>NW_006159929.1:1837103-1842342 GCF_000334495.1 Tupaia belangeri chinensis
GAGAACGGAGGAGAAGGGATTGCGGCGTGACCATCCCCCCTGGGGGATGATTTCTCGCTTTCTGTCTCTATGTCTCTGTCTGTCTGGCGAGCGCATGCGCCCTATAGCAAAAACCTCTAAAAAAATAAATTTAAAAAAAAATTTTTTTTTGGAGAGGTTTTTGCTAGGGTGCGTGCACTCGCCAGACAGACAGAGACAGAAAGTGAGAAATCACCCCCCTGGGGGGATGGCCACGCCGCAATCCCTTCTCCTCCGTTCTCCTCTCGGGATCTTGGGCACTCATGCACACACGCCCGGCGTGAGTTTTAAGCCACCGGGTCCGGGTCTCGAACCACGGTTGACTACATGGGAATCTAGGAACATAGCCATTATGCCAACTGCTGGTCCAAAGAAAAGAATTCTTAAAGAAAAATAAAAGTCTTCTGGGCTATTTAGTTGAGTGTTCTTTCATTAGTACCAACCTATACCTCATCTCTGATGTGAATTAAAAATAGAAATAGTTGGGACCAGCAGTTAGTGTAATGGCTATGTCGCTGGACTCCCATGTAGTCGACTGTGGTTTGAGTCCTGGACCTGGTGGCTTAAACTCACGCTGGGCACGTCTGCATGTGTGCCCAAGATCCCAAGAGGAGAATGAAGGAGAAGGGATTGTAGCATGGCCATCCTCCTGGGGGGCTGATTTCTCTCTTTCTGTCTCTCTGTCACTCTGTCTTTCTGGAGAGTGTACATGCCCTATAGCAAAAACCTCTAAAAAAATTCCAAACATTTCAAGAGTGAAAATACTCTCCCAACCCCTGAGTTCATGAGATTTTCCTAGCGTTTTATTTTATTTATTTATTTATTTAAATTTCCCAGAGGACACATGCATTTGCTGGAGAGAGACTTGGAGAGATAGAAAGTAAGAAAGCAATCCCCATGGGGAATGACCACACTGCTATCCCTTCTCCTTTTGGGATTTTGGGTACACACGCCATGTGGGTGGCATGTTCTTCAAGTTGCTGAGTCTGGAATCTGAATCGCAAGGTCGGCCATGTGGAATCCAGCTGCCTTAACCACTATGCCAACCAGTTTGCCCTCTCTAATGTTTTAATGAATGCATTCTTATTCTACTATATAGATAAGCCATTTTACTTCATTAGACACAGAGAGATACCAAAGCCCTCTTCTGTTGTCATTTGATTACTACCAATATTAGACTTTCAACTGAAAAAACATTTTTTCCTTTTAATATTTGGGAAAATGATGTAGAGCAACACTGGACAGACATGACTGAAGCATTAATTGTGTGTGATATGCCAAATGGTACCCCCATTCTAAAGAAAGATCCTTGAAATCACAACAGCCACAGATATAATGCTAAATCTTACTTTGATGTTGTCTAGAACCCTTTTAAACTCCAAAGGTTCATCTTTCCCCTCCATAGCTGCGGGATCTAATCCGTCTCCCCCGTAAATGAACTGGATAATGTCACCGGTAGAGCTTCGGACTGTTAAGTCATACTGGGAGCAAAGATCTTCAAGGGATTTTACAAGTCTCCTCTAAAGGAAAAGAAGAAACGAAAGCTCAGTTCTTGGAGAAGACTAGTCACCCATGCAGAGGGTAAGATCTGCAACTCCAAGTTTCAAGTTCTTTAATCACATGACAACACTTTATTAGATAGCTCTTAAAAAGAACCCCCTTACCCCAACATGATCAATAGTGTCTCCCTCACCTGTGCTGTGGGATTTAGAATACCCCCACCCTCTAACATGTGGGGTATTTTATACTAAAATATATGCAACTTAAACTCCATCACCCCCACAGGACTCTGTAAATACTAGCTGTTTTGCCTATTTTCTCTTTCTCCTTAAGGTATAAATTAATGCAACAGCTTTGCATTTCTAAACACAACCTAAGCAGGACCCCTGCAGACTTCAATATGAACCGCAGAGGATCAGGTGCAGACCTTTTTCTGGGACAGAGGGTGAGGACAGAGAACAGGGACAGCATTGTGTCTGAACCAGTCGGCAGCAACCACTTCTCAAATCTGCTTAGGGGGAACCTTCCACCAGCAGAACACTTCGGCCAACAACACAATGGTGGCTCAGCAAATAAAGAGAAAGAAACCTTCCCCCAGGCAACTTCAAAACTAAAATCCCTCATGCCAGAACTAATTTGTTCTAGGTTAACACACTGCTCTGGGAAAGTCATACTCTCCACTTCAAAGAGGTAAAGACGAAAATAAAGTCAAAACGCATTATGGCAAGAATGGTAAAAGCTTTCACAGTCAGTTGGATTTCTGACAAAAGCAGCACGCTCCACAACAGAAGGGCAATTTCCCATCAAATGGTGACTAGAAGTATCAGATAAAGATACATGAGACACAAAAGGAGCTATGGAAACAGGTGGGTGCTGACCTGACTCCATTTCCACTCTAATAATCACCCTTGTTGGTTCTGGCCCACTCATTCACATTGCCAGTTTATCAGTCCTGATGTTTCAGCTTAGGAAGGGCCTGCTTCCACAGTGGAGAAAAGTGGAAACAAAGTTACAGCAAGTTCACAGCCCAGTAACTTGGAGCGGCTACCTTATCTGGTGTAGTAGGTAGTTAAAAACATTAAAAAATACTGATTTAAATTCCTGAGTAGAGTTGAAATGTTAACTGGAGACTGAAAAGGAATACCTTGCTTGCGGTCTTATGAAAGAAAAAAAGCTTTCCCTCTAAGTCGGAGCCCTTTGGGCAGGCACTGGCATGGGAGTCAGTTACCAATGACAGTTACTAAATAGTACTTAAAAAGTCACATAAACAGTTGCAGAGTGAGAGATGCAAACAGAGTTCTCTCAATGACCAAAAGATACACAGCATCATCATTCCTATTTTCATGTTAGGAAACAGGCCCTGCGGGTCCCCTAGGCTGATGCTCTCCTCCAGTACAGCTCTATCATGTGAGGCTCTGGCCTGTTCTTGGTCATTCAGAGCACAAAGGATTTATACTACTTTTTTTTTTTTTAAAGTTTACCTGAGGGTGAATCAGAGATAGACAGAGATAAAGAAAAAAGAGAGAGAGAGAGAGAGAAAGCACTCTCTTTCATGTGCAACCCCTTCTCCATTTCTCCATCGGGATTTGGGGAATGCACATATGCACTTTTTCAAGTGGTCAGGGCCAGGACTTGAACTCTGTGGTTAGCCATATTGGATCCAGCTCCCTGAACCACCATACCAGCTTAGGCATCTACGTTTCTAAATGTTTCCTTCTAAACACTAAAACCAGACAAATTATAGTGGTGTTCCAGGAATGTAAGCACACAACAGCTCAAACCCACAGCACCCCATCCTGCACTGTTGGTAAAGGTCGACATTGCAAATTACCTGCATGTATCCTGTCTCAGCGGTCTTTACGGCTGTATCGACTAGACCTTCCCGACCAGCCATTGTGTGGAAGAAAAACTCAGTTGGCGTCAAACCAGAATAAAAGCTATTAGCTACAAAGCCTTTGGCAGCTGGGAGCTAAAGAGGAAGGGAAAACAAAACAAAACAAAACAAACAAACAAAAAAATTAAAGGTCCTCAATTCTAAAATGCATTAAAATCAGAACATGCCCTACCTTTGGACTATAAAGACCTGACCAGTGCACTCTTATGAAATGGAAAGCTTTGTATGCCCTTTCCTAAAGGAGAAATAATTTGGACCAACTGTCCTTACCAGAGACAAGGAGGGTAAAGTTCCGGCCAGATGCCAGGGGCAGGGAAGTGTCTCAGAGAGGCAAGCCAAACTTCAGGCTGCTATCCCTAAAGCAAGCAGGAGTCAAGGACCTCAGAGGACCTCTCCTGACTGAGGCAGTGTCCATTCCTTGAAAAATGACTAACTTTAAGACATCCTTCCTATGGTCCAGACCTGCCCACTGCCAAAACATAACCATGCACTAAGGTTTACGAGGTTTCATTCTGGGACCCTGAAAGTGTTCTAAAGGTAGGTTGTGGTGACAGCTTCGCAGCTCTGTGATCTAAGTCACTTAACTATGTATACACTTTAAATGGGTCTGTGGATAGATTGGGTCTATGTTCCTTAAAGGACAATCTAGATGAACAGACCTTCAAAATCCTACCTGATCCACTACCACTTACCTTTGAGTGTTTGTCAAAGTGAGGCAACGACCTGTTTTCAAAACCATCTGGCACTCGAGAGCCGCTGATGGCCTGCTGTCCCACACAGGCGATCATCTGTGATATGTTAATGAAGGAACCTGGGGAAACCATTTGAGAATGCAACATTTACTGAAATAACATCAGCTGAAGTACAGGAGGACAGAGGGATAAAACAGAATAGGACACAGCATAGGTGCTTATTCGCAACAAGTTAATAGTCTACGAGTACAACAAAACCATAGTAAAGACAAGGTGGCATGGTGGTTAAGGCAGGGTCCCACTTGGCTGTGTGGTTTGAGTCCTGGAACCAGCGGTTTGAAAAACACGCCAGGAGCATGTGCGTGCGTGCCCACAATCCCAAGGAAAGAATGGAGAAGGGACTATACCCTCCCTCCTGAGTCTCCCCATCCCTCTCTAGCAAGCACATGTACTCTGTAGCAAATTAAAGAAAAAGAGAGGAGAAAAACAAACAAACAAACCAACAAGGTGATCCTGTCAGTAAAACGAGAAAAGAGAGGAGCTCAGGAGCATGTCTGCGTTGGAGGAAAGATTGGGGAGGAGCCAGGAGAATCTTCAGGAAGGAGGAGTAGAACCAGGCTGGACTGTGAGGACATTAAGATTTGGATATAAAAAGGGACTGGGGTGGCACCAGGAGTTCCAAGAGTGAGCCTAAGACTGGGAAGAAAGACAGAGGATGGGGAAAGCATGGGGTAGGTCTAAGGAGTAGTAATTAGGAGATCATGGGGTAAAAGGCAGCAAAGTTAAAGAGACTAGAGTTTACTGTGTGAAAAAATATTATGGAAGTAGGAGTCGCTTACAGGTTTTACATTTTAATCTACTGGGTTGTCGGAAAAGCCATGACGTATTTTTCTGTTATTTCTGTGCAAAGATGTGCATGATGTTTCTGATGAAAAAAGCCCAATGCTTGAAGGGCCTGAGTTACTATGGATAGTGTTTATCACAACACAAAATACATGTTTTAAAGATCCCCAGAGTTCCTCTTTTTCATTAACAAATTTTCTCAAAGTACCTTAAACTCAGAAATCCACACATTTCACCAATCGGTTCCTCAAAGAGGATAACCTGCCTAAAATGCAAATAATGAAGTCTTTCC
>NW_006159929.1:1842373-1857731 GCF_000334495.1 Tupaia belangeri chinensis
CTTTATGGTTTAGAAAGATGCGCCTTTAAATGTGATGGCTGTTATCTTTTATGGAAAGATGGAGAATTCACTGACAGTACGGAGGGCTGAGCGCACCTTTGGAGCCGCACAGAGCCATGGTGAGTGGGCTGTTGCTCTTGTCCAGTTCACGGAGGCAGGCGCTGCCCGCGTGATCACGGATCACAGACAGCTCCTTCAGGATCAGTGCCTGGTGGGACAAAGGAGACCCAGGGTGGGTTGTCTTCATCGGCTGTGCAGATTATCACAGTTCAATCTGACATTTAAGGAAATTTACAAACGTTTAAGCAAGAGCATAGATCTCTAACAATGGAGGTTTCAGAGTGCCATAGGGGACCAAAATGCCCTAGCTATAAAAATACCTATATCTTCCACAAGGTTCTGAAATCTGTGTGTGAGGCAGAACTTGATTGGTAATAAGAACTTGAAAAATCCTTTAAATGGCCCATAAGGAGAATATACGTGGTTTGGTGTACAGTACCTTATATAACAAACATCTGTGTGTATGTATATACCTGTGTATATACTACATAGCCCTCTGTATGCACACATGGTCCTGCTTAAAATGCAGAGAATGCATTTATGCACATAATATATAATATGTAATACATAAAAGGGATATGCAGACCAGGCAGTGGTTTGGTGGTTAAGGCAGCTGGATCTAACAAAGCTGACTGCATGGTTCAAGTTCTGGACCTGCCAGATTGAAAAACACCTTGGGTGTGTGTGCACGCATACCCAAAATTCCAAAAAGAGGGAAAGATAGAGAAGGGATTGTGGCATTACCCTCTCTTTTTCAGAGTCAGTAAAGGGGTGGGCCGGCAGGTGGTGTGGTGGTTAAGGGCACTGGATTCCCACATGGCCAACTGCAGTTCAAGTCCTGAACCTGGCGCTTGCTTTCTCACTTTCCCTCTCTCTCACTCTGTCCCTCTCTGGTCAAATTAAAATAAATAAATAAATAATGTTAAATAAAAATAATTCTTAAAAAAAAAAAAAGACTCAGTAAGGGGCTGGCCCTATGATCTAGGAGTTAAGGGAACTCGATGAGGAGCCAGCAGGTGGTGTGGTGATTAAGGTGCTGGACTCCCACATGGCTGACCACAGTTGAAGTCCTGGACTTAGCGGCTTGGTTTCTCACTTTTTCTCGGTTTGTTTCTCTCTGGTGAGTGCATGTGCCCTGTAGCAAATTTAAAAATAATGATACATAAAACTAAATAAGCAATTCAAAAAAAGGGGAAAGAAAACAAGAGCGCTAGATCCCATGTGTCTAACTGTGCAGTTTGAGTCTGGAACTTGTAGCTTGAAAAACACACTGGGCACATGTATATGTACCCCAAGTCCTGGAAGGATTATGGCATGACCACATCTCATTGGGGGGGGTGCTTTTACTCCTTTCCCCCTCTCTGGCAAATACATGCACCCTCTGGCAAATTAAAGAAAGAAAGAAAAAAAAAAAAAACTCAACTGAGATTAAGAATGAGCTAATGGTGACTATTTCACACAATTCTGGTTTCTTTTCATTAAAAAAAAATGCATTTCTTTAGGAAAACTCTTGGTACTTAAAGAGCCTTTCTTCACATTTAGCTGAATTCAAGCTCAGAGCTACAGGCTATGGAGAAGGCAGGAGAAGAAAGCCAGGCACAACCCTGGGTTGCTCAAGTGCTGACCCAATTGCTTGAAAGGGGATTTCAGACTCCCACAGGCTGATGGGGATTCTGATTCTGAATCCTGTAGGTGAAGCTTCTGCTAAGCGAGTTTCAAACGTGAGGGACAACAGAATGGGTACATGACTATGTGACATAATTTTTCCTTCTTCTGTACCCAAGTTTATTCAAAGCACATCGATTCAAAGAGCTGTGGTGCCAGGTTCTACTTGAAGGATGCCGTACACAGAAGGGCAGAAGCTCTCAAGCACCAGTCACAGAAGGAGGAAAGTCTGACAATGGAACAAGAGCAGCACTGTGTGGCTGAATAAACAGACACCCATTTCTTCATCACCAGGCACATGAAAGCTGGCAGGACGCAAAGGCCTGCCCTCAGCAAACTAATGAGAGCACGCGTAACCAGGATAGGGCCGAGAGAGGTCAAAAGCCACTCTCTTACTTCCCACTCTCCACGTACGGCTTCAAGTACAACCACGGCAGATCGCCTTTCAGCCACTGTGCTCGAGTGGCCAGGCCAGGCTCACCTCCAGAGTCTCCTCAGCAGTGCAGCCGGGCTGCTGCTGCAGCTTGCCCGTGTTCAGGGCCTCGATGTACTCGTCACATTTCTTGTAGCCAGCATTCAGCAACTCATACTTGGCTTTTAGCAGTCCCTGGCCTGGTGTGACATCACCGATCCCAATTGAAAATCCACGGTTAGCTGTAAGGATTGGCAGGTAGAGTGGGAAGAGAAAGCTGTAAGGCTGCTCAGTAAGCATACAATGGTATGCATATGTCTAAATATACTGGTTATACTACATATATATGACTATATACATTTGGAAGTATAAAGTTTCTACCTGACACAGAGCTTGTCACAGTTCACTTACATAAATGCTTCCTTGTTCTCAGCCCCCAAGGAGTTATGCAAAAATGAGACTCGCTGACCCTTCTCACAGACCTTACGATTTAGTGGAGAATTCAACAAACGTTCTCATCTCACTGTAATATCAAGCAGACCAATAATACAACGGAGTAGCTTGAGACATGAACTAAGGAAAGTGAGCCATGGGCTTCTGGCTATGACAACAGAGTAGAGACCCATTTGTCCATCTCAGAAATCATTCCAAAACACAGGAAATAAGTAAGTTCCACCATTAATGGCACTAGGCACCATCAGCATCCTGACCATAATAAATGCAGGAATAAAGTGGGTGGATGAGTGGGCGGAGGGTTAGCAGGATAGGGAAGGGAATGCCTAGAACAGTCCACAGACGGGAGGCCCAAGGAGCCTGGGAAGGCTCAGAAATGATATCACCATGTCCTGCAGATAATGGAGACAACGGATGTGTTGGAAACAAGGAACCCTGGTGGAGAGTCTGCAGGTAGAACAGCTCCAGGTCCTTCCTGCTGTGGGAGTTGGAAGTTTACTCCCTACGAAATGGCATCAGAGAGGCTCTGGATTCACGTCAGGCACATCGACAGCAAGGGCACTGAGGCTAAGTCTGTACACTCCATGGTTGGGAGCCCTTCCTCCAATTCCCCTCAGCTCCCAGAATCCCGGCAGCCTGGTCTCTATCCCTTCAGCAGGAGATTGAGATCAGAAGAGTCATCTCCTAGTCTCCCTGGAGAAGAGAGTCACCGACAGGGATCTCTCACACACTCTATAGCAGAAATCTTAATCATGGAACTTAGAGGCTACCAACTACTCAGCTCCATTTCTCATCAGCCTCTCAGTGCCACGTGCCTAAAATATGAATGAATGGATAGCCAGGAGCTACCAGACGTTTGGACAGTTCTTTGCTGTTGTAGTTTTTGCTATAGGGCACATGTGTTCACCATGGAGAGAGAGGGGAGGGGGAAGTATGATATTATCCCAAGGAGATGGCCATGCCGAATCCCTTCTCCTCCATTCTCCTCTCGAGATTTGGGGCACACACGAACACATGCCTGGTGTGATTTTCAAGCTGCTGGGTCTGGCTCTTGAACTGAGAAGCTGGCCATTAAGATCCAGTGCCTTAACCTCCACACTACCTGCTGGCTCCTTGTGGACTGTTTTTAACATGGAAGACAGAAACAACAACTGTACAGGAAAAAAAAAGGCTAAAAGAAAATTAAAAATTTAGGGAACAAATACAATAAATCTATAAATAATATTCTCTCAGGGTGATCAGAGACTGGGGATCAAGAAAAAGATGACTTACAAAAACTCACACCAGGGACCAGCAGATAGTGTAATGTTTATGTCTTTGGACTGCCATATAGTTGACTGCAGTTTGAGTCCAAGACCTGCTGGCTTAAAACTCATGCCGGGCATGTGTGTGTGTGTGTCCAAGATCCTGAAAAAGAAGTGGTGGAGAAGGGAATGCGCTATGGTCATCCCCCCCTGGGAGGGTGATTTCTCGCTTTCTCTTTGTCTTTCTGGTGAGCACATGGGCTCTATAGCAAAAATCTCTCTTAAAAAACAAACAAAAAAAAAAACAGGGGCCAATAGGAGGCGTGGTGAGTGATTAAGTGTGCTAGACTCCCACATGGCTGACCAGGGTTTAAGTCCTGGACCTGGAGGCTTGTTTTCTCACTTTCCTTCTCTTTCTGGTCAAATTGAAAGAATAGTAATAATGATGAATAAAATTAAATAAAATAATTAGAACAAAAAAATGAAACAAACCCCACACCAGTGAATTATCATTTTGAACATTCAGCATCATACAAAGAGAAGATTCTCAAAGTTTCCCAGAAAGAGCAATTCAGGAATAAGAACAGTAAGACACTTTAACAATTCTGAAAGCTAGAATACAGTAGAGCAATACCTTCAATAGTCTGAGGAACATAATCTCAATCTAGACTTTTATACCTAAGCAAAAGTCAACAAAATGTAAGAATAAAGTAAAAAGTCAGGGTGGGGGGGCATGGAAAAGTCACTCAATACACAGCACAGTCGGCTGCCTGAGTAAGAAAGGAGACAGGGTGGTGAAAGCATAGTAGAGGAATACTGAATAATTTGGTAGGGTCAAATTACAGAAGCCCACAGGGGCATACACTTATATGGGCAGAAGTACACTCATACTGCAAGCAGCCGTGGCAAGGTGTTTTACCTAACACAGCCCTAGCTGGTAGGTAACGGGGAGAACTGAAGAACAGACTCGGATCTGTAGTCAAACTAGTCAATACTGTGTTAACAATCAGTTTAGCCCAGAACAAGCATCTTCTCGTGTGTGTGTGTGTGTGTGTGTGTAGCAGGGGGAATGAAACAACAGCAAAAGAACAAAATAACACAAGCCCCTAAAACTCTAATGACTACAGTGATTAAACAGGATGCTCAGATACTCACACAGGTAGACAGGAGCCAGCCTGGCCAGCCGTGACATTGCATCAGCAGCTTCATTCTGCCCCCAGTCTCGTAGCAAAATGTAAAAAATGTTGTTCTTGGATCCTGATCCCAGGGTTCCTTTGTCCATGCTGCCACTCATCAACTCACTGTTCTGGATCGTGACATCTAGAAGAAGCATGATAATTTATGCATTTAGACCAATAAGAAACCATCTTTAAAGATTTTTTTGGCTTTGAAGGGAAAAATGGAAACTTTTAGGGTTTTCTGCAAAGTTTGAAAGTCCCAGTTAGTTAACTTGTGGTTCTAATCCTGAAATGTACTTGCTCACTTTCATCTGCCACATCTGTGAAATGTGGATGACAATACAAACACTCATCTTTACATCATGGGAGTTCTGAGCACCGATTACACACAACACAATAATCTGTAAACTGTAAAGCAATTAACCATCCAAAACTAACAGTGGCCCCATCACTAATGGCCTATACAACAATGAAATGAAATTCTTACCTAGAAAACAATACAACACAACCTGAAATAAGAAGCCAAAAAAATTTTAAAGATTAGAGAGCATATATATTTTTTTAACTTTTTAAAAATCATGCCATGAGGCTGGCAGGTGGCCTGGTAGTTGGGGGTGCGGGACTCCCACATGGCTGACAGCAGTTCAAGAGAGAGTAAGTGAGAAAGCACCTCTCATGGGGAATGGTTATTCCACAACCTTTTCTCTTCCACTGCTCCCTCATTTCAGGATTTTAGGCACACATACACACCTGATGGGTTTTTCAAGCCTGGGTTTTTTTTTTTTTTTTTTTGTTTTTTTTTTGAGAGATTTTTGCTATAGGGTGCTTGCGTTCGCCAGACAGACAGAGAGAGACAGAGAGACAGAAAGCAGGAAATCACCCCCCATGGGGGATGGCCACGCTGAAATCCCTTCTCCTCCATTCTCCTCTCGGGATCTTGGGCACGCATGCACACGTGCCCGGTGTGAGTTTAAGCCACCAGGTCCGGGATGCAAACCGCGGTTGACTACGTGGGAGTCCAGTGACATAGCCATTACGCTAACTGGCAGTCCCTCAAGCCTGGTTTTGACCCAGATCTCAAACTGTGCTATGTGAGATCCAGCCATCTTTTTTTTAAAAAAGAATAATTTTTAATATTTAAACATTATTTATTTATTTAAATGTGACCAGAGAGGGATGGAGAGAGGGAGGGAGGGAGGGAGGGAGAGAGAGAGAGAGAGAGAGAGAGAGAAGAGAAAGAGAGAGAGAGAGAGAGACAGACAGACAGAGAGGGAGAAAGCTACCAGGTCTAGGACTCAAACCAGTTAGCCATGTGGCAGTCCTGCACCCTTAACCACCACGCCACCTGCTGGCCCCAGATCTAGCCATTTTAAACACCAGGCTAAGAGCTGGCACAGAAAGCATATTTTCAAAGGAATAAAACAGAGGAAAATCTAAAAACAGAGGAAATCTAAAAACAGGAAAATCATTCTAAACATTTATTCTTTATCAGAACATAGTAGAAATCCTGTTCTTCACAGAAGCTCTACAATTCGGTTCTTCAGTACAGATCCTGGATACCCATTTCTAGTCAAGGCTCTGCTGGCAAGTTCATTCAAAATCAGTGTTACCTGAAGTAGCCTGTTGGGGAACCTCTTGTTAATGGTTTGGGGTGAACTAAGGCACTTGCGCAGTAAGTGAACCAATGGATGCTGGCTCAAGGGCATTGGTCTGTGGTCCATATTTTGGGTGGTACTAATTTAGATGGACTCAGATGACTTGCATTTAAATCTTTCCCCTATTACGTGTGAGCTTTATGGTATCAATGAACCTGTTGACCGGGTCAACAGGTAGGAAATCTTTAGTCTTTGTCATTATATACTCCAGTTACATTTTTAGACAATGAATACATTTTTGGACACAAAACAATAAATCAGTTACACTCCACACAGTGATGTTGGTCAATGACAGCACATACGACGGTGGTCCTATAAGGTGTAACAGGCTATACTTAGATTTGTGTAAGAACACGCTATGATGTTGACAGAATGAAAAAAAATCACCCAATGATGCATATCTCAAAATACATCTGATCATTGCTACATGACACATGACTGTCTACACCTTAAATAGTAAGACCCTTATTGATGGCTGGAAAAAAAGGCAAAATAAAAGACTAATTTCATTAGCTGACAAAAAGTAGTCACTTTAAGACAAAACACATTTGGAGAAGAAAGTTCTTTTTTTTTTTTTTTTTTAAGAGAGAGTTTTGCTACAGAATGTGTGCATTTGCCACAGAGACAGAAAGCAAGAAATCACACCCCAGGGGAATGACCATGCTGCAATCCCTTCTCCTCCATTGTCCTCTTGGGATTTTGGGCATGCATGCACGCACACATGCCCAGTGTAAGTTTTAAGCTGCTTGGTCCAGCCAGGACTTGAACTGTGGTCAAATAAGAGGAAGTCCAACAATATAACCATTACACCATCTGCTGGTCCCATGGAGAAGAACATTCTAACTATTGGATCATTTATCTATATAGTCTCCCCCTTCTAGAGAAATGGGGAAGTAGACCTGAGAGAAGAAATACCAACAATGGTTTTCCGAAGAATAAACTTCCTGCCTAGGCCTTTAGAGGAATGTCGGATCTACTGACTAAGTGAAGGTGCCCAGTGAAGTTAATTAATAGCCACTGCTTTTCTGCCAGGTTACCCACCCCCAGCCCCAGCCCAGCTCCCTCAACTCACAGGAATCATTGACACAGAGATCTTCCCCTTTGCCACAGTACTGTTTGCCTTTAGTTCGGAGGTTGGCCCTCACTGGATTGTCATCACTAGGCCTGAGGATGACACTGAAGATCTGCTTCCCAGTCCACAGGGTGACAGGCTGAAAGAGGAAAGCAAGTAGAATCAGGGTCTGAGCCTGGTCTCAACCACCATTCGTGTAAACACATGCCATGCTCACTCTACCTGTGCCCCCCAGGGGTACACACACAGACTGGCATGTATGCACACACCTTTAATATCGTAGGGGGCGGGAGGCACACTTTAATTTTCTCATCTTTGCCAACCAATATTGAAGCAATGATCTGGCAGGCCTTGGCTCGGTCGAAAAAAGTGTCCTTGAGAGTGAGGAGATAGGCACCTAAAAATGTGAAGAACCAACACAAAACACAGGAAATGAATGAAATGGTGAGAAGATCACAAGGTTTCATTTGTAAAATAAAACTATTACTATCAGGGTGAATTACAATATACATTCATTTAGTGGCTCTCTCCTCTGAGGCTCCAAGTGCCACTTTAAGTAACTATTTTACTCACTGCTGTGTCCCTAGATAAGGGGCTAGGTCCCAGGTCAGACACAGTCCATAGTAGAAGCTCAATAAATACTTGTTGAATTAATAAATAACCAACAAATAAAAATACCACAAGTAGCCTCTTGATCAAACTCAGTAAATGAATGATAAAATTAAATGTAGGCAATTAAATAACTTTGCAAGTCATCACGTGAATGAGCATCATTATGTCCCACAGTGAGAAGGCTCCTTTCAAGTGGGTTTCACACACCCACCTGTTAGAAAATCCTGAATAGCAGCAATCAGTGGCTCCCCATTCCTTGGGGTAACAAGATTTGCTTTAGTCTGAAGGGAAAAGGAACACAATAAATTTGACATTCTTAAAGATCTGCATAACTATGTTTTCAAATTGTTATGAACAAATACAGAGGAAAACAAGACTGAAAAACAGAAGCCAGGGGTTTTCATCCTGGCCTTGTCCCTAACTCCCAGTTTCTTCATTTGGTAGGGAGAGAGTTAAGATTGGCTTCAGAGGGGGACCAGCAGTTAGCGTAATGGCTATGTCGCTGGACTCCCATGTAGTCGACTACGGTTCAAGTCCTGGACCCAGTGGCTTAAAACTCACGCCAGGTGCGTGTACGTGCGTGCCCAAGATCCCGAGAGGAGAATGGAGGAGAAGGGATTTCGGCATGGCCATCCACCCCCGGGGGGGGGGGGGGTGATTCTCGCTTTCTGTGATTTCTCTGTCTGTCTGGCGAGCACGCACGCCCTATAGCTAAAACCTCTCAACCTCTCAAAAACAAAGATTGGCTTCCGAGGTTCTTGCCAATAGTAAAATGAACACCTATTGAAATTATTTTAGAATTCTGTACGGAACTCTACAAATATAACACTTGATTTTTTTTTTTTTTTTTGAGTGGTTTTTGCTATAGGGCGCGTGGAAGCACAGAGAGAGACAGAGAGACAGAAAGTGAGAAATCATCCCCCAGGGGGGACAGCCACGCTGCTATCCCTTTTCCTCCATTCTCCTCTCAGGATCTTGGGCACACACGCACATGTGCCCGACGTGAGTTTAAGCCACTGGGTCTGGGACTCAAACTGCGGTTAACCACATGGGAATCCAGCGACATTATGCCAACTGCTGGTATCAACACTTGATTGTTATTAAGAAATGCATTTTTTTTTTTTTTAATTCTCTTCTATGAATGGTGAGGTGCACACTACTACCTCTGAAGTCAACAGATTTTATACTACTCTGCAGTCATGGCAGAACTGTTAAATTGCTCTTGGTTAAGACACCAAATTCTGACAATGATCAATTTGACAATAGAATTTGTAAAAAAGCCTCTACTCATCCTCCCCTCAAGCACAAGGGCTCATGGGTTTCTGTAGGTTTTCTGGGCCAATTCATCCAGAATGCAACGTACTCAGAGACAGAGAACTGTGACTGCCCACCTATGAACCACTACCCCAGATCTTTATGGGGAGCAGGGGGTGGTGCAGGAAGAGTGAAGAGACAGCTGTTTAACCAAATGTGTCTCTTCTGTGATATACACACTGGCTACTCTCCTTACCCCTGCAGAACCTCTTGGAGGTGAAATAGCAGGTGGTTTAGGGGTAGGATTAGAGGGTATAAAGCTGAAATCTCTCTCTCTCTCTCTCTCTGTGTGTGTGTGTGGTGTGTGTGTGTGTGCTAAGAGATTCTTGGGTAATTTGGGCCTGCATCTGAGCAAGAGCCTTATACCCTCCATTGAGAATGAAGCTGCTCAGTCACAGTAGTAGACAATGTTCACAGATGAAATTGAAAGGATTTGTCAAGATGGTAACTAAGGATTTTTCCATCTCAACATCCTTGAAACCTGAGATTTATTGTCTTTTTTTTTTTTTAAGACAAAGTTTCTTAGGGTGGACCTCATACTGTAGCGGTTAAAAGCTGTAATTCCTGGGACCAGAAGTTAGCGTAATGGCTATGTTGCTGGACTCCCATGTAGTTGACCATGGTTCGAGTCCCAGACCTGGGGGCTTAAACTCATGGTGTGTGCATGTGTGTGTGTGCCCAAGATCCCGAGAGCCGAGGGGAGAATGGAGGAGAAGGGACTGTGGCATGGCCATCCCTCCTGGGAAGTGATTTCTCGCTTTCTGTCTCTCTCTTCCTGGCGAGTAAACAAGCCCTATAGCAAAAAAACCTCTCAAAAAAAAAAAAAAAGAAAAACAGCTATAATTCCCAAATTACTGGATTCTACAATGGGAACAGATCTGCAGTTAGAATCCTGGTCCCAGGTAGATTGTACAGGCTGGATCTCACATGGCTGACTGCGTAGTTTGAGCCATGGACCCAGAGGCTTGGAAAACACCTGACAATTATAAGCATATCAGTTCATGATGGAGGAAGGTGAAATATTGAGAAAACAGAAAGGTAGGGCCAGTAGGTGGCATGGTAGTTGGGATGCTGGACTCCCATGTGGCTGACTGCTGTTCACCTCCTAGAACTGCTTGCTTTCTCACTTTCCCTCTTTCTGTCTCTATTGAATTAAAAACTAACTAACTAACTAAATAAATACAAATAAATAAATAAAATTAAATAAGTAATTCCTTTGTAAAAATTTAAAAAGAATTAATTAATTAATTATTTTTGTAGTTTTTTTTTTTTTTTTTTTTTTTTTGCTATTGGGGGTGTGTGCTTTCCAAAAACACCAAGAGAGACAGAGAGAAAGAAAGTGAGAAATTATCCCCCAGGGGGGATGGCCATGCCACAATCCCTTCTCCTCCATTCTCTGCTTGGGATCTTGGGCATGCATGCACATGCGCCAGGTGTGAGTTTAAGCTGCTGGGTCCAGGACTGGAACCACGGTCGACTACATGGGAGTCCAACGACATAGCCATTACACTAACTGCTGGTCCCAAGTAGGCAATTCTTAAAAATAAAATAATTTAAAAAAAATAAAGAAAGCTTCAAACTCTCAAGTCAACAGTTGGGACCATTACGTTTAGGAGGGAAGAGCTCTACGCAGCAGATATGGCACACTACCGATTATTGCTGGATCCAGGAGCGAAGAGCCCAAACAGAGCCCACTGTAAGCTCCTTAAGAGCAAGCATGTGTCTCACGCATCACTGAACTACTGGAGTATCAAGTATAATGGTGGTAAAAATCTTTATGAAATGATTATGTTTAAAGTCTACATGTTACATTTAGTTGATACAAAAGCAGCATGAAATGCATGTTAGGAAGGTTTGATTAAGAATATTTGGAACAGGGACCAGCAGTTGGTGTAATTGCTATATTGCTGGACTCCCATGAAGTAGACTGGGATTTGAGTCCTGGACCTGGTGGCTTAAACTCATGCCAGGCACATGTGCATGTGTGCCCAAGGTCCTGAGAGGAGAAGGGATAGTGGCATGGCCATCTCCCCTTGGGGGTGATTTCTCACTTTCTGTCTCTCTCTCTGTCTTTCTGGCCTTAAAGAAAAAATTCTCAAAAAAAAAAAAAAAAAAGTTTGGAATTGGAGTTGGTAGGTGGTACGGTAGTTAAGGTGCTGGACTCCAACATGGCTGCTGACTGACCATGGTTCAAGTCCTGGATCTGGTGGTTTGACTTTCTTACTTTCCCTTTCCCTCTCTAGTCAAATTAAAAAATAATAAAATTTAAAAATTAAATAAAAATAATTTAATAAAAAAAATAATAAAAAAAGAATATTTGGGACCAGCAGATGGTGTAGCGATTTCATCACTGGACTCCCACCTGACTGTGGTTTGAGTCCTGTACTCAGTGGGTACAAGTTCACACCGGGTGTATGTGCCCATGATTCCAGGAGGAGAACGGAGAAAGGATTACGGTGTGGTCATCCCCCCTTGGGGGTAATTTTTCATTTTCTGTCTAATTCCTTCTGTCTCTCCAGTGAGTGCACATGTTCTATAGCAAAAATCTCTCCAAAGAACAAAGAAAAAGGAAGGTTTCCATTAAGAATATCCAATAAGGGGCCAGAAGGTGGCATGGTGGTTACAGGGCGCTGGATTCCCACATGGCTGATTGTGGTTTAAGTCCCGGACCTGGTGACTTGCTTTCTCTCTCTCTCTCTCTCTCTTACTTTTTGTCAAATTAGAACAAATAAATAAAGTCGATAAAGTTAAAAAAAAATATATTAAAAATATTCAATAAAACGCACTTGCGCTTCAAGAAACTTCAGCTGTCAGAAACCTTACTTATGTAGGATGTCTTCTTCCCTCATAATAACCCACAGAGGTATCGCTACATTCTCTGTCTTTTCATAACTGGTCCTCATGTACCTTCTCCCAGGAATCCATGTTATGGGTCAGAAAATAATCTCTCCCTCCCAAAAACACCTGTAGAAGACACTGACTGACTTATATACTATAATTGCTAGGGGAGCTTGTCCAAAGTTTCTAAATAAACCAATGTAAAAAAAAGACAGCAGTGTAAGTTGAGCAATAGAAAGAACCTGGCTTCTGGCGCTGTCAGTCAGGGGTTTTTCAAACAGGACCTTACAAAGAACCGTTACACAAAGCTGGACCATGCTGCCCTACATACCCCCATCAGAACAAGGGCCTCTGCTTTAGCTTCCTCTGTTTGAGGAAGGTGAAGGTTCATTTCATCCCCATCAAAGTCCGCGTTGTAGGGTGTACAGACACACTCATTAAATCGGAAGGTCCGGTGAGGCTTGACCCTGGCCTGTGGAGCACAAAACACAACGAAACAGGAAACAGACTTAGGCATTCATTTATCCAAAAGCTCTTCTGTTTCAAAACATAAAAAAAAAATGGCTTCTGGAAAAATGGAACACATTAGAGTGGAAATAATTTCTAGAATATTCTGTCAGGTGATATATATCACTTGTGGACGTTTAAGAAGCTTTACTAGATTAAGCCAAAGCAGTGGATTTGTTTTAATACTCTGAAGCAAATGCTAGCAACGGAGCCGGTGTAGGGCTCCACTGGCCAAGGATGTCATGGTTTTGAGAAAATATCAAGAAGATTAAAAGCAGAAAATGATTAGAACACTTGGACTAAACAATTTATGAGTTTAAAATGACACAGAAAAAAGAGATAGTCAAAACAAAAAACCCCAAACCAAACCAGCTGGAAGGAACTGAGCTCCAACTGCTTACTCCCCAAGCTGACAATAAAGGAGGGAATTAGCCATTTATTCAGCTTTTGCTCCACAAACTGTACATCCAAAGAAGCACCTAATCCCAATTAACAAGGGGAACATTTTTATTTTTTATTATTATTATCTTTTATTTTTTGTTACAGGGCACATGTGTTCACTGGAAAGAGAGATAGGGAGAAAGACAAAGTAAGAAAGCGCTCCCCAGGGCTGAAGGCCATGCCATAATTCCTTCTCCTTCATTCTCCTCTCAGGATTCTGGGCACATGTGCACACGCTCCTGACATTTCCTCAAGCTGTCGGATCTGGGCCAAACTGCAGTTGGCTGTGTAGGACTTAGGTGCCTTAACCACCATGCCATGGGCTGGCCCAAGGAGGGAAACTTTTTGTGTTTTTTTTTTAAATATTATTTAATGTGTTATTATTGTTTTTAATTTGCTATAGGGTATGTGTGCTCATCAGAAACTGAGAAAGAGAGAGAGAGAAAGCAAGCTGCCATATCTGGGACTCAAACAGCGGTTTGCCATGTGGGAGGCCAGCACTTTAACCATCATGCTACTTGCTGGTCCAGGAAATTTTTTCTCTTTTTTTAAAGAGAGATGTTTACTATAGGATGTATGCACTCACTAGAGAGACAGAGAGCGACAACTGCCCAGGAAGATGGCCAAGTGGCAATCCGTTCTCCATTCTCCTCTCGGGATTTTGGGTATGCACACACATGTGCTTGGTAGGAGTTTCAAGCCACCAGGTCTGGGACTCTAACTGTGGTTGGCCATGTGGGAGTCTAGTGACATTACCATTACATCATCTGTTGGTCCCAG
Source organism: Tupaia belangeri chinensis (assembly GCF_000334495.1). NCBI lineage: Eukaryota > Metazoa > Chordata > Mammalia > Scandentia > Tupaiidae > Tupaia > Tupaia belangeri. The sequence goes on from NW_006159929.1 coordinate 1,856,605, forward strand.
GAAACATTTTTTAAAAAAGTAATTTACTGGCACCAGCAGTTAGTATAATGGCTATATCACTGGACTCCCATGTAGTCGACTGTCGTTCAAGTCCCGGACCCAGTGTCTTAAACTCACGCCAGGTGTGTGTGCATGCATGTGTGCCCAAGAGCCCAAGAGAAGAATGGAGGAGAAGGGATTGCAGTGTGGCCATCCACCCTGGGGGGGTGATTTCTCGCTTTCTGCCTATCTCTGTCTGTCTTTCTGGTGAGCACTCATGCCCTAAAGGAAAAAAACCTCTACAAAAAAAAAAAGTGATTTACTTAATTTATTCCTTCAGAGACAGGGATTGGTGGGGGAGAGGGGAGAGAGAGAGAGAGAGAAAGAGAGAGAGAGAGAGAGGGAGAGAAAGAGACTCCTCAATAGTGTCCAGGCTGTGATTCACCCCCAGTCTCAGCGTCTGGATCGTGGGCACATGTACAAGTGTTCATTGTGTATAGGAAAGTACTAGGATGTAAAACCTGAAGCTTCCAGTATGTGTCCAATTCCATGACGGCTGTGCCACTGTCTGGCCCAAGCGATACTTTTCCATTACAATTCTAAGTAATGAATGTGAAAGGAATGGTAGATTAGAAACGAGGGGACCTGGGACTGCAGATGGTGCAATGGTTACACTCCAGGACTCCCACATGGCCAACTGCGGTTGAAATCCTGGATCCAGATTCCTTTTTTTTTTTTTTTTTTTAATAATTATTTTATTTAACTTTATGTATTTATTTTTTAATCTGACCAGAGAGGAACAGAAAAGAGAGACAGAAGGTGAGAAAGCAAGCTGCCAGGTCCAGGGCTCAAACTGTCGTCAGCCATGTGGGGCTCCAGTGCCCTTAACCACCATGCCACCTGCTGGCCCCCTGGATCCAGACTCTTGAAACTCAACAGCCCACATGTGTGTGCATGCTCAAAGTCTTAAGAAGAGAATGGAGAAGGGATTGCAGCATGGCCATCCCTTCTGGCGGGTGATTCTAGCTTTCTGTCTCTATCTCTCTGGTGAGCACACACACTATAGCCAAAAAAAAAAAAAAAAAAAAAAAAAAAAAAAAAAAAAAAAAAAAAAAAAAAGTGGGGAGGAGAAGGGGGGGGGGGGGGGG
>NW_006159929.1:1858457-1859222 GCF_000334495.1 Tupaia belangeri chinensis
AAAAAAAAGAGGGAGAAACCCCGCCTGCCATATCTGGGACTCAAACAGCGGTTTGCCATGTGGGAGGCCAGCACTTTAACCATCATGCTACTTGCTGGTCCAGGAAATTTTTTCTCTTTTTTTAAAGAGAGATGTTTACTATAGGATGTATGCACTCACTAGAGAGACAGAGAGCGACAACTGCCCAGGAAGATGGCCAAGTGGCAATCCGTTCTCCATTCTCCTCTCGGGATTTTGGGTATGCACACACATGTGCTTGGTAGGAGTTTCAAGCCACCAGGTCTGGGACTCTAACTGTGGTTGGCCATGTGGGAGTCTAGTGACATTACCATTACATCATCTGTTGGTCCCAGGAAACATTTTTTAAAAAAGTAATTTACTGGCACCAGCAGTTAGTATAATGGCTATATCACTGGACTCCCATGTAGTCGACTGTCGTTCAAGTCCCGGACCCAGTGTCTTAAACTCACGCCAGGGGTGTGTGCATGCATGTGTGCCCAAGAGCCCAAGAGAAGAATGGAGGAGAAGGGATTGCAGTGTGGCCATCCACCCTGGGGGGGTGATTTCTCGCTTTCTGCCTATCTCTGTCTGTCTTTCTGGTGAGCACTCATGCCCTAAAGGAAAAAAACCTCTACAAAAAAAAAAAGTGATTTACTTAATTTATTCCTTCAGAGACAGGGATTGGTGGGGGAGAGGGGAGAGAGAGAGAGAGAGAAAGAGAGAGAGAGAGAGGGAGAGAGAGAGACCGCAAAAGGGTGTCCAGGG
>NW_006159929.1:1859282-1881162 GCF_000334495.1 Tupaia belangeri chinensis
CAGGGATTGGTGGGGGAGAGGGGGGAGAGAGAGAGAGAGAAAGAGAGAGAGAGAGAGAGGGAGAGAAAGAGACTCCTCAATAGTGTCCAGGCTGTGATTCACCCCCAGTCTCAGCGTCTGGATCGTGGGCACATGTACAAGTGTTCATTGTGTATAGGAAAGTACTAGGATGTAAAACCTGAAGCTTCCAGTATGTGTCCAATTCCATGACGGCTGTGCCACTGTCTGGCCCAAGCGATACTTTTCCATTACAATTCTAAGTAATGAATGTGAAAGGAATGGTAGATTAGAAACGAGGGGACCTGGGACTGCAGATGGTGCAATGGTTACACTCCAGGACTCCCACATGGCCAACTGCGGTTGAAATCCTGGATCCAGATTCCTTTTTTTTTTTTTTTTTTAATAATTATTTTATTTAACTTTATGTATTTATTTTTTAATCTGACCAGAGAGGAACAGAAAAGAGAGACAGAAGGTGAGAAAGCAAGCTGCCAGGTCCAGGGCTCAAACTGTCGTCAGCCATGTGGGGCTCCAGTGCCCTTAACCACCATGCCACCTGCTGGCCCCCTGGATCCAGACTCTTGAAACTCAACAGCCCACATGTGTGTGCATGCTCAAAGTCTTAAGAAGAGAATGGAGAAGGGATTGCAGCATGGCCATCCCTTCTGGCGGGTGATTCTAGCTTTCTGTCTCTATCTCTCTGGTGAGCACACACACTATAGCCAAAAAAAAAAAAAAAAGAAAAATAAAAAGAAAAAGAACTTAGGGGGCTAACAGGTGGTGTGATGGGGAAGGAAGTTGTATCCTACATAGCCAACTGTGTGATTTGAGTCTGGAATTGGCAGTTTGAAAAACCATGCTGGGCACGTATGTGTGCATGTCCAAAATCATAAGAATGGAGGAAGAGGGATTGTGGAATGGTCAGCCCTTGTGGGGTGGGGTTGCTTTCTCTCACTTTGTTTCCAGAGAGTGTGTGTGCCCTATAGTAAATAAACAAAACAAAACAAAACAAAAAAACAAAGATACTGGGGCTTTATTTTACAGCTCCAATGAAATTATGTAGGTAACAAACATAAATGAATGCCGACATTAGGAAAATGGTTGATGAGGAACCTTGAAGGAGACATCAGGCAGGAGAACCTGAACTCCTAAACCTGGCATAGCTAAGAGCGGGACAGCCAGACAACACCTGAAACCAACCATGAGCAAGTAGCTAGCATCATCTATGAGCCATTCTTGTCAGAAAGTTGCACAGGTGAGCTAATTTCCAGTTTATATGAATATAAAGAAGAATGGAGAATCATTTTTAACACCATCAAATATAGACAAACTGAGAACACAGGACATGCTTCCGGACAAATGACCTGGCTTCTTCAACAGTGATGCTGAGATTTTAAAAAGGTGGAGGACTCTGACCAGCCTATGGTCTAGTGGTTAAAGGAGCTGGATCCCACATGCCAGCTGGGTGACCTGAATCTTACCTCGCCCTGCCCCACTCACTGATAGCTTAGAAAACACACTGGTCACATCTGTCTGCCCCAAATCTCAGTGGAGACCAGGTGAAGATATGAAGGAGAAGAGACTGTATCATGACCATGCCCCACTGAGGGGTGCTTTCTCCCTCTCCTCTTTATTTTGCCTGATGTGCTCTCTGGCAAATTAAAAAAAAAAAAAAAAAAAAGGAGGAGGAAGAAAGGATGGGGGCATGTTCTAATCCAGAAATACTTGAGGAGCCAGCAGATGATGTAATGGTTAAGGTGCTGGACTCCCACATGGTCAACTGCAGTTTGAAATCCAGATCTGGAGGCTTGAAACATCATGCTGAGGGACCAGCAGGTGGCGTGGTGGTTAAGGTGCTGGACACTCCCACACAGCCGACAATGGTTCGAGTCCTGGACCTGGTGGCTTGCTTTCTCACTTTCCCCCCTCTCTCTCTGGTCAAATTAAAATAAATGAATAAATGAAACTGAGTAAGATAATTCTTAAAAAAAAAAAAAAAAAAAAAAAGAAAGAAACATCATGTTGAGTGCATGTGTACGTATGCCCAAAGTCACAGTAGGTAATGGAGAAGAGACTGCAGTGTGGCTATACCCTCTGTGGGGGAGATTTTTCATTTTCCCTTTCACTATCTCTGTCTATCTCTCTCCAGTGTGCACATGTGCCCTAAGGAAAAACCTTAAAAAAAAAAAAAGAGAGAGACTTGAGACATATGTAGCCTTTGTTTGCATCCTGATCCAAGCAAATATTTGCAGAGACATTTTAGAGACAAAAGAAGAGATCTCAATATGGCCTGGGCACTAGAAAAGAGCAAGATGTGATTATAGCATTGTGGCTACCTAAGCTTCTCTTAACAGATGTAAACTGAAGAAACATGGAAAGAAGTGGCATGTTTGGACCAGCAGATGGCCTAATGGCTACACCACTGGACTCCTACATAGTTGACAGCAGTGCAAGTCCTGGACTCAGTGGCTTAAAACTCACACCAGGTGTGTGTGCATACGTGCCCAAGATCCTGAGAAGAGAATGGAGGAGAATGGATTGTGGCATGGCCTCCCGTCGCTGGGTGTGGGGGTGGTTTCTCACTTTCTCTTTGTCTCTCCAGGAAGAGTATGCGGCCTATTGCAAAAATCTCTCTCTCTCTAAGATAAATAAATGAATGAATGAATGAAGTAGCATGTGGGATGTGGGTTCATCAGAGAAAAAAAGTATGGCTAAATCTTCAGTATTATTGTATATGGTGATGTCACTAAATGAAAAATGAATTAATCACACCATTCTTTCTACTTTTGTGGGTTTTTTTGGAGAGGTTTTTCACTATAGGGCGCGTGCACTCACCAGACAGAGAGAGACAGAGAGACAGAAAGCGAGAATCACCTCCCAGGGGGGATGGCCATGCCGCAATCCCTTCTCCTCCATTCTCCTCTCGGGATCTTGGGCACGCACGCACATGCGCCCGGCGTGAGTTTAAGCCACAGGGTCCGGTACACGAACCACGGTTGACTACGTGGGAGTTCAGCGACATAGCCATTACACTAACTGTTGGTCCCCCTTTTGTGTGTATTTTGAAGGCAATCAAAATCTATTTTAAAATTCTATAAAGCCAAGCAAAAATTTCCATAAAGAGAAGGGTTTTGTTAACCCTCTAAATCTCCATAACCATAAGCCCATAATCATAAATGGCTTCTTTGTTATTTCTACTGTTCAATAAGGAGACTGATGTAATGTGCTCATAAACTACTCAAAAACTGGATCAAGAAAAATACTACCATCAGAGAGCCTGCTTAAACATTGCTTGTGAAGATTTATGGATTTAATGGCTTTACAGATAAAAATTATGAATACTTATCAAATTAAAGTTGTATCTCATTTCCATTTTAAACCTCCAGAAAATGGAACTGCTACTGTGCAAAACTATATAACCAAAAAGTATAGTTTAAGGTATTAGTTGAAGGACTAAGAAAAAAATTATTTTAAGCATTTTAGTTCCTTAGTTATTACGCAAAGATAAATTAAAAGTCTGTTTTCTGCCATATCTATTTTACATAAGCTTGTGCACACAACACATACGTATTTTTTTTTGTTTCAAAGTGAAATCCTGCTAGTTGCTTTCATACCAATGTTTGATTAGATCCTGTTTTACTGCTGTGTATGAAAATTAGATTATAAATAGCAAAAATATCAAAGGGAAGCTTGAAATTAGTTTCACTCAAAATATAAAGTGAGAAAAGAGGGAAACCATGTTAGGAAAATTTGAGATTGTGCACAATTATGAGTCAAGAATGTAGCACTGGGGACCAACAGGTGGCATGGTAGTTAAGGCACGGGACACTCCCACATGGCTGACCAGGGTTCAAGTCCTGAATCTGGTGGTTTGCTTTCTCACATGGCTGACCAGGGTTCAAGTCTGGAATCCGGTGGCTTGCTTTCTCACTTCCTCTCTTTCACTCTCACCCTCTGTCTATCTCTGGTCAAATTAAAAAATAAATAAAATGAATAATTAAGATAAATAATTATTTTAAAAAAAGAATGTAACACTGAACAGTCACAGTAAGTCTTCACTTGTCAGAAAGTAAAAGCAGCGACCCCACACTCACCAGATGAGCCATAATGCTCAGTTTGTGCAGTGAGGGCTGCCGATTAAACAGCACCACATCCCCGTCTATGAGGTGTCTCTCTACGATGTCACCATACTTCAGCTCCTGGGCCATCTTCTCCCGATTTCCGTATTTCAAAAACCTGAACATGCAACAGCAAATGTCACATGTGAGAACAAACTGCCCTGCTCAAGATAAAGCCTTTTCACATCAAGATTCAATACAAGAAAAAACGTTTAAGTACTTGTTTCTTCCACATGCGAGTAAGAGAGAGACAGCACCTCTAAGAGTGTCTTGACACTGCAATCCACCTTCCACTTCAGCTCAGGGCTGGGCACAGGCATGCTCAGTGTAATCAGGAAGGTCTGGGGACCAGAACTTGGGATTTTCCAAGTGATCAGCCTTATGGAGCATCATGTTGTACTGCTGCACCAACATGTAGCTACAAAGATTCTATTTTTATTCCTTTTTATTTTTTTTAAGCTTTTCATTGCCAGAGGGTGTAAGCTATCACCAGAGAAGAGAGAGAGAGAGAGTATAAAAGAACGGCAACAGCCAGGATCAGTGCAATCTCTTCCTCACCATTGTCCTCTCAAGATTTTGGGCATAGGGACCAGCAGTTAGCGTAATGGCTATGTCGCTGGACTCCCACATAGTCCACCGCGGTTCGAGTCCCAGACCCGGTGGCTTAAACTCATGCTGGGCGCGTATGCGTGCGTGCCCAAGATCCTGAGAGGAGAATGGAGGAGAAGGGATTGCAGCGTGGCCATCACCCTGGGGGGTGATTTCTTGCTTTCTATCTCTCTGTCTCTCTCTGTCTGTCTGGCGAGCGCACGCGCCCTATAGCAAAAACCTCTCAAAAAAAAAAAAAAAGATTTTGGGCATGCACACACATGTGCCCGGCATGTTTCCAAGCTGCTGGGTCTGGAGTCAACCATGTGGGATCCAGTGCCTTAATCGCCATGCCACCTGCTGACCTAGGATTTAATTTCTAAAACAAATACTTAACTGAATCTAAGTTTTGTTTTGTTTTGTTTTTTAAATGAAAGATAAGGTGGTTTCACTATGTCTTGATCCTCTTGCCTCAGCCTCCTGAGTGGTGGAGACTTTAGGTGTGTGTCATTATGCCTGGCTGTTGAGGTAAGCCAGCAATCGAACTCAAGTCTCCCACATGGTCAGAGCCTGCCAAGTAGCAGAAACTAGTAGTGTGCTTCTTCTGGGCCAAGATGCCTCCATTTTAAAAGTCTTATTACATTACATTTTGTGCCACCAAGAAAGAAAGCTGCTTATTGGGGCCAGCAGATAGTATAGTGGTTATGTCACTGGACTCCCACATGACTGACCACAGGTCAAGTCCTGCAGCTGGTGGCTTGAAATCACAACAGGTAGGTATCTCTATGTGCCCAAGATCCTGGGAGGAGAACGGAGAAGGAATTTCGGCATGGCTATCCTTCCTAGGGGGTGAGTCTCCCTTTCACTCTCCTTATGTCCGTCTCTCTCTCCCTGGCGAGTGCGTGAGCCCTAAAGCAAAAACTTTTTAAAGGAAGAAAGAAAAAAAGAAAGATGTCTATTAAACTATGACAAGTTGTAAGATATATCCTAATTTTAGAACTGTTAAAATATAAAACAGTATGTCTCAGAATTATAGAAACAGAGCAACAAGTTAGCCTGCTGCACAGGTTTCTGCTGCTAAAACCTCTCATGAGAAAGGCCCAGCAGGTGGTGTGGTGGTTAAGGTGCTGGACTCCTACAGGGCTGTCTACGGTTCCAGTCCCAGACTTCGCAGCTTGAAAATCATGCCATGTGTGCATGCATGCCTAAAATCCTGAGAGGGAAATGGAGAAGAGCTTGTGGTGTGGCCATCCCCCCTGAAGGGTGATTTACTTTCCTTCTCACTTCTGTCTCTCTGGTGAGTATATGCACCTATTACAAAAATCTTAAAAACAAAAAATCATCTCCTGAGATATGAAGGCACCAGTTGTCAGTTCACCTCGCTGTAGAAGCCAGAGTTGGCGAAATGAGTGTCGCCTGTGATAATTGTGCTGAAGGAAGCCCTGAGAGGCCAGGTGACATAATAAATGACCACTGTTATATCCCAAAGTATTGTCCACCTTGATCTGGTAATATATGCCAGGGCACAGATGAGCACTTCCTGTGCAATGATCAAACAAAGCAAATGACGCATCTAGGTGCACTGCAATTTGAACAGGTCTGGACTGCACCAAGGCTGACAGTAGAGATGCTGAGGGTCACTGTGAGAAGGTGAGAGATCTAACCCAAATGAGAAAGCAGTACCTTTTCATCTGCATGTGTCTCTGCTGAATGAAATTAGCTCCTGGGTGAACTTCGGGTCCATTTCGAACCAGCTTCCTCAAAAAATTGATGTTTGCTTTGTTCACCTGCAGGACCACAATAAGAGACACAGTCAGATACTCTCACCCAGCAAACTACACAGGGTTGTGTCTTAATCTTTATTTTCCTTGTGCAGATTCTAGGTGAAAGTGGAAGCCCAGGGAACCCTGCTACGTAAGGTTTGAACTCTGTCATTCTATCTGCAACAGGCTGGCAGGTAGAAGCCTGGGTGCCACCGTGACTTGGTCATTCACTTGCTGGGTGACATAGTCGAGGTCCTTCCTAGCCTTTGGTTTCCCTATCAATAAAATAAATGAGCTGGAGCAGGGAGAGACCTTCCTGCACATTCTGGGCTCCTATAAACAGATGGCAACTCCATCTGCTTCTAAGGTCTAAAAGTTATGATAGGAGTGCTCCAGGTCCTAGTCTAGACTGGTCATGTTCTGTATCCTCTTAGACAGCTGTCTCGTTAATGCCATTTCTGGAAGGAAAGTCCTGGATCATTAGTAATTCAACTGAGCACATGAGATGCTTTAGCTGAGGGACCTATGACCTGGGTTAACTGTGAATTTCAAGGGTAATACCAACCAATCAATATCCTCTTGTCACCAGGTCCTACAGTTATTTAACCTCAATTAAAAAAAGAAAAGTGAGGGACTAGCAGGTGGCGTGGTGGTTAAGGCACTGGACACTCCCACATGACCGACCAGGGTTCGAGTCCTGAATCTGGTGGCTTGCTTTCTCACTTTCTCTCTCTCTCACTCTCACACTCTGTCTCTCTGGTCAAACTAAAAAATAAATGAATGAATAAATAAAATAAATAATTATTAAAAAAAAATTCTTAAAAAAAGAAAAGAAAAGAAAAGAAAAGTGGGACCAGCAGATGGTGTAATGGCTATGTTGCTGGACTCCTAGGTAGTAGACTGTGGTCCAAGTCCCAGACCTGGTGGCTTAAACTCATGCCGGGCGCATAGGTGCGTGCCCAAGATCCTGAGAGGAGAATGAAGGAGAAGGGATTGCAGCATGGCCATCAATCACACCAGTGGGTGATTTCTCACTTTCTGTCTCTCTGTTTCTCTGTTTTTATGGCAAGTGCATGCACACTATAGCAAAAACCTCACCAAAAGGAGAAAAGTATGTAAATGTCATTTTATATTATGAATTTTGACAGAGTGCAGCCCTCCTGGATATGAAGCAATACCCTTAAAACATTCAAACTCTTTTAATTCAATGATTCCAAGGCTTTAAAAATAAAGTTTTTAAAACCCATCCCAAAAAAGTTAACCAGGGATGGTTATTACCATTTAGTTACTTTAAAATGTGAGGTATGAACCAACAAAGAAGGGAGTTACAGTGTTCTTAACTGGGAAAAACAAGTCGAAGAACAGTAAATGTAATGCGTATCTGGGTGTACATACACAAAGCCAGAGCCAACTGTGGCTATGCAAGCCATGGATACTACATGTGGTTATACACGTATGACACAAACTGGGCTGACAGATACCATCCTGCAAAACAAATGGTAGGCTGGGTGGGTTACTGGGCTTTCTATTATCTGCTGTTTGGAATATCAAAATACACTATAAAAGATTAGGGTTAAAACAAAGAATTGAACTACTGAGTGGTACTTGCCTTTTCAGGAAAAGTTAGAATTTTGGCCACATGAACTGGTACCGCCACCTCATCAATCCGAAGGTTGGGGTCAGGTGAGATGACAGTTCTACCCGAAAAATCCACTCTCTTTCCTGAGAGATTGCCTCTAAAACGACCTAAATCAATAAAAATATGTCATAGGTTCTCATGATAAACCACTGTGTGCTTCTGGAAGTAAGATGAATAGAAGATTGAAGAAAGCTTGTGATTCCCAACTAGATAAGCCAGACACAGGATCCACAGAAAGGAACGCAAGGCAGTGGAGTATATGCTGCACATTTTACCAGACACCTACCCTGTTTTCCCTTTAAGCGCTGGACGAAACCTCTGGTCCATTTCTTGGGTGCCATGTTGAGGGGAATGCCCGAGAGCTCACTATTAATGTAGAGGGCACACTGCAGCTGCAGGAAGTCCCAGTCCTCCATGATCATCTGGGTCTTGGCTCCTGAGATCCGATGCTAAAATGAGCACAGTGTGGACACAAACCAAGCTGGTCAGTTAGGTTTTCTTATGTTCTCCAGATCAGAAGTTTTTGACAGATAAAAATACTTTGAAGCTAATAATGGGAAATACCAACCTTTTTAATAACATCATTTAGGAAAATAATTTCCGTCAATTTCATGGTCAGATCATCTTCGTTGGTGCCAGACTTCAAATCGCTTACCACAGAGGGTCTGATACACAAAGGGGGCACCAAAAGTCGTGTGAGAATCAAATCAGAGGGCTTTCCAGCTTCTGGGTTCATCAGAAGTAGCGGGACATCTTCTGCTGGGATTCGTTTAAATAAATTCAGAACTATTAAGGGATTCAAGTTTTCCTATGTACAGAAGAAAAGGAAGAAATAGAGACAGTATGTTAGTTCTCTATAGCTGGGGCAAGGGTTTCCTTCTCTTGCTTTCTAACCCATCCAGCACCTCATTTAAACTAAGTAAGAATGGCACAATTTCTCATAACGTACTAAGCTTCAAGAGCCTTAAAAGTATGCATGACTTTTATCCCATTTATTGAAGCCAATAATTCTGCTTCTTATAATTATTCCAAAGAAATAAAACCAAAGATTACACTATAAAGATGATCACAAAAACTGTGCTTGGGCCATGTGGCTGGATTCCAAATAGCTGACTGCATGGTTTGAGTCTCTGACTTGGTGCTTGAGAAACATGCTGGCCTGTTGCCCCAAATCCCAAGAAGATGGAGAAGGGACAGTGTCATGGCCATCCCCTTTGGGGCTTTCTCACTTTCTCTCTCTCTCTCTAACAAGTGCATGCACCCTACAGCCAAAAAAAGGGAAAAGAAATGAAAAAGGAAAAAAGTTTTTTTTTTTTTTGGTGTTTAATACTTTAGACTGGATCCCTCAATGTCATGATTTTCCTGTTTCAACCTATCTGAATAGCTGGGGCAACAGTTATGTGCTACCATGTCCTGTCTTTTTAGAGACAGGAATTGAATCTGGATTTTCCAAATGGCCTTAGCCTGTCAAAGTAGCACTGTCCAGTGTGTGCTACTACAGCTGGACCCCAAAAGCTGTTCTTATAGTTTAAAGGTAAAAATAGTCCTGACAGATTACTGCCTAAATAAAATGATAGCATACCCATATATGGAAAACTATAAAAATGACACCACAGGACATGGTTAAGGTGCTGGACTGCCACATGGCTAACTATGGTTCAAGTCCCGGACATGGCAGATTGCTTTCTCTCCCTCTGGTCAAACTGAATAGTAGTAATAATAATAATAAATAAAACTAAATGAATAATTCTTAAAAAAAGAGTGACACCACAGAAATATAGCTATTGACATGAAAAGTTTTCATGAAATAACCATATGTAGGGATGGTCTTATTTCAGGGGAAAAATGCAAATCTCTGCAAAGAGAAAATGGAAGTATTTAACAGAGGCTTAACAGGTATCTATAGTTGAGCAGAATGATCATCTTTTTGTTTCCTTTTTAACACTTAAATTTTCTCTTTTCCTTTGAGACAGGGGAAGGGGTGAATAGAAAAGGGAGAGAACAGGAAAGGGAGAGACAGAAACAGTATATATATATATCTATGTGTATATATATATATATGTGTATATATATATATGTGTGTATATATATATATATACACACACACACACACTGTGTATACACACACACACACACACACACACACACTTTTTTTCTTTCCCAGAGAGGGTGTGTGCTTGCCAGAGACAGAAAAGAGAAAACACCTCCATGGGGGATGGTCGTGCTGCAGTCCCTTCTCCTCCACCTCTCCCTCCTTTGGGATTTTGGGCATGTACACACATGTGACTGGCTTGTTTCTCAAGCTACTGAGTCCAGTACCAGAACTGCATGGTTGTCCAAAAGGCATCTGGCTGCCTTAATAACCAGGCCATGGAGCAGGCCCAAGGCAGCTATTTTTGACATGGTCATGATGTATCTTGGTCATCCCGCCTCAGTTTTCCAAATAGATAGGATTACATGTTTGCAGAACCACAGTCTAAATCGTGTGTTCAGACTGGCCTGGAAACCAAACCTAGTTTTATAAGCAAGTCAGGGGACTGATAGGAGGAAGGTGGTGGTGGGTGTCAGGCAGGCTGATCTGGGAGCACAGAAAAGTGGGTGTAGGAGGAGACTACAGGCAAGGTCAGGAGAGCCATGAGCCCTCATGGTCACTGAGACTGCCACCAGCCTAGAAAGTTCCTTCCTGCCATGCCTGTAGGACAAACATGTCTTCTAAGCCTGTCCCCTGTCCTCCTCTGTAGTCACTTAATTGGGAACATGTCCACTTGGGGACATGTCTACTTGATTCAATCTGCATCCCCCCCTACCCATTTCTAGGAATCCCACCCTTGTCCATGTGTGGGCACTGGGTCACCAATTCTACCTTCTTACATCCATCTCCACAGTGACTGGCCCTCAATTTCCGCCATTCTTACTGCCTACAATTTTCTCGTATTTCATTAATCATGTGATGGAAAAGATCTCTCTTAGTTTATTCCCTACAGTTGTGATTTTAAAATCTCTTACAAGAGAAATGTAATACATGCTTCCTGTACAATTAAAAATTTGTTACTGGATGAGGCTGGCAGGTGGCATGGTGGTTGGGGGTACTGGACTCCCACATGGCCAAATGCGGTTTGAGTCCCAGATCTGGCGGCTTGTTTTCTCATCCCCACCCCCACCCCTAACTCTTTGCTCTTGCTCTCTCGTTCTGTCCCTCTCTGGTTAAATAAAAATAAATGAATAGGGGGGACCAGCAGTTAGCATAATGGCTATGTTGCTAGTCTCCCACGTAGCCGACCACAGTTCGAGTCCCAGACCTGGTGGCTTAAACTCATGCCGGGCGAGTGTGCGTGCGTGTCCAAGATCCCGAGAGGAGAATGGAGGAGAAGGGATTGTGGCGTGGCCATCCCCCCCGGGGGGTGATTTCTCACTTTCTGTGCTGTAGTTCCCCACAATAAACAAAAAAAAGATAAAAACAAGTGGAGCCACAAGACCAGTCCACATTTAAACTTAGTGCCAGATAAACTCTTGTCACTGTCCCATGGGGGATTACTGACAAGCTGTTTAATCAAACTTCTCATTTTGGAAAAGTGGGCACATTGGAAGTGGAGAAGAACGGGACATGGCAAAAATGCACATGCGTGAGCTCAGTGGGCAAGGTAGCTGCAGGGTGGACCTGCATTTCCCGGCTCACCTGGGCCTTTCCCAGCAATGGCTCGACCTCTTTATTATGTTCGATGGCAGTTTCAAAAGACTGGAGGAAATGGGATACGATGGGATCTACCACTTTCTTGTTGGTCTTGTATTTTTCATGAATTATCTTCAGTAATCCACACTTTTTTACAGTACCTGTGAGAAATGATTTACGAAGAATTAAAAAACTAGGTTCTTAGACTGGCCAGAGGTTGCAGTCTGTTTAATGAAATTACTGAAATTGCCACGGCAGTGAAAGATGAGGGGTGCAATTTCTCATAGTACCTCAGCTGCTAAGCTCCTAAGCCAGAGTTACAAGGAAAAAAAGCTCACTTCAAATCACTCCATAGAACTACACACTTGACAGGAGAGATGGAAAGGAAAGGGCTCAAACTCATCCTTCCGTGCATTCACTTCACTCACCATTAAATGCGCCACAGTGATGGCAAATGTTTTTCTTTCGGCACTTATCAGAGATTTTCTTCTTCAGTCCTCGCTTCTGAAGGTAGGTCAGGCCAGGCCTCTTTAGATAATCCAGAAACTGTTTCTTTTCTTCTTGGGACAGCATAATGTGACAACAGGTTTTACAGATCATCTTTTTAAAATTAATCAAGACAGATAAAAAAGGAGAAGACAGTGAACAATGATTTCCTTTTAAATTGTCACTCCTTTGTCTAGGATACAGCCCTGAACTACCAGGGACACAGACCTGTAATTCGATAATTACAGAAAGGCAGTCTGTATTCACCAGAATGTTAGCAGTACTCACAGCTGGTAGCAGAGTTTTTATTATTTTTTATATATTTATTTAATTTTAATTAAAAAAAATTAATTTTATTATTATTTTTTTTCTTTTAAAATTTGACCAGAGAAAGAGGGAAGGAAAGTGAGAAAGCGAGCTGCCAGGTCCAGGATTCAAACCCTGGTTGGCCATAAGGGAAGTCAAGCACCTTAACCACTGTGCCTCCTGCTGGCCCGTAATCTTTACTTTTTTTTTTTTTTTTGAGAGGTTTTTGCCATAGGCGCATGCGTTCGCCAGCCAGCCAGAGACAGAGACAGAAAGTGAGAAATCACCCCCCAGGGGGGATGGCCATGCCGCAATCCCTTTTCCTCCATTCTCCCCTCGGGATCTTGGACACGCACGCAACTGCGCCCAGCATGAGTTTTAAGCCACCCAGTCCGGGACTCGAACTGCGGTCGACTATGTGGGAGTCCAGCGACATAGCCATTACACTAACTGCTGGTCCCCGTAATTTTTATTTTATTTTATTTTTTTGAGAGAGGTTTTCGCTATAGGGCATGTGCGCTTGCCAGACAGACAGAGAGAGACAGAGAGACAGAAAGCGAGAAATCACCTCCCCAGGGGGGATGGTCACGCCGCAATCCCTTCTCCTCCATTCTCTTCCTGGGATCTTGGGCACGCACGCACACATGCCCAGCATGAGTTTTAAGCCACCGGGTCCAGGATACGAACTGCGGTCAACTATGTGGGAGTCCAGCGACACAGCCATTACACTAACTGCTGGTTCCTCCGTAATTTTTACTTTTTAAAAGCATATTTATTTCTTCTGAGAGAGAGAGATATAAGCACTTCCAACAGGGCCTTCATGCTCCAACCTTCAGCATCAGCCAGCCATGGACCATGTGCCTGGTGTATAGAACTGAGGACACAAGGCAATAAGCCTTATCTGCATGATGCTGGCTGTGTATTGTCAATTTTTTTTTTTTTTACAATGTATCCTTTTCACCATGAGGAAAATAAAGGAACAAACAATCCTTAAGTAATTTAATGTAATGCTAAATGGAAACATTATATTTTTAGTATAAAAATTTCCCCTAAAGCCAGCTCTGTGGTCTTAGGCTTTGCCTGGCTGCGATTCGAAACCCAGACCTGGCAGTTTGAAAAACATACTGGCACATTTGTGCATAGGTCCAAAATCTTGACAAAATGAAGAAATGGAGAAAAGATTATGGAACGAATACACTCCATTGGAAGGGGTCCTTTTTCTCTCTATGGTGAGTGCACGAGCCCACTGGCAATTAAAAAAAAAAAAAAAAAGAAATTTCCTCTAGATGTATCCTCTACCACTCATAATTCCTAAGCTTGTTCCACTGTCCCTGACCAATCGCGTCAGAATCGAAGTCTTAGAAATCAACACCTGTGTGCTCACCTGCAGGATGCCTATGACCGCTTTGAAGTATCCAACGTGGAAACATGGCAGCTCGAGGTCAATGTACCCATAGTGCCCTAGACAGTCGGCCAAGTTTTTCCCACATGTTTCACAGGGACGGTCCTTTTCACTTGTACCCTTTGGGGAAAAACACACCCATAATTAATGGATACCAGTGGATGGTAAAAGGGAACCAGCCCTCACACCTAGCCAGATGATCCAGAGTCAGAATCAACTGGGAAGCTGCAGTGAATGCACACCTAGCTGACTCAGTCTGAGGTGCTTTGTGGGGGCAGAAGGGATAGGAAAAACATCCTTACTTGCAATGTGCTAAGTCGCCAGTTTCAAATTTAAGTCAAGACACGGGAACTGGGATGGGTGCGGGCCTTACCATCCTGTGGTCAAGCACCCCATACAACAAGGGGGCATGGTTGTTGTCCTGGCTGTACAGGTTCTTACTCACAACCTGGATGTGTGCCTGTTGGCGCATCTCCTCTGGTGACTTCATTCCAAAGCAGATGTGGCTTCTAGGATGAAAAAAAAAAACAGGGCAACAATTACATCAAAGCCTGTTACCAAAATTAGTGACTTCATATGTGGCCTGCCATAATGGACCCATACTCCTCTCTCCACAGGCTCTTCCCCACCAGTAGTAAATATATTCAAACTTCTCCCATTTTTTCTCCACCAATATCCCTTTATCTTGCTGGAATCTAGTTTTTATTTTTATTTTTTTGGAGAGGTTTTTGCTATAGGGTGTGTGTGCTCGCTAGACAGACAGAGAGACAGAAAGCGAGAAATCACCCCCCGGGGGGATGGACACGCCGCAATCCCTTCTCCTCTGTTCTCCTCTCGGGATCTTGGGCACGCACGCACACGCGCCCGGCGTGAGTTTTAAGCCACCAGGTCCGGGACACGAACTGCGGTCGACTACGTGGGAGTCCAGCAACATGGCCATTACACTAACTGCTGGACCCTCTAGACCAAATTTTGACACCTTTTCTCCTTTTGGCTCTGGTGACACTATACATCTTTGAGTTCTCTTCTCTTCTCTGGCAGTTTCTCTTCCTTTAGTCTCTTTTGAGGTCTCCTCTTCCACTGCTAACCCTTAAATACTGGTGTCCATCTTACCTATCGTTACAATCTTTGTCTTCTTTTCTTTTCATTCTACATAATCCTCCTGAGTGACCCTGTCACTTGTGTGTATGCTGGTGTCTATGTGAAGCCAGCTACTTTTACTCAACAGAACGCCATATGGACACCTCCTTCTGGACAACCTCACTTGGATCATGCACCGGCACTTACAAGTCACCATCTCTAAAGCAGACCATAACACTTTCTCGTATCTGTCCTTCTATTCATTCTTCCAATAAACTGGGTGTTTATTATGTGTCAGGCACTTTCCTGGGAGCTGAGGATACAGATTAGGGAGGTCTTTCCATCATAGAGCTCACAGTTCAGGGTGGGGAAGTCTTACCTTGCTGTATGTGTTATCCTTCTAGAGGGTCTCTCCATATCCGCCAGTCCCTCATACCCACCTCAACAGCTGCTCCCTTTCAGAGCACCCCAAGTTGTTCTGGTAAAATGCGAATTAGGCTGATGGCACTTTCAGCCTAAAGTCTGGTAATAGCTTTCCATTGTGCTAGCATTTAAATTACCTAATGAAGTTCCCTCATGTATCATAAACAACCAGATACATCAAAGTGAATACATGACAAGAATAAAATGATGTGAAAAGGTGAAGTGTGAGAAGATTATGCTGCAAACAGAAAGCTTCTCTGTAAAATTGACATTTAAGCTAAATTCTAATATGCCACTCTTAAGACGATCAAGAGGACAGACATACAAAGAACCGAGAATGACCAGGACAAAGGTCCTAGTGCTAGCACAAGCTTAGCTTTTCAAGAAGCCAAATGACACCAGTACACTGGGGCACAGGAAAGTAACAGGACAAGGTGAAGTCAGGGAGGCATGCTGGGGTCAGACCATGTAGGGCTGGGGAGCTTGACCAGGAAATTTAAATGCTAGTGCAAAGGAAAGCTGCCACAGGATTTTTAGTTGAAAGTGACATGGCCTAATTTGCATTTCGACAGAACCACTTGGCTGCTCTGAATGGCAGTGGCTGTTTAGCTGGGTGTGAGTGGCAGGGGATGTGGAGAGACCCTCTAGAAACACATACAGCAAGGTAAGACTCTTGTTTTCATAAATGGCAACCATCTATGTTGTTGACCAAGCAAGGAATTCTACCTGTTAAAAAACCAACAAAGCATGCCCTGCCCAGCCTCAGTGGTGCAGCTGGCAGTGTATTGAACTGCGATGCTGGAGGCCTCATGGCCGGCTGCGGCTAGATCTCCCACCTGCCCGAGTATGCTAAAACATGCTGTGGCACGTGTGTCCAGGACTCAAAGGAGTAGAGGACTGAGGGGAGGGATTGTGGTTAGAGACCTGATCAAGGGTGTCGCTCTCTCTTGAATGCCATGTGCTATCATAAATAAAATCAGTCAACTTCCAAAAAAAAAAAAAAAGACATTCTGTAGTTTCTCTTTCTCTTCTACCCTCACCCTACTGATCCTTTCAATCTTATATTCTAAGGCTCTCTGAAGCCCTCTTCTCTCTAGTGACTCTACCAAGCCAGTGCAGGCCATCAGCATCCCATTCTTTGATCCAAGCAATGAGCTCCAAGGGTTCCCTACCTCTAATCATTTTCCCTGTGAATCAAAAGAGATCATCCAGAAGACAAAATCTTATTGAAATACTCCTCTGTTTGGAAACCTTCAAAAGTCCCTTGCTAAGGGCAAGGTGACACCTTAATTCTCCTGCATCCTTTTGATCACCCACTAATGCTCCAGTATGTTCCTTGATAAAAGATGACATTTGGTCTGCCTCCTGCCTGGACCCATTGGGCACGCTCAGAATCCCTGATGCCTACCCTTGTTGGACTTGTCACACCCGACGCTATCCTGACTATCTTCTCCAACTATACTAGGCAGCAGAGGTCTTAGCCATGTCGTGCCTTTAATGTCTAATACTAGGCCTACCACACAGTATCATCCTTAGCGTCTGTGCAAAAATGATGGATTCATCCTCCCTCGCTGCAGCTGGGGCACTATTCACTGACAAGAAAGGGTCACTGCATGACTTAGGATGACCCCGAGCTTTGGCCCAGGGCGTCCGCATCGCCAAAGCTCAGGCCATTCTTCGTCCTTTGCCCAAATCCAGGGACGAACGCACAGAAGATGAAATCCCCTCGTCCACGCCATACTCTTTGGCCTACTCTGGTACTTCAGGGCTTTGATCATACTTTCTGCCGGTTCCTGATCGTTCCCTTGAACTGCCTTTCACCTCTGACCCTTCAAAATCTGGGAGCCCGGCCCTCGCACTCCCCTTCCCCTAGCTCATTTCTCCACACTTTGTCCCCTCTTGCACCATCTTACATTTTCTTGGCCACATCCGTCTCCCGGAACTGTTCTTTCACCATGGTGACGGCTTCTGGGGCGCTCTCCTCGGAAATCCAGAGGCTAGATTAGAGAAACTACAGCCCCGCGACTCCCGAGGATGCTGGTTGACCCGGGTTAACACATTTTCTGCACCCCTTCGGCTACCGTAGAAGGCACCACGTGTCTGCTTCCTCTTCCGCTACTCGCCGGCAGGACTGTCTATCAAGACAGGCTTCCGACAGCCGCCGTGAGCTCTCTGCCCACACCGCCACCAGGCGGCGCCTCCGGGAAACTGCACCCAGGCTTGTGTTGTGCTTTAAACATCGTTTCTGGCTCATTTCTCCAGGTAGGTGCAGAGAAACAACCTTTTTGTCACAGGACTTTTATGCATCCCGAGATGAAAAAAAATCTCATGAGCTGGAAAAGCACGATTCTGCTGGCAAGGAAATCAGCACTCAGGGCTCAGCCATGTAGGACCTGGAATTAATTCCTCACTACTTGTGAGGAACTCTAAACGGAACCCAACAAAATGGTTCGACACCTTTGAAATTTACAAAGGGATGGCGTGTCGTTTCCAGATGCCATGGATCCTTACTAGTAAAACACAGTGTCACGTAAAAAGCAAAGCAAATCAGATTTTACTAACCTGTTTCAGTAGTCATTTAATATGTTTTGGGAGAAATGTTGACAATAATATATCAATCAGATGTGTATAATCAGTGACATCATCTAGAGGTTAAAATCGAAGGTCTAGCGTATGGACTGGCTTGCGGATCACACCGAGCATATGTGCATGTTGTCATAAAGCTCAGGAGAATGCAGAAGGGATTGAGGTACCGCCATCCCCACTGGGAGGTGATTTCACACTTTTCTTCTCACTGTCTCTCTGGTGAGCGCATGCACCCTATGGCAAAAACCTTAAAAAAAAAAAAGGTGAAGATTTAGGTACTTCTACTTAAAAATTGTATGACCTAAGCAAAAATATGTAATCTATGTCTAAGTTTCTTCATCAATAAAAGAGTTATTAGGTAACCTATTTCTTTGAGTTCGGGCTAGGTGCAATGGTTAAAGGCAGGTAAAAATAATTAGAATACAATAGGCACATAGCAATCACTCAATGATTACATATACACATTTATCTTTTTAAGAGAGGTTTCTTTTTGCCTATGCAGGCACTTGAACCTTGTATCAACCGTGGGAAAG
This sequence comes from Tupaia belangeri chinensis, assembly GCF_000334495.1. Classification (NCBI taxonomy): domain Eukaryota; kingdom Metazoa; phylum Chordata; class Mammalia; order Scandentia; family Tupaiidae; genus Tupaia; species Tupaia belangeri. The sequence continues at coordinate 1,877,877 of NW_006159929.1, forward strand.
TTCAGCGTCTGAACCACCTCACCACCTGCTGGCCCCTGCATTTACATCATCTTCACTGGTCTGTTTCACTTAAAGCAGAACAAGTTTCTGGATCAAGTAAATGCTTATTAAAAGTTCGTTTTGTGTAAGAATTAAGAATTTCAGAAAGACAAATTAAAGAATTACAAATTTTAATTAGAATCAACACAGACATCTCAAAAAATATTTTATAAATGGTAAATCAAAACGGGCAGTGTTGTGTAGTTGAAATGACAAAGGTTTGAACCAGTCTCTGCAGTATCCCTCGCTTGAGAAAATCTTACAAAATGTCTTCTAGGTTTACCCACCACTAACTCAGATGGAAGCAATCCAAACCAGAAGTTGAAACTGCTTGGTTAACCTGAGCTATTCCGGTTCCGGATTGGCCAGTCCAGAACCCCGTAGGTGTGGTCAAAGGCTGGTGAGGCGGGGCTTAAGCGCTTTTAATCAGGCATTGGCGTGGTCGGCCTTGCGATCCTGGCCACGCCCTCACGCCGGCGCCGCTCGGGGTCCTTCCGTACGCGTTGATATGATTGGCCGGAGGGTAGCGGTTCTCTTTTCGTCCCTGGCTGCTTGAGGATATACCGCCATCATGGTGAGTCTCCCTGGACTCGTCCCGTCATCCGCTGTGTATCCGAGCCATCCTTCGCCCCCACAGTCCCGTTGTTTGAGATACGGTCGCCACAGCCCGGGTGCTCTTTTTTGACCCGTGTCTGACAGTGGCCAAGGGCCTTGAGGCCATTGGCGAGGATGGCGGACTTCTGTCTCCGGGCTTGGGGACTGAGGGAAAGGCTGCTGCGTGTTGACTTCGTGGAGTAGTGGGTGGGGTGGATGGGGTAGAGGATGGACCCTGGAAGGCACGTCCCGCTTGCAGTCGCAGATAGAGATTGGCATCTCGCAGGTGATGGCAGCTGGAGAGGCAAGGGGGTGCCGGCGGCGCCCAAGCTTGTCGCGGCGAGTGTGTATCGCTCGCGTATGTAAGCTAGAAAACTTGTCAGCTGAGCGGGTTTTCTTGTCTCACCTTGAAGGAAACCTAGTCCTGCGCAGACAGGCCGCTTATAGATGTTCTCCGGACTCGGTCACCACCAGCCAGCTCCGTCACTAAAGGCTCAGCACCTGTTAGCTGGACCCACAAGCTAGTTTCCCCCTTATTCTTTGCCTTCAAGAATCGAATGCTGGGACTAATGTTTAAAATGTGGTGGCGCGGTGGTTAAGGCGATGGACACTCACATGGCTGTTTGCGGTGCGAGTCCCGGACCTGGTGGCTTGCTTTCTCTCTGTTTCTCTGGTCAAATTAAAATAAACGTATGAATAAATAAAGTTAAGTGGGTAATTATTAAAACAAAAAAGAATCGAATGCTATCGAGATGAACTTAACTTGCCGAGATTTCTGCAACTCCATTGGGAAAAGGCTTAGCAAGTCAGTTATTGTAATGAACGACCGCCGTCCCACACATCGTTATTTTCACTCAGCGTCAGCTCGCTGACTGCCCACCTTCCCTGCTAGTTAGTAAGAGGGAGCTGTTAGAGGTCATCCAGAAGGGAATACCTTGTGAGCTCTGTGTTGTCCTTTCTGGAAGGGTAGATTACATGCAAGTGGCGAGCGCGGTGTGTATTTGTGTCACATTTGGGTAGGGTGTTAGGAACATGGCTCTGTGGTCCAGAGTAGTCTGTACTCCCAAGAAGTGGTTTTTAATCAGAGTTGATTTTGCCACTAAAAGAACAGATATCAAAGACTGCAGGTATGTTTTTTTTTTTGGAGAGGTTTTTCGCTATAGGGCACATGCGCTCGCCAGACAGACAGAGAGACAGAAAGCGAGAAATCACCCCCCCCCCATGGATGGTCACGCCCCCCGGCGCGGGGTTTAAGGCCCGCCCGGCGTGGGTTTTAAGCCACCGAGTCCGGGACGTGAACTATGGTCGACTACGTGGGAGTCCAGCGACATAGCCATTACGCTAACTGCTGGTTCCCAAGACTGGAGGTATGTTTTGATGGTCACACCTGAGTGGTAGGGAGTGATACTGTCAATTGATGATTAGGGTCCAGGAGTTCTTATAAAGTACACGGAACAATCCTCAGAAAAAGAATTATCCAGACCAAAACATGAGTGCTGAGGTTGTGAAACTGCTAGAGAGTGATACTCACAAGAACATTAAGAGCATCTCTCTTTTTTTGGTATTTTTAGTTTGTTTGCTGTGTCCCATGAATTTGGAACTGTGCTGAGTAGATTAGGAGGAGATAGGAATTTGTGCCTTTTTCTTATTGAAGCTTTCCTGCCATTATCTCATGAGGCTCTTATTTGGAGTGTGGCTACTACAACTGAACTACTACATTTTAAACATTAGTCACATGGTTCAAATCGTTACCATAATTCTAAGTCTTAGGAAATCACAGCAAAGTTAAGAAAAGGTAGATTAGTTTTATTAACTAGTGTGTTAATGTTTTCAGAATGACACAGTAACTATCCGAACCAGGAAATTCATGACCAACCGACTACTTCAGAGGAAACAAATGGTAAGGAGGAGCACGTCAAAAATTAAATTGTCTTTTAAAAATGTATTTTGTGGTGATAGGCACTAAAGTTCTTCTCTCTTTTAGGTCATTGATGTCCTTCACCCCGGGAAGGCAACAGTACCTAAGACAGAAATTCGGGAAAAACTAGCAAAGATGTACAAGACCACACCAGATGTCATCTTTGTGTTTGGGTTCAGAACCCATTTTGGTGGTGGCAAGACAACTGGCTTTGGCATGATTTACGATTCTTTGGATTATGCGAAGAAAAATGAACCCAAACATAGACTTGCAAGAGTAGGTACCTTATTTGTTTAGTTACAAAAGGCTTTTTAATCGCTTTGTGGTGTGGGTATAGTAGAATGAGCAAGACAGAGTGGTTGGGAGGGACTACATACAGACATACTGAGAACTTTTAAGAGGTTAAAGTTCTTTGAGGGTTGTTCTGTGGCTTAGTGAGTGAGGAAGTAGAATTCTACATAGCTGACTGTGTGGGTTGAATCTTGGCCCTCGTGGCTTGAGAAACTGCCAGGTGCATGTGCCTGTGTGCCCCAAATCCCAAAAGGATGGAGGAGAACAGATTGCACCATGGCCTTACCCAGTGGGGGTACTCTCTCCCTCTGCCTCTCTGTTTCTTCATCTGTCTTTGGCGAGTGCATGTGTTCTCTGAGCAAAGGGGGAAAAGTTTCTTTGATAAAGACACAGGTAGAGTATGATGGTTCAGAATTGGAATCTGGCATTTGAGCTGGATTCAGC
>NW_006159929.1:1881193-1900790 GCF_000334495.1 Tupaia belangeri chinensis
AGGGGGGAAAAATACATAAGCATCCATGGAGATAGGTCAGGGTAAGGGTTTTCTCGAGTGGGAGTAGGTGGATGAATTTGGAAAGGTAGTCTGACACCAAATTCAGTAAGGTCCTTTAATACCAAATATCAGAGTTTGGACTTCACCCTCTAGGTACCTGGTAACCTGTGAAGATCTTTTATGAGTTACTGGGTGCCGTGCACTGCAAAGTGAGCTACAACAGTGAACTGGGCAAGCTTCCTATTTTACGTTCTAATGGACAAGTAAGAACATTACCTTGAAATGCTTCTGTGGTATCAGGAAATCTTACCGTAAGGTGGCTGTGAGAGAAATCTTGGTGATTTGATATATTGATACTATTTTTTTTGTGTGAGAGGTTTTTGCTATAGGGCCTGTGTGCTCGCCAGAGACAGAGAGACAGAGAGACAGAAAGTAAGAAATCACCCCCCAGGGGGGATGGCCATACCATAGTCCCTTCTCTGTTCTCCTCTAGGGATCTTGGGCACTCACGCACATGTGCCTGGCATGAGTTTTAAGCCACTGGGTCCGGGACGCGAATCGCAGTCGACTATATGGGAGTCCAGCGACATAGCCATTATGCTAACTGCTGGTCCCATTGATACTATTTTTAAAAAAGATTTTTGTTATAGGGTGTGTGTGGTTGCCCAAGAGACAGAAAGTGAGAAATCATCCCTGGGGCAGGAGGGTGGGATGGCCACACCCAAATCCATTTTCATTTTCCTCTCAGGAGCTTGGGCAAGCGCATATGTGCCCAGCGTGAGTTTCAAGCCACTGGGTCCAGGACTGGACTCCTGAGAGAATCTGGCAGCATAACCATTATGCCATCCACTGGTCCCCAGATACTATTTTTTAAAATTTTGCTATAGATCATGTGCACTATAGAAACGGGGAGAAAGTAAGAAAACTTTCTTCTGGAGATCATGGCTATGCTGGAATCCTTTCTCCTCCGCTCTCTTCTCAGGATTCTGGGTGCCTATACACGTGCCTGGTGTGGTTTTTAAACCACTGAATGTGGGACTCCTAACTGCACAGTTGGCCCCAGTACTACACCGTTTTTAAAACAGTCTTCTAGGTCGAAGCAATAGCAAGTGGCAAAGGTAGGCAGAGTGAAGAGGAGCTTGGAATCCCTATGTCAGGGAGGTAGACTGTTGAAATGTTGAAATGTGAACAGTTCCTCAAGGGAAGCAGAAATAGGATTACCTAAGGAATTGTGGATTTAGGCTAGATAGTAGCAGCCAGCCTCCTGAACTTCCTGTTCAGGGAGCAGTCAACAGACTGTTTGTTTCTTGTGTCATTACTCTCCTCAGTTATTTGATTTGTTGATCCTTTCTGTTCTTGCCCAACTGAACTTGAAAAGTTTCGATTTGGAAAACTTTCTTAGTTCTGACTTGGGTCAGTTTCTCTGCCAAGGTATTGGGTAGTGATGTGTTAATGCCAGCAAATCATTTTGATATGTTCCTTTTTTCTTTAGCATGGCCTTTATGAGAAGAAAAAGACGTCAAGAAAACAGCGAAAAGAACGCAAGAACAGAATGAAGAAAGTCAGGGGGACTGCAAAAGCCAATGTTGGTGCTGGCAAAAAGGTAGGGTTCTTAAAGGAAATACAGAAATGTCTTTAACTGTAGGTCTTTAGTTTCTAGAAAGGAGGGTTTTATTTTATTGATAATCTTATTGTTTTTTCTTGTCTTCCTTCTTCTGGATTACAGAAGGTAATGTGTTTTGAGAAGCTACATAGCATAGTAGTATCTTAACACCACCATAGTAGAGTAGCTTGGCCTGTTCCTTAATCAGCTCACAGAATAGCACATGGGGTCCACATTGGTGCAGCGATCCTGGTGGGCAACTTGAGCCTCTGTTGTAAAAAGTTTTCCTTTTACTGCTAATTGGCATGGGCTGTTAAAGGGGGAGCAAATTTTGTCCCCTGTAAGTAAACTTGTTTTCTTAACACGGACACCCAGTTAAGAAGCAGTTGGATCAATGTGGCCCATGTTCTCCTGGCGCACTGGAGAGGCAGCGGAAATCTCAAGGTTGCTGCTTCTCCAGTTAGCCAAGACCTAAGTGATTTTAATGATAAGCAGCTCTTTACCAGCTTTGCTAGCTAGTTGTAAGTAGTTATGGAATAAAGGTGCTGGGTTGTTAAATTAACAAATAATCAAGTGTTCTATGAACTTTTTTTTTGCCTTTTCCCTCCACTTGGATTTCTTATTCATCAGAAATGAAGTGTCTAGCAGGTACTGAGAGTGTGAGCACTGTGTGGGGATGCATCACCTTCACTGAGTTTGCTTTGATGCTTTGCATGTTGGCTTTTGGACGACAGTCTATTATAATCCCAGTGCTGTATTTTAAAATATGAGTAAAGGAGAAACTTGTTTGGTCACATTTATTTTGGAAACTGAAAAATGCATGTTACATGAAGGAAGATGAGCAACCCATACCAAATGGGTACCTTTTAACCTGCACTTGGGAAATGGTGTGTCCCCGAGAATGACATGTTCTGGAAATGGGTTTAGTTAACACAAGGTTGGGGAGGGCCTTCACCCAGTCGCAGTTACCTCTGGATCCACGAGACCAATGAATTTTCTGGTAGCTCTGCTGAAAAACTGGTCCACAAAATATGACGAAGCCACTCCTGGTGGAATCCACTCAAAACAACCTTTTTACCATTTCTGTGGCTTATTAATCTGTAATTTTTTGCTATCCTTTCTATTAATAGAAAAAATGTTTGAGATAATTTTATATTCACATCAAAGCCATCAACAGGTATGCTTTTCCCACCAGCATTTGGTCAGAATAGTCCACTACTCCACTCGCATAGTTTGTACTACTATGCGACTGGATGGTGGGTTTTAATATCAACTGAGACAGCTTTTATAAAAATTGCCTGATCATGATAGAGCTTTGAGGTTAAATTAGACTTCCAGTCGTACAGTTCCCATATTCTCCTTATTTGAATAGTCAAAATTTATAATGTGCCAAAGTGGGCTAAGAGTGGGATGGGTTTAGTAGGGTGTTGAAACTGATGGCCACCACCCCTGCTGCTTCAGTTTCAGTGACATTGCCAGGCCAGGCGATGAACCTGGTGTTGGCTGCTCAGGACCATGGACTTAGAAGTAACAGACTACCAGTGGAACTACTTACTTTAGACTGTGCCCTATTTGTGAGGATTATACTTGTTGACACAGTCACAAAAAGCCTGTCAAAATCTGTCCTTTGACCAAGGTCTAAAAGACATTTGACACCTTGATTCTTCATTCAGACTTTGAGTCCCACATGCACGGATGGGCTAACTGTTGAGATGACCCAAATCATCACTATACCTGCTTCAGGTTGCACTGGTGGTTATCACTGGCACTGTTCTGAAAAGCCAGCTGGAAAATGAATGTATAAATGAGCACATGTGCTCTTTGGCTTCAAGAAAATGTCAGGCATAGTAATGTTCCTTTCTATTTAGTTTATTCAAACATAAGCACTGGTATTCTTAACCTTTGGGTAGGGTGGAGTTGTTTTAAATGAAGGCATAGCTAGTTGTAACATTTGTAGAGTAATTAGAGTGTTTTTACTTAAGCTAAACTCTGCCTCTTTTTCAATACTAGTTTGTACTACTATGCAACTAGATGGTGGGTTTTAATATCAACTGAGACAGCTTTTATAAGAATTGCCTGATCATGATAGAGCTTTGAGGTTAAATTAGACTTCCAGTCGTACAGTTCCCAGGTCGATGGCATTAGTGTGCCGATCGTGATGTTGCTGGGCAGAGCAGGGCGGTCAAGGCAGGTGTGTGTAATTCCCTTACCAGTAGGCAGTGGGCCTGGATTGGCACCACTTTGGCATAATCTCATTGTGACATTATCATGCCACTTTTTTTTTTTTTTTAATACATAAGAACCACAGTAATCAGGCAAGATGTTCTCAGAATGGAGAGGAATAAAATGAGTGTGTATCTTAAGGAGTGCTTTGAATACAATTGCAAAGAATAGAAGGTTCATCTTTTAAAGAATATGATTGCTTGCATGCACTTCAGTGTAGATTATTTTGGAGTCTGAAAAGGGACTATTAATAAAATGTTTCTTTTCCCTCCTTCCCTTTTCCCTTCCCCGCCACTGGTTCAGTGAGCTGGAGATTGGAGAACAGGTATAATTCAAGCTTTTAATGTAGATCATTGGACTAGTTTACTGATGTAGTGGTTTACTAAAAGTAGATCATGTGTGAAATACATTTAGAAGTAGATTTTTAAGTGCTATAGAGTTGGAACTCCTAAAATACTAACAGTGCCATGATTTTCTCTTAAGAGTTTAGTAGTATGAGGGGTATCCTCAAAAAGTTTATGGAAAATATGTGTTAGGAAAGACCTTAATGGACAAAAAAAAATACTTGTGCACCAGAATAAACTTGTATTTTAATTGTTTTTCCATGAACTTTTTGAAGTTCCCTTGTCTTTAACCCATTTTTTTGTTCCTAATTTGGATGTTTTGTCAGTTTCATTTCTTCATGCTTCCATTTTGTTAGTCACACAAACATAACTTCATTCTAGGTTGTTACTAATCTGCATGAGTGTCATTCATTTTGAAATTTATTGAGACTTTGAGCTTTAAATTTTTAAGAATTTTAAGGGCAGTTGCTGACTAAATGTCTTTCTTTTGATTTCACAGTCGAAGGAGTAAAGATTCTGCAATGACTATCTGCGGTGATTGTGCGGATTTTTCATGAGAGGATTAATAAACTAAAAAATTTTTATGTGTCTGGTTGTTTGAAATGTGTTTGAAGTTTACTGGGAATGTTGTAAAGTCAGTCTGCCATTACTGCTGTTTTATTTCTTCTGTAAGAAAGAGATGGGGCTAGAGCTACCTCAGGGCCTTCATGCCTTGACCCACCCCCTCCTAGGAGCCATTCCAGATCGTGCTCACTCTACAGGGAGATTGCCACACAGGAGCACTAGGACCTTCTCATGTGGGTCCAGCATCACACTTACTAACTAGCACACCACTGTTAAGGGCTTTTTACATTGTTGCTCAAGTTCATCTGTTCTATTAAGTATTCAGTGAAAACTTGGTATACTGGGGTGGTGTTTGTCCTTGTAGTAGCAAATAGGTGTCACCATCAGCCACCTCCTGTGCCATCAGGGTTGCTTTCCAGAAGAGATGTTTGAATTTTGCATCCCTTTTTGGCTTTCTTAGACCCCAGCTTAGTTCTTTTTACTTCATTTGCTGACTTTGGTAGGAATTAAAATGACTAGACGAGCACGTCTTCATATAGCCGTAAGTGAGCAGGATCTGTGTCATCTGTATTGTAAGTTTGTGCTAATGGGGTGGGTAAATGAGTGATTTATGAGTGGGAAATTTGAGGGAGACTAGTCTAATGAATATTTGGTTGGAGTGCATAATGACTTGGTAAATAAATCATCTCATTTTTGGGATATACCCAGATATAACTGATTTTTATAAAACATGGATATGTATGCTGTTTTTTCTTGGCCAAATGCTGGCTATCGCATTGATTTTTCAGGCATTAGGATTAAGGACCTGAACTATAGATTATTGGTCAGGATAATAGAGTTGGAAGATTTGAGAAGGGAGTGATACTGGGTTATTGGGTGGGTTGAGGTGCCTTTTGAGGGACTAGGGAATATGGGATGGGGAAGAGCATTAATTGCTTACTATTTTTAGATGCTGTTTTCCCCAGAAGGTCATAATTATTGATGGGCTTGTACCGTAGTAGATAGGTCCATTTTGGAGTAAAGCTTGTAAATGCTGTTACAGTGTGGAGGGACCCACAGGGAGTGTAATGGTTCCTTCACTGGATTCCCATGTAACTGACCATGTTTTGAGTCCCAGACCCAGTGGCTTAACTCAGGCCAGGCACGTGTGTGTGTGAGCCCAAAATCCTGAGGAGAATGAAGGGATTGCAGTGTGGCCATCTGTGTCCGGTGATTCATTGCTTTCTCTGTTTTCAATGAGCACATATGCCCAATAGCAAAAAAGCTCTTAAAAAACTGTATACAAAGGCTCTAGATAAGTCTCAGGAAGCAGTAAAGACCTGGTTGCTTAGACAAGGGAAAAGCATTGATCATGGAGACTGAAGGTAGAAGAAAGGAAGGGTGGTGGACGTTTTGGGATAAGCATGGCACCAGGCTTGCCTGAAGAATCTGCCGAAGGGAGGGCCAGGGATAGAGCAGGTAAGTAATGAGGCTAAACCTGGCAGCCCAAGAGTGCTTGCTGGAGTATGCTCCCTGTGTGGCTCTGCAGAGCTGCATACTAGGGAATCTTAAGACCAGGAAATAAGATCAAGTGACATATCTGGCAGGGGAAATGTGGAAGGAGGAGGCATTAAAGTCTGCAAGTTTTAGTGTCCCTCCTCACCCATCCCCCCCAACACTTTGTGGAGTAGGATTTGGAGTGATGCATTTTAAACTGCATGAAGGCCAAAGCTCATGCCTTGAAGGAGAATTACAGTAGGAGGTGGAGTTTACTGTGACAGATGTGGGAGGAGTGGTCTGTGATGAGCAGTTAGTAAGTGTAGGGGGCAAAAGGGTGAGGTCCTAGTAGTGCTATGGAAAGGTTACTTAGGGGCTGGCTTGGACAGGACTGGAGAAAGTGAGCAGGCACCCTTGGTCCCAGTGGAGGAACAGGGCTAGTGGAGCAATCAAGTGAGAACTAGAGTGTAGGAAGTGGTTTTCATGGAAAGGGTTGTCAGACTGATACAGGAGGTCTGGAGTGGAAGTTGGCTAGAGTCAAAAGATGTGGAGGCTTTTTTTTTTTTTTTTTGGAGAGGTTTTTGCTATAGGGCGCATGTGCTCGCCAGACACAGACAGAAAGCAAGAAATCACCCCCCAGGGGGCATGGCCACACCGCAATCCCTTCTCCATTCTCCTCTCTGGATCTTGGGCATGCACACACACGCGCCCGGCGTGAGTGTAAGCCACCGGGTCCGGGATGCGAACCGCGGTTGACTGTGGGAGTCCAGCAACATAGCCATTACGCTAACTGCTGGTCCCGTGGAGGGCTTTTTATGGGGTTCTGAGGGGGTAATGTGGAGGGCAGGATTTGTAGTCATTCAGTCATTCCTTGTACCAAAGTGGTACAAGGAGTTGTGATTAACTTGGGCTGGGTCTATTTCAAGGAAACTGGGCAGGGGTGTTAGAGAAGTCAGACTTGTCAGTCCTGTCTGTAAGCTTTGTTAGATGGCATAATGTTTTGAAATTTGGCAATTTTTACATAAAAACCCAGATTTCAGATGAAGTATCAGAAGCAGCAACAGTGGCCCACCTTCCTTATAGGCATGAAGACTGTGGGACCAGCAGTTAGCGTAATGTCTATGTCACTGGACTCCCATGTAGTCGACCATGGTTTGTGTCCCGGACCCGGTGGTTTAAAACTCAATGCTGGGCGCGTGTGCGTGCATGCTCAAGATTCCAAGAGGAGAATGGAGAAGGGATTGCAGTGTGGCCATCCCCCCTGGGGGGTGATTTCTCGCTTTCTGTCTCTCTCTGGCTAGCGCACACGCCCTATAGCAAAAACCTCTCCAAAAAAGACAGTTTCCAGGGTTGGTGAGCTGGTTGTGTCCCTTGGGATAGGTGTTCTCCAGTTCACCATAGCCTCTGCTCCTATGTCCTCATCTACCAGTTTTGTGTCCTGCTGCTTGCATTCTGCTATCTAGTCCATCTGGGTGTTTTGGAGGAAGTCCCTGGGTCCCTTGTTTGGTTTGACTTATTTAAATTGTGTCTTCCAAGGGTATCTTCTCTGCCACCCTGAGTCAAGGCTATTTTGAGTCTCAAAGGATGTAGCATGTGTGGGAACAGTTGGGAAACCAAAATGCCAAGCAACTGTGACAGGAAGCAGGGACTCGTGGGGACTCAGTCTCAGATTGTGGACCATTATGCTACTGAACTTGAGTATTCTTAGAGATTCGGCACTCTAGGCCCTGACAGTAATCAGACCATCCTGTCAACAGGCTTTGAAAGAGCCTTCATAAAAATGCAGTTGTCTTTACTAAGCGGAGTCAACAATGAGAGAGCCACATTCCTTCCCTCATGTTGGCACTGGTGGGAAACTGGCTTAATGAGAGGTAGCTATGATCTTTGAATTGTTATAGACTGTCTACAGTGAATATTTGGGGTGCTGCTTTTTAATTTACACTAGCCCTGCCCTCTTGTTTGTTCAGTAGCTATATGTGCTCAAGTAATGTAACTTTTTTAAAAAAAAGAATTATTTAATTTTATTTATTCATTTATTTATTTTAATTTGACCAGAGAGACAGAGAGGAAAAGAGAAAAAGCAAGCCACTAGGTCCAGGACTCGAACTGTGGTTGGCCATGTGGGAGTGTCCAGCACCTCAACCACCATGCCACCTGCTGGTCCCCAAGTAATGCAACTTTTAACGTTTTCTTTTTTAAGGTTTTTGCCGTAGGGCTTATTGTCTCTCCGGGAAGAGACGGTGAGAGGAAAAGTGAGAAATCACCCCCAGTGGGGATGGCCACACCACAATCCATTCTCTTGAGAATTTTGGGTGTGCACACATACACACCTGGTTTGATTCTTAAGCCGCCAGGTCTGAGAATTGGTGGTTAGTCATGTGGGAGTCTAGTGCCTTAACCATTGTGTCTCTTGCTGACTCCATTATCTACTCTTTTAAGGAATTATTTAATTTATTTATTATGATTTTTTTTTTAACAGAGGTTTTTGCTATAGGGTGCATATGCTTGCTGGAGAGACAGAGAGGCAGACAGAAAGGGAGAAATCACCCTCTAGAGGACAATGGCCAACTCCAGCCTCCTCTTGGGATTTTGGGCACTCACACGTACCTACCTGCTGTGAGTTTTAAGCCTCTGGGTGCAGGACTCAGACCGTGGTTGACCATGTGGGAGTCCAGTGACACAACCATTATGCCATCTGTTGGTCCCTATTTTTTTAATTTAGCCAGAGAGAGAGACAGAAAAAGGGAAAGTGAGAAAGGTTATTTTGGGCTACCCTTAAAAGATGGCATCTTATGTCCTACTCATGGAACAATTATCTCCTAATCACAGTAAACCTAATAGGCTCCACTGGACCCATGTCAAAGAGGGAATAGAACAGTTACGCCAGTTATACCACATATCTGGGTCTTAGCCATTCTCTGGGGCTGAGATTGGAATGCAATGTCTGACTAAAACATGGTATGCTTCAAATGTTGAGGGGTCGGGCAGTGGTGCAGTGGTAAAACCCAATGCTTTGTGAAGCTGACCCATGTGGAAGGGTTCTGAATTTGCATCTGGAGACTTCTCAACGTGATGGGCATGCATGCTCCTATGTTTGAGAGCTGACTGAAGCTGGGGTAGTTTGTGGCATTGAGACCCTATTGGCCATGCTCTCTGTCTTGCTCATGGAAGGAATAAATAAAAAAAATTAAGCACCTGCTTTCTGCTGGGCATATAATGGTACACAAGACTTGTGATTTGTGTACTATTCTGTGATCAGCAAAGTGGCAGTGACCATGGGGTTATTAAGCATTAGGTGGCCAACCCAGTTCCCTATTTACTGAGATCTTGCTATGTGAACCAATCTCTGTTTTGGGAGTTTGGGATAAGATAAAGAAGCTGTCCCTAGTCTTAAGTCTCAGAGGAGGTTAAACAAGTTACCTAATTTCATGGCCTGGCTTCTATTCCTTACAATGAAGTGGCACACAGCAGGAAAGGTCAGGTGGGGAGCTTGGGTTCTGGAAGGCTTCTGGAGAATTGACACCAAAGGGACAATAGACATAATTTGATTTGGGAACAGGAACAGTGGTCTCATTCTGAGGCTGTAAATGATGGTAAAGAAAGGGAGGTAGGAACAAGCAGGTGCTGTGGAACAGATGGGATGAGATCAGTCATTCTACTGGGAAAGGAGAGGAAGAGAAGGAAAAGGTGGGAGCAAAGTACAGGTAGGTATAGCCTTCCTGAATTAGTGAGATAGAAGGCCCTGTTTAACATTGGTGACTTCCATGGTTGTTTTGTACAGTGCATTTCTGGTAGAAGAAATCCCATTTCAAAAATAGACTGCCTGCCTGCTGGCTGCAAGAGCACAGAAGTATGGCATCTTTGTGCTCACAAGCAGACTGTCCTGAGTTCTTAGAGCTTTACAGTGTGGGGTTCAGGGAATGAACAGGCTGAGGATTTCTTGTTCAATATTTTGGTTGAATAAAGGAAAATGCTAGAGAATTAGATGTTCAGTAATGGATTGAGTGTTCTTGTCACATGCTGAGTTCCTCCTGGAAATACTTAAACTGTTTTTCTTTTTCTTTTTTTTTTGGGGAGACGTTTTTGCTATAGGGCACGTGCGCTCGCCAGACAGAGACATAGAGACAGAAGGCGAGAAATCACCTCCCAGGGGGGATGGTCACGCCGCAATCCCTTCTCCATTCTCCTCTCGGGATCTTGGGCACGCACGCATGCACATGCGCCCAGCGTGAGTTTTAAGCCACTGGGTCTGGGACGGGAACCACGGTCGACTACGTGGGAGTCCAGCGACATAGCCATTACGCTAACTGCTGGTCCCCCAAATTGTTTTTCAACTGTTCATACATGACAGGGCATTTGTGAGTAAAGCTGAGTGTTGATGAGGTGGTGTCCAAGCAATGTAAGTTGGTGGGAAAGAGCCGGAGCAGGAGTTAGGCGACTCAGTCTCTGATTCTTGATCAGCCTCCAGCAGCTGGAACCTGGATGGGCAAAGACTTTTTCTTTTGGACTTTCATTTCCCTGCTTATGTATATAAGGTACAAGAGTTAGACGTTGTTTCCAAGCCCGGCTTGTTAAACATACAAATAAGGCCAACTAGTGGAGTGGTGGTTAAGGCGGATGGATCCCACATGGCTGACCACTGTTGGACTCCTAGACTGCATGGTTGGAGTTCTAGACTGGGTGGGTTGAAAAACCATCTGGAAGTGATTTCGCAACATCTCCTATGAGCCCTATAGCAAAATTAAAAAACCTAAAACATCAACAATGCCCAGTCTTTTGCCCAATTTTCAGAATTGGTAGTTATGGGTTGCACCCAACATCTGAAGTTTTATCAACTTCCTAGGTGGTGCTGCTCAGGTTTGAGAAACTTTGGATTAAAGAGTCTCTAAGGTTACTCTGCCTCTGAGAATTCTGAATGTTTAATAGGATATACTGTCCTAGCCCTGAACCTGGCAAGTGAACAGCAATATGATTACTACTGTTATTAAAAATAGTACTAATGAGGGAACCAGCAGGTAGTGTGGCAAAAGGCATTGGATTCCCACATGGCTGACTGTGGTTCAAGTCCCAGACCTGATGGCTTGTATTCTTTCTTTCCCTTTCTCTCTCTGTCTCTAGTGAAATTGAAAAAATAACAACAACAAATGGAATTAGATAGATAAATAATTTTTAAAAATAGTATTAATGGGCCAGCAGGTGGCACGGTGGTTAGAGTGCTGGATATCTTTTTTTTGGGGGGGAGAGGTTTTTGTTATAGGGTGTGTCTGCTCTCCAGACAGAGGCAGACAGAGAGACAGAAAGCGAGAAATCACCCCCCAGGGGGGATGGCCACGCCACAATCCCTCCTTTCTCCTCTTGGGATCTTGGGCATGCATGCACATGTGTGCAGTGTGAGTTTAAGTCACCGGGTCTGGGACTCGAACCGTGGTCGACTACATGGAAGTCCAGTGACATAGCCATTATGCTAACTGCTGGTCCCAAGGTGCTGGATATCTTATGGCCGGTGAATATTTGAGTCCCAGACCTAGTGGCTTGCTTTCTCACTTTCCCTCTCTGTCTCTGGCGAGCACATGTGCTCTATAGCAAATTAAATAAAAATGTACAAAATGAAATAATTCTTGAAAAAATAGTATTAATAGAATAAATTCAATGAGTACTCACAATGTGCTAGGTACTGAGCTAAGTGAGCCTGTTGCATGAATTATTTACCTTTTATACCCTCTGGGGGAGGTATTACTCTCACTTTATAGATGAAGAATTTGAGGCTCAAAGAGGTTAAGGTACTTGCATAGTTCCAACCTGCTAAGATAAATCTGGGGGCATTTGTGGAACATCTACTAAAAACTAGAATTTTTTTTTTTTTTTTTTTTTTTTTTAGCTTTGATGGGTACATGTGAACTAGCCAAGGCTGTTCACATGTGGTCCTAGATAGCAGCAGCAGCATGACCTAAGAACTTGTAAGAAATGCAGAATTTTTTTGTTTGATGTAGGTTTTATTACAATCTGTTTGTTTTGTCAGAAGGTGCATGTACTTGCCAGAGACAGAGAGAGAAGGAGAAAGCACCCCCATGTTGGGGGGGTGGTCACGCCGCAGTCCACTTCTCCACCCTGTCAGGACTTTGCACACTATAACACCCGTGTACCTGGCAGTTCTCAAACTGCTGGGTCTGGGATTTGAACTGCGTGATTGGCCATGTGGGTTTAGCCTCCTTCAGCCAGTAGACCACAGGGCCAGCCCTGAATTCATCCATCTAGCCTTCCTTCTTTCCGTTCTTCCTTTCTTCCTTTTCTTGTTTTAGGGCTCATGTAGTCACTGTAGAGAGAAACAGTGAGAAATCACCACACCACACCCCCCCCCCCAGGGGATGGCCGCACAACAATCCTTTCTCCATTCTCTGGATCTTGAGCACATGCGCCTGGCTTGAGTTTTAAGTCTCTGGGTCTGAGTCTCAAACCCTGGTCAACCATGTGGGAGTCCAGCAATGTAACCATTATGCCATCTACTGGTCCCCAGCCCTTCATTCTTAAAAGATACTTAGAACAGTTGTAGCAGAGCGAGAGGGAAGGAGGAAGGAAGGAAGGGAGGGAGGGAAAGTGAGAAAGCAAATTATCAGGTCCAGAACTCAAGCCTCCACTGACCCTGTAGGAGTCCAGTGCCCCAACCCCCATGCCACTTGCTGGTCCCCAGGGATCTTTAAACTTTAGAAATGCAAATCCTTAAGCTCCACCCAGAAGTACTGAATCAAACTTAGTGTGGGGCCCAGTCACTTGTGTTTGAATAAGCTGTCCAGGTACATCTGATGCAGGCTAAGTTTGAGAACCACGGGGCTAAGGAGAGGACACTGCAGAGGGGGACAGGTGTGCTATTTCCTGCTTCAATGATAAAAAGGTTGGTTGAGCCGCTCAGCTTCCCACAAGGGGGCACTGTGGGCACAGGCTTGGAAGCTACCGCTTTGTTGTCAAGGCTGTTACCCTTGTGGAAGTGTGAAAAAAGCCTGATGCCAGATCAACTGGAGAGGTCACTCTTTCTTCTCAGAGAAGGTCTAATGGGGGTGGTAATCTTGTTTATAGGATTCGGCCCTCGGCCCTCATATGGAAGCTGAACCTGGAGGGCTTTCTGCTGTTTGCATGTGCATGGCGATGTCTGCCCATCCATGCTGCAAGGTCTTTGCAGACTCTGTGCAAACAGCATTCTCCTTTTGTAGCTGCCCAGCCAGACAGCTTGCATTTGCATTTGGTGGATTGGTAGGGAGCAGAACTCTTGAACTCCAGCAGCCTGTTCTGGTTCAGCCTTCTTTATAGTGCTGTGCCTCTGCCTTGTTCTTTGACAAGCTTGGCAGGGGGCTAGAGTGCTAGGTCACAAGACCTGTCTTTAAGTTACCTGCCTTACCACACTGATGATCGTGGGCAAGTCACCTTTCTCTGGGTCTCAGTTTCCTGCCATGTAGGATGAAGGAGTGGCATTGAGAAGGCAGCTCTCAGCAGCTTTTTTTCCACATATAAAGCCATGCCTTGGGGAGTTGAGGAAGAGACTGATTTGTGGTTCTCAAGGACCTCAGATTGCAGGGGAGAGCTGTAAGCCCTGCGACATGGCATCCATCTCTTGTATCCATTTAAACAAGCCTTTCCAGGGACTTGGTGCAAGGCAGTAAGGTGGAACCTATCAAATTGAATTTTTTTAAGAGTCCAGATCTTTAGACATCCAGGATTTGCTTCTATAGATTTCTGTTCTGTTTGGAAGAGAAAAGATTTACACAACATTCTCTTCCTCTTAGCTGCAGTGTATATTTCTTCCAAGAATACATTGCCTAGGAGGGGCTTCAGCATTCACCTCATTAATCCAGGGATTGGCATGCTACACTCATGGTGACCACCCAGCTGAGCTGTGGCTGGACAGTAAGTCTCAGGAATTGCCTTTTCTTAGTGCTGTAAATGCACACATCTCAGAGCCACAGGAATTCAAGAGAATGTTTGACCTAGGCCTCTACTGAGTCCCACCATCTATGGTGGTATTCAGAAGGTTTACTTAGAAATTGCCCAACCCATAGGACACAACATTGACCTGCAGCTCTCTTTGATGGAGGAAGTATCTGGAATGCTTTTCTCTTCCTGTTAGGCCTCCTTGGAGAAGAAAAATTCTTTAGTTGATCTTGGGTCCCCTTGCAGATGCAGATGCTGTAATGTTCTGTTTATGGATGAGGCCACTGAAGCACAGAGAAGTTAGGTGACTTGCTCCCAAGTGTCTCAACTCATTAATGATGGAGAGAGGACTGAGTTTCAGGCCTTTTCACCTGTTGAGTAAGAGCTGGTGAGCCATTTGCTACCCAAATGCTATTTCTTACACTTTAAAGTTACAAAGCACTGCAGCGTTGTCTAATTGGTTCAATGCCCTATACTGCATACATTAGGTACACAGTGTTCTCTGGGAGACTGAGTTAAAACACCAACCACTGATGCTCCTTGAGCTGGCTTTGTCATTGGTTTAGATGGTGGGGTAGGCAGGAGGCCCAGCTTAAACCTCCTTGAACAATGAAGACACAGTTGCTCAACTAAGAAGCTCCCTAGCTGCTTTCAGTGTTGTTGGCTGCATGGCACAGAATTACTATAAGGACTGAGTTCTCTCAGCTTTGCTGTCCAATGTTGGTGCTTTTCTGTAGGCTAGTGCCAGTCACAGCTGGGCTAGTGGGGTTGGGACTGGGAGAGACAAAGAAGAACTTAGCACGTGGACGTTAAGTAGGTGTTCACTTGGGCTGGTACAAACTCAGGGATGGCACATCTTGATTCCAAGAGGGCCTTATCCTAGTCCTGGGCCTTGGGAAAAGCCACCCATTCTTCACCAAGGCCTGCTCAGATGTCACCTGTGCCATTTCTGCTCCTGTTTGAGTGACTGGAACTGTCTCCTGGCTCACCCAACTATGAAGGAGGCTAGAAAATGTAGGCCAGCTCTAGTCCAGGCAAACATGGGGAGATAACTGCCAGTCTGCCGCAGCTGGAAGTGGATGCATCCTGGGGACCCTTTGAATAGAAGCCTCTCAAGCAAAAGGGGAATTTAATTTAATGGAGGGGAGGTTGTCTAATAACCAAAAGGTAGACACTGCTGGTGGCCTCCCTGGGGCTAGGGTGGGAAAGTCATTCCAGAACAAATCAGGTCTTCTTTTTCTCTCCTTTCTTCCTTTCTCCCCTTTGAGCATATGCCTTGCTGTCTTTGCAGGCCAGCTTATTTTTTCCTCCCCTCCTTTCTTTTTCATGATGACCACAGGCTTACATTTCTCCCATTCGGAGCATCACTTCTCAGGAGAAAAATCCTGATTGACCTAAACAAGAGAGGGTCCTTCTTGGTCTGGCCAGCTCATGGAGTCTACTCTCTCCTTCACTGGTGTTGAGGAGCACTTGCTGAGAAGGAATGACGGCAGGGGGGGGGGCCCTGTACTGAACTACCATTCACCTACCATAATATTTACCCTTTTAAAGTGTATGGTTTGGTGGGTTTCAGTATATTCACAGAGTTGTGCAACTAGCACTAGTGCCTGATTTTCGAACACCATGTCAGAAAAGAAACCCTGAGGGCCAAGAGGTGGTGCAGAGGTAGCACAACTGGACCCACATGGCAGAGGTTCTGGGTTCATGGCCTGGAACCTCCCTGAGCACGTCAGGCTTGTGCATGCCTGATTTAGACTGGTTTCTTCTTGGAGTGGATTATGGTGTGGTGACCCTGTTGAGGTGCCTGTCTTTCTATCTCTCCATATCTTTCTCTGACATGGAAAAAAGGAAATAAACTTAAAAAAAAAAAAGAAAGAAAGAAAAAAAGAAACCCCACACCAATTAGCAGTCACTTCCTATTTCTCCCAGCCCTAAGAAACTGCTGATCTACTTTCTGTCTCTGTAGGTTTGTCTATTCTGGACATTTCTTATAAATGAAATCACAGGGTATGTAGTCTTTCATGACTGTAGTTTTTCATTCATCATAATGTTTGTGAGCTTCATCCTTGTCATAGCATGTATCAGTACTTCATTTCTTTCTTAAAAATATAGTTTAATGGAGATGAATAAACTATTAGAGTATAAAATTCAGTTATATATATATAACAGAGAGATAGAAAGCGAGAAATCACCCCCCCAGGGAGGATGGCCACGCCGCAATCCCTTCTCCATTCTCCTCTCGGGATCTTGGGCATGCATGCACACACCCGGCGTGAGTTTTAAGCCACTGGATCCAGGACGCGAACCACGGTCGTCTACGTGGGAGTCCAGCGACATAGCCATTACGCTAACTGCTGGTCCCATTAACTCTGACATTTTGAGAAACTGGCAAATTGTCTTCCAGAAGCAGCACCATCTTAAGCTCCCTCAACAATGTTTAAGGATTCTAAATTCTCCATATTCTCTCCCATACTTGTCATTGTCTGACCTCTTGATTTTAGCCATTCAAGTGGGTGTAAAGTAGTATCTCTGTACGGTCTTGATTTGCATTTTTTTAATTGCCAGAGGATATGTACACTCACCAAAGACAGAGATAGGAAGTGGGAAGGGAAAAAGCTCTTCCAATAGGGCATGGTCTTATTACAAACTCTTCTCCATTTCTACTTCCTGTCAGGATTTTAGATATGCGTGCACACAGGCCCAAGATGTTTTTTAAGTTGCTGGGGCTAGGCTTTGAACTGCTGTTGTCCATGTGGGATTTGGCTCCCTTACCCACAAGATTACAGGGCTAGCACATTGATTTGCAGTTCATAATAACTAATGATATTTTATCTTTTCACATGCTATTTGCTGCTTATATATATGATATTAATATGTAAGTCTATTTATTATTATATAGTTACATATTCTATATATTTACATATTAAATGTACTTATATATTTATGTAAATATATAAGCATATTATATATTTATATACTGACATGTAATATATAAAAATATATATTTACTTATTTATGTATTTTTAAGTTTTTTGCCATATGGTGCATGTGCTTGCTGGAGAGAGACAGAGACAGAGAGAAGGAAAGTGAGAAATCACCCACTTCCCTGGAGAGACAGCCATGCTACAATCCTTTCTCCATTTTCCTCTTGGAATTTTGGGCATGCATGCAAACATGCTCACCAGGTCTGGGACTAGAATTGCAGTTGGCCATGTGTGAGTCCAGTACCTTAGCCACCCTGGCACTTGCTGGCCCTGCTTATATGTATTTTTAGGAAAAATGTCTATTCAGATCCTTTATCCATTTTAAAATTGGATAGTCTTATATTTTTTAAGAATTATTTTATTTAACTTTATTTATTATTATTATCATTATTATTTTTCAGTTTGATCAGAGAGAGAGAGAGAGAGGAAGTGAGAAAGCAAGCCACCAGGTCTGAGACTTGAACCGTGGTCGCCCATGTGGGAGTCCAGCGCCTTTAACCACCATGCCACTTGCTGGCCCATGGATAGTCTTTTTATTATTGAGTTGTGTTTATATATCCTGGACCCAAGTCTCTTACCAGAGAAATGGTTTCCAAGTATTTTCTCCTTTTCTGTGGACTGTCTTTTTTCTTCTTTGATGGTATCTTTTAAAAAGCAAATTTTATTATTTTCTTTTATTGCCTTTTTCTTTTAGAGAGATTTTTGCTATAGGCATGTGTGCTCACTGGAGAGACAGAAAGAGAGACATAGAGACAGAAAGCAAGAAATTACTCCCCAGGGAGCAATGACCACTTCATAATCACTTCTCCATTTTTGAGATTTCGAGCATGTACACACACGCACCTGGCATGAGTCTTAAGTGCCAGGTCCAGGACTTGAACTGTGGTCGACTATTTGGGAGTCCAGTGACCTAACCATTGCACCATCTTCTGGTCCCTATTTCTTTGTTTTTGATATTATTTCTAAGAAACCATTGCCTGTCACAAAGATTTACCACTGTGTTTTCTTTCTTTCTTTTTTTTTTTAGAGGTTTTTGCTATAGGGCACATGCACTTGCCAGAAAGAGACAGAGAGAAAGTGAGAGATTACCCTCCCTCCAGTGGGGATGGCCACGCCGCAATCCCTTCTCCTCCATTCTCTTCTTGGGATCCTGGGCACGCATGCACATGCTCCCCAGTGCGAGTTTAAGTCACTGGGTCCAGGACTTGAACCACGGTTGACTACATGGGAGTTCAGTGACATAGCCAAAATGCCAACTACTGGTCCCAATAATTAATTTTTTAAAAGAGGTTCTTGCCATAGGGCACATGTACTCACTGGAGAGAGACAGAGACAGGAGGAGAGGAAAAGTGAGACATTAACTCCCCCCGGAATAATGGCCATGCCACAATCCTTTCTCCTCTATTCTTGGAATCTTGAGCACACACGTGCATGCATTTGGCATAATTTTCAAATCACCAGGTTCAGGACTTGAACTGCAGTCAGCCATGTGGGAGTCTAGCAATGTAATCACTATGCCATCTGCTGGCCGCTTGGGATCTATTTTGAGTTAGTCTTTGTAGATGGTGTGAGAAAGGGGGCCGACTTATTTCTGTTGTATATGACTCTCCAGCTATCCTAACTCCACTGAATATACTGGCACCTTTGTGGAATAATCAAGTGTTGCTACTTCTGGGTTTTCTGTCCTTGGAGATTGCTGTCAGTTCCATGAGACTTTGAGTACAACAATAAAATCTTTCTTTTTTTAAAGAGAGATTTTTGCTATTGAGCACGTGTGCTCTCCTGAGAGAGAGAGACAGAAGCGAGAAATAACACCCCAGAGGGGATGGCCACGCCACAGTCACGTCTCCATTCTCCTCTTGAGATCTTGGGCACACACATGTGCCTGGCATGCATTTTAAGCCCAGGTCTGGATCTTGGACTATGTGGGAGTCCAGTGATGTAACCATTATGCCATCTGCTGGTTCCAATAATGTCTTCTTTCTATTGAGCACCTGTTATTCACTGTGGTAGCTATGTATATTATTCTCCCCTCTTCAGAGGTAAGGAAACCAAAACTCAGGATTTTAACCATTTGCTGAGTCACTCAGAAAATGGCAGAGCTAGACCTTAAACTTAGGTCAATGTGTCTCCAAAGGCTTATCCCTATGCTTGTGATTTTCTGGTACCAGGAGGTCCCACCCAGCTTGGGTGTCATTCTTGAGGGTCATAACTAGTCACACATGTCTGTGGCAGGGATTATGGCCTAAAACGTAAATGTAGATTGTATGATTTTAAAATGTAATGAGGATAAAAAAAAAAAAAAAAGAAAAAGAAAAAGGAATGTTGTCCTCAGCTGTCTCCATAAGCAGTGGTCACACAGAATGAAGAATAGTGGGTCCTGCTCTACCATGTCCCATTGGATCTTTCCTGGAGATCCTGTTGTTTTTGGAAGCCATGAAGAGGAGCCATTTAGAGAAGAGTATCAAATGATGGCGCGGGGC
>NW_006159929.1:1904038-1906780 GCF_000334495.1 Tupaia belangeri chinensis
TGAAAATTTATAAGTGTGGTTGGAAGAAAAAAAAAAAAAAAAATTAAAAAAAAAAAAAAAAAAAAAAAAAAAAAAAAGAGTATCAAATGATGACTTACCTTCAGGTGATGGCATGTGGGGCCTGTAGAAGAGGTTTAGGGTATCTAGTTGCAAAAGAGAAGAAAGAGGTACTGTTGGTCAAGTCTATCATGTGGGAAAACTGGCAAGATTTGTCCTGGAATGAAGATTCAGGGAAATTAATTTGGCTGGACAGAAGGAAGTTTTTAAAACTCAGTGCTAGGGGAAGAAGGGAAAGGCTACCTTGGAGCACTGAGCTTCCTGCTTGATGGTATATAAGCAAAGTCTGGCTGCTTATTTGATGGGATTGCTGCAGAGGCTTTTTGGATCTTCAGTGAGGTGTAGGCCTGGGGGATTCTTAGGGTTCCCTTTAACCCCAAAGCCTACACGTCATGACTTCTGGCTTAACCAGGACTTCCTGTCCATACAGCTGGAATTACTCCCAGCCCAGATCTGTCATGTTTCACCGATCCTGAGGGCTAAATTTGGAATTTAATAACAACACTTCAGATTTATGTAGCCCGTTTCCTTGGAGGCACTTCATCTGTTATCCCATTAATTCTCATAACATCCTGGACAGAAGGTGAGGGAGAGTGAGAAAGAAGGAATCTCTTTCTGGCTTCTTCACTTCCTGAAGGTGAGAGATGACTGGAGCAGGAGCAAGCCAGGGACTGGAGGAGTGGCTGCACCATTGCCCCTCTGGCTGTCCCCTTACGAACAGGTTTCCCATGGAATAAAGGGTACATCTCTTAGGAAGATGCTTGTGTCTTGGGCACAGCATCTTTTTTTTTTTATTTAAAGAATTATTTATTTACTTTTATTTTATTTTAACGAATTATTTAACTTTATTATTATTATTTCCCAGTTTGATCAGAGAGAGAGAAAGAGAGAAGAAAAGTGAGAAATTGCCACCAGGTCAAGGACTCAAACTGCAATCGGACTTGTGGGAGTCCATTCGGTGCCTGTAACCACCATGTCACCTGCTGGACCCCTTTGGTTAGTTTTTAATTTGATGAGAGAGAGAGAAAAGAGAGAGAGAGAGAGAGAACTAGAAAGTGAGAAAGCAAGCCGCCAGATCCAAGACTCAAACTATGGTTAGCTGGCCATGAATCCAGCACCTCAACCACCATGGTGCTTGCCAGCCCCAGGGCACGATATTTGGTAATTTGATTCCACAAATGTTAAAACATCCTCTATGTGTGTAAGTAGGTAGACTTCATCATGGGTGGGTAGAGATGAATGTGAAGGCGAGTAAGATGAAGCCTGAGTGCCAAGATCTGGGGAGATTAAAGTGTCCACTATTAACCTTCTTACAGAGGGAAGGGTCTAGAGGCAGCAGATGGTTTACCGTGGTAGTAGGAGTGAGTGTTTGAACCCAGTTTGGGAAGAGTCCAAGAGAG
This sequence comes from Tupaia belangeri chinensis, assembly GCF_000334495.1. NCBI lineage: Eukaryota > Metazoa > Chordata > Mammalia > Scandentia > Tupaiidae > Tupaia > Tupaia belangeri. The sequence continues at coordinate 1,905,496 of NW_006159929.1, forward strand.
AACCCTGGAGTCCAGTTTTCCTATTTCTTGGTCCCATAGTGTGGGTAGTCCTTGCTTTTATGGTCCACTCTCTCCAGGAGAAGATTGCCTGGGGGGATCTGTAACACCCTAAGCTTCTGGCTGGAGTGCTGTTGGATGGATGAAGAGAGGACCCAGGAATGCAGAGGAGGGACGATGGATTCTCCTAGTCAAGAGGGCCACTGGAACTGGCTATGCAGTTGAGCAAGCATGGAAGGGAAGGGTAGCTCCAGTGGATGGCTCTGCTGGGGAAAAGACAGAGAGGCTATGGGGTTTTTGACTACTCCAGATCACACTGTCAACGGATTCTCTCAAATAGCTTCTATATCCTCCTGAGCTCTTTTTCTCCATGCCTTGGCATTTGTGCTTCAAGCTGGCCCTTGACAATTGCTTCAGCCTACAGTGAGGGCCCCCTTGGCTGGACTCTCCTTTTTTCTGAGGCAGGTGAAGCATGTGTGGAAACCCACGACCACAGACTGCAGACTATTACAGCTGTAAGGTGCCTTGAAGAGCATCTGGTGCTACCCTTTGCTTCCCTCTTTTGCACATGAGGGAATTGGGGCTTGGAGTTGTAAACAGTGGGGAGATTTTTCAGGAAGAGAAAAAAGATGGTGCCTAGACCTGGAAGCAAAAGAAAGAAAGTTGGTTTGCAGCAGGTAGAAATGACAAGACTGAGGACATGAGGCTGGAAAGGTAGGTCGGCTGGAACCAGTAGCAGGTACGGGTGGTTTTCCTGGACGGAAGTTTAACACAGAGTTTTGATGCCATAAGGTGTGCTTTAATAAAGAGCACTGGTCAGAAACAGCTCTTTTTTTAAAATTTTATTTTAATTTATTTATTTGCATTCATTCACTGTACATCATTATAGCATACAAAATGAGATTTTCCATCCAGAGTACACTGTATATTGTCTCAATCAAGCACATCAATAAACATGTTATTGTCAGCAAATGATCTTCCATTTCTTGTTTTCTGTATGTTTTGCTTTTTTCCCCCCACATCCTTGATTCCCTATCTATTACCCTCTGCGATCTCCCACTCTCCTCCCACACTGTCTCTAGTATCTATGTTTGCTTTCTATACCATTTCCCCCCCACATTTTATTGAATCCCCAAAGACCCTAATCAATCCAAATACCCTCATAGCAAACACAGGTGGCACACATATTTCCATGAACACAAGTCTAACTTTAGGCATCCTATAAACTAGCACCTAGCTAGGGCTACATATCCTACTGCAGTCATTGAATAGATATATATTTTTTTTT
>NW_006159929.1:1907959-1910537 GCF_000334495.1 Tupaia belangeri chinensis
TGGAAGAGAAGGGAGATTTTGACTTTCTGTATTATAGACTTCATCTCTAACTGTTCCTTTTGATTCTTTTTTAAAGTGTGTAATTCCTCTTTTAGATCTTGCAAGAATTTCCTCATCTCCTGGAACTCGTCAACTTCTTTCTCCTTTCTCTTTAGCAGTTCATTATCTCTCTTCTCTTCCATCTCTGTTAGCTTAGACATTATGAATGATCTAAATTCCTTATCAGACAATTCCATGATTTTTACCGAACTGCTTGTGGATGAAGAAGAGTTACTCTTTTCCCTTGGAGGAGAGGTATTTTCTCATTTTCCCATATTTCTTGTGATCCGGTGGTGATTTCTTCTCATCTGATGGATGTGTGTTTCTTTCAAATTCTTGAAGTTCAGCCTTAATGTTCAGGAGCAAGCAGACAGAGGTGATCTAGACTCTCTTTACCATTCTGTTGTGATCACTGGTGCAGAAGATTCAGTAGATAGTGGGGAATATTTTAACCCTATTAGTATTTGGATGTTTAGCTACAGTGCTCTTAGATCCGTCGCTAGCTTGTTTGTTGGAGGCCTGGAGGGTGAAGAGACAAGAAAAAGGAAACCTTCTTCTGAAGGCCTGGCTTCTGCAGCTAGCTTGTTTGTTGGAGGCTGAATTATCAGTAGGAAATCTTCATTCCCTGAAAAATCTAGTTCGCTGGAGCCATGTGGAACCTTCTTCTGAAGGCCCGGCTTCTTCTCCAGAAACAGCTCTTATGTTTGCTGCTTCACCTGCTCCCTGCTGGTCCTCCCACCAGGGAGAGCACCTTCAATCTCCATGTGCTTGACATCAAAGCCTTGCTATCCGCCTTGACTCTCACATTTCTCATCCAGCTCATCAAAAATCTTTTGGCTCTTTCAAAATATATCCAGCATCAGACCTCTTCTCACCACCCTATGGCTCTCTGGTCCAGGCCACCACTATCTCTTACTCATCTCACTGTGTAGCCACTGTTTTGTGCTGCTGATAGCACCTTTCTCCCTCTAGTCTCTTCTCCATGAGCAGCTAGAGTGGCACCGTGAATGAGTCAGATGAGTTTGCTTCTTTTTCAAGAATGAAAGAAGGAGAATGAAACCTGGGGGTTTCAACTCTCACTCAACCAGATGCCAGAAGGCTGACTATGACCCACACGGCCCTGCATGGCCTGGCCTCCCACCATCTTCCACTGGCTACTCTTTGCTCCAGCTGTTCTTCCAGCACTTTAGGGTTTCCTTTTCATTTCTTTTTTTCTCCTCAGTATTCACTTTTACTTATTTATTTTTCTTGTTTATTAATTGTTTCCCTTCTAGAAAGGAAGCTTCATGAAGTCAGATTTTTTTTTTAATTTGTGTATCTAATTGTTCATTGCCGTGTCCCCAGCACCTAGAGCAGTTCCTGCTACACAGCACAATGAACAAATACTTGGGAATAACTGAATGGCTGCATGGTGGCTATGTGGGGAGTTGGGCTGGGAGGTGGAGGTGGGGAGACCAGTTGTGTCCAAGACCAAGTAAGATGATGGATTTTGGGTCTGCAGAATGCCATGGTTTAGATCTTCCCCTGCTGTGTTATGTAAGCTATCGGTTGAGAAGAGCCGTTAGATGTGGTTTGTCCAATCCCCTCTTTGTCTATGTGGGAAAATGAGGTATATAAAGGATGTTCTCTCCTAAGGTAGCAGAGTCCAGTCCCTGTGTTTCCCAGATGGTTATCTTCTTATTAACTCCCTTCTCATTGTGGGGTAGGGGACATGCCCCTGGATTTGTGGCCATGACTGCAAGTGTCTGTTGGGGAAGTCAGTGGCAGGTGAGGGCCTGTCATGGTGACGGAGAACATAAGATACTTTTCTCAGTGGCCACTTTGAGGGTATGTAATGACTTCTACCCCAAGGTTCTGCCTATTAGTTAGGAAGCTGAGATGCCTATTTAGTAATTTATGGGAAGACAGATCTTGGAGGATCTTCCTGTTGCCTCTCCAGAAATTCATTCCCTCTTCCTTTTATTCCCCCCCCCTTTTTTTTTGTGGGGCTGATCTTAACTGGCTTAAGCCAATGAAAGAATGAAAGTATGGCATTCACCTCTGCCATAGTGATGACATGGGAATAAGCAGCAACCTGACCTGAACCAATCAGCACATGGAATTGCCCTTGGCCCAAGTGACTGACTGAAGTGGGTCCAATCAGAGTTGTGAGAAGGCTTCCATTTGATGGAAGAGATCTCTTTTGCTCCAGGTGGTACCATGTATAGATTTGAGACTCGGAACATTTGCAGACATTTTGCTACCATGAGGGAAACCAACCTGAGGACAAAGTTGATGTTCAGAGCAGGGGAGAGGCAAGAGAATAGCAGGGATAGCTCAGCCTCACACAGTTAATAGCCTACTGGACTGCAGAGCTGCAAGCCACATGCCCACTGTATTCAAGTCCCTAGTGTGGTCAGCCTAAAAACATGCCAGGCACGTGTGCATGTGCCCAGGACTTGAGGGCTGGAGGAAGGGATTGTGGGGTGATAGAGTCCTGTGGAGGGTCCTTCCCCCATCCCCCCCCCCCCCCTGCAACTGCCGGTCCCAATTGGGCCCT
>NW_006159929.1:1910591-1911864 GCF_000334495.1 Tupaia belangeri chinensis
CCCCCCCCCCCCCATGCACATGCATGTGCCCTATTGGTCTGTCATGAATTTTAAAAAAAGAGGCAGGGAGACAGCCAGTGCCTTGTTCAAACCCACCTGAAGAATTGATACTCCTGGACTCTAGTTACAGAGGCTAATATGTGTTGCTTAAGGTAAATAATTGTTAAATGAATTACTTAAGGTATTTTTAGTTGATTTATCTGTCACTTATTATTGAAAAGACATAAAAATTTTTTTTTATCAAAAATTTGTTTTGCATGGCAATTTTGTTAATATAGTAGGGAATAAGACCCACGTTATCCTTATCCTCCAAGAGCACGTGGTCTAGAAGCTATACAAGGAGAAACATGAGTGTCACACATGATTCCAAACAGACACAAAGCCAGGCTGAGTCCAAACAAAAATCAGAGCTGTTTTTAGGTTGATCGCTGCTCAGATAAAGGTTGTTTGCTGGCCTGGACTCTGTTGTAAAGGTCTAGTTTCAGGGTGATTTTCTCCATGTTACTCATGAATCCCAGGAGTTTTGGAAAAGTCTGTGACCAGGAGTAGGGGCAACAATTAAAGACCATTTGAGTGCCAATGTGACAGAGCCCAGAGACAGGGTCCCCCTAAGTGCAGGAAGGTGGCTGATCACTGGGTGACTCACCATGGAATCCTGCTGTAGTTAGGGAAGAAATACATACTGATATTTGGGTGATAGTGATGGGGTTAGTGTGAGTGGGGCTGGGATTGCCAGAGCCAGGTGTGGCTGTTGCTGGAACTGTTCTCCACAGCCCCCTCCAATTCCTGCTCCTCTGAGAAGCCTGTCTCCCACAGGCGTGGAAGGTAAGTGTCAACAAACACTCTGAGCTCTTTCTTCCTGAAGATGGGCCAGCTTGGGCTACCAATGTGGTCTCCAGGGAGAAGAATGTTGGGACCATGGAGAGAAACCCACCTTCCTACAGTTGCTGGCTTTTAATTCCCCACAGACCCCTAGTTGGTCTTGGGAAGTTCTCAGAGGGGATGGCAGTGGACATACTTGTCCCAGAGGTCCCTGTACACATCCACGCTGCCACTTGTAAGCCTACATGTGCTGCAGTCATGGTGGCTTCGTGCCACTCATGCATGGGATCCTTTACCTTACTGTGCCCTTGGTGAACAGTGACCCATGAGCTCCTTCATGAAATATTTGTTTGCTTATTGTTTATTTATTAAAGAATTACTTTATTTAACTTTATTTATTTTTTAATTTGACCAGCGAGGGAAGAGATAGAGATAGAGATAGAGATAGAGA
>NW_006159929.1:1912298-1922778 GCF_000334495.1 Tupaia belangeri chinensis
TTTAATTTGAGCAGCGAGGGAAGAGATAGAGATAGAGATAGAGAGAGAGAGAGAGAGAGAGAGAGAGAAGGAAAGTGAGAAAGCAAGTTGCCGGGTCCAGGATTTGAACCACGGTTGGCCATGTGGGAGTCCAGTGCCCTTAACCACCACGCCACCTGCCGGCCCCAACTCCTTCATGGCATATTTATAAATATATGAGAAAATGTGATCTTACAGAGAAAACCAAGTCCGTTCAAGCATACTTGGCAACATATTTAAACGTTCATGACGAAGTAACACAAGTGCTTCTTTATTAATGCGATAATCGCAGTATCTTGTGGCAGGTCTAATAACTTAATGACTATTGTAATTCAAAGAAGTAATAGAGTGATGGGTGGAGATATCTTCAGAGCTGTGATGTTATATGAAAATATCTGTGATTTCTAATGGCTATGAAGTCTGTGAAACTGCTCCAACTACGGGATTTATTATCTGCATTCACAAAAGAAAAATCTAAAGTTAGTGGAAATAAAGTTGTAAATTTTTAAGCCATGAGTCCCCTGCATTCTATTCATTAACTCCAAGGGAGTGGTCCTTGAGGTGAGTGCCTGAGTGACAGGTAGTCAAAAAATCACTTCCTGGGGCTAACTTAATAAAGTCATTCAGTTATTAGACTTAATGGCATAGTGTTAAGGCGCTGGACTCCTATGTGGCCAACTGCTGTTCAGGTCCCAGACCCAGTGGCTTGAAACACACTGGGCATGTGTGCATGTGTGCCCAAAATCCTGAGAGGAGAATAGAGAAGGGGTTGTTGGATTGTGGTGTGTCCATCGTGCCCCGCCCCACAGGAGGTGTGATTTCTTGCTTTCTGTCTGTCTGTCTCTTTCTGTCTCTCTGGCAAGCACATGTGCCCTACAGCAAAATTCTCCAAAAAAAAAAAAAATCACACCCCAAAAAACAAACTCTTCCCTGTATATATGAAATGATGTAGCTGTGTGCACCTCTACACCTACTGGTATCCTCTTACACACAGAGCTACAGAGGACACTGCCCCGGGCAGACCTACTGTGCACACACACACAGAGCCACAGGGGTGCCCAGAGAGACACTGTATGTGTGTGCTTGTATGGGCACGTGCACACACATCCAGTACCCAGGGCCATAGGTACACATCCCCCCTGAAAAATGTAAACACAACTTACACAGACTGGGGAGCTATAGGGACACAATGCTCACACCTGAATCATGTGGACACATGTACCTGGCTATTGTACACATGCACACATAATTCTAAATTCCAGCAGGGTAGACAGGGCCCCTGGGCTTAATGTGGTCACTGTGTGACAGCATGAGTAGAGGAGGTCAGATTCTTGCCCTCTGGACACCGCCCCTAAGTGCCAAGGAAGCCCAAGAATTCTGGAGGAGAACAAGAATTCTTGTCTGAACCTCTTTCCTGCAGTATGAACCACTGAGGAAGTCCTAGTCTGCTTCTTAATGGGTGATGGGGATCTGGTTGATGGTGTCCTGCCTCCAGGAGTGAGCCACCTCCAGGGAGCCTTCACTTTGAGTTTGTCTAACCCCAAGGGGGCAATAGGGCAGTGGGCCCAGTACAGTGATGGGGTGCCCTCAAAAGAAAGCATCCTTCATTGGTAATGAACATTATGTCTGCAGAAACTAATGGCCCAACCTCCTATTCAGTTTATGTAAAATAAAACAGGCCATATGCTGCTGCTTTCAGAGTTTGGGTGTTTAAATTAAATGTTGTTTAATGAATATTCAAACCCATTTGCTCCAAAGTTGTGCTCAATGTGGTGGCGGCTCTCAGGCCTCCTCCCTCCTTGCAGCCCCCTCCCTGCTCCAGTACCCAGGGTATTAAGCCATTAGAACAGGGTGTGAACATCCAGGCATCTGTCTTCCAACGGAAAGTTGGATATTAAAATGCCGGAGCAGATGACAGTATAAATAAAGACATACAGTGAGAGGCTCGTCTGGTTATTTTTTTGTTTGGTAATTAAGACTGAGGAGGTTTTGACTTAAGTTCTATCTTATTGAGAAACAGAGGTGGTGGTGAGGCGAGACCTCTCCACCGCTTCCGTCAGTGTACTACCCATCAGCCCAGAGAGGGGCTTCCACATTTGGCCGCCGTGTAACTGGTTTAATTGATGAGTACCAACTGGGTGGTGCAGAAACAGAATGGTTTTATTTTTCTCCAGTCACTTCTTTCTATTGAACTGTGTCAAATTACCCTTAACATAAACTGGAGCTGAGGCCATGGCTTTATATGGTCATTTAAAGTCCAGCCTGGTTCAAACACTGGCTGCTCTCTGATTGAATCTCTCTCCTTCTCCATCAGAGGCTAGACCCATGCTTGGATGATAAAAATGGGGAGGAGAGAGATCTGCTCTCTCACCCCTCTGCCATCCAGGGCCTTGGGTCTTATTCCTCCAGAGCTGGAGGCAGGGCTTCCCCAAGAGTGGTGGGAGGAGGTGGTCCCTGTGGGTGGCAGGTGTATCCGCTCTGGTCCTAATTTGTCAATAGCTTGCTTCCCTGACATGTGATAGATGGTGGGGCTGGTGTCCTTGGGTAGATCAAGCTCATGCCAGCACCACCCATCACTGAGAATCCCCCCAGAGAGAGACAGTGGGTTTTTCTTCAGCCCCACAAATATTGTACAACCCTTGTCTACTTTCTGGGTGGGGTATTGTTTCTCCTGGTCTGTTCCAGGGTTCTGGTCTATCCTCTAACCTCTGTACCTCTATGTGGCTACACAGAAGGGCCTTGGGATCAGAAGTGCAGAGGCTCTCATCACTTTTTTTCCTAGACACTACACTGTGGTCCTCCATATCCAGCTGCTGATGTGTCCTCTTCCTATAAGCCTCTGCCTTCATAGATCACCAGAAGAAAGTGGGTGCAGTGCTCCAAGCTCATGTACATCCCCAAGCTTTAGGGGAACCAGGTCAACTTCACCCAAGTATCCTCATCCTAGATTTTTATCCCTTGCTCATAGCAATATCCAGGAGGGACTACAGATCCTGCAGCCCAAAAAGTACCCAGTTGGGAAGGGAAATGCCATTTTTTGGGCAGCCCCCCCATCTCTGAGTGATACTCTAGGAGCCCTCCCCCATCAAAGCCATGTGCTCTCTATAGGACCAATTCTCCCATAACCCTCTTCTTCCTCCCCTCCTCAGTATTTTATGTAGATTGTGTGTGTGTGTGTGTGTGTGTGTGTGTGTGTATGTATGTATGTATGACAGATTGGGGTTGGGTCTGGTATACAGGATATGGTTCAGTTTCTTTTTTTTTTTTTTTTTTTTTGAGAGGTTTTTGCTACAGGGCGCGTGCACTCACCAGATAGAGACAGAGAGACAGAAAGCGAGAAATCACCCCCCCAGGGGGGATGGCCACGCCGCAATCCCTTCTCCTCCATTCTCCTCTTGGGATCTTGGGCACGCACACATGCCTGGCGTGAGTTTAAGCCTCTGGGTCCAGGACGCTAACTGCAGTCGACTACGTGGGAGTCCAGCGACATAGCCATTACGCTAGCTGCTGGTCCCTGGTTCAGTTTATTCTTAATGGTACCCTTGGGGAGATATCTGCTGCTGGTGGCTCTCTTAGTTGTTGGCAATGAGTATCTCTGTCTTTAGCAAAGATCTCCAGTGTCCAAAAATAAAGTCCAAACTGATGTCCTATTGCACACATTAAGAAAGGGTTTGTCTATGACTGGAATGATTTTAGAAACAACATGGAAATCTGGGACCAGCAGATGGCATAATGGTTATGTCGCTGGACTCCCATGTAGTCGACTGTGGTTCAAGTCCCAGACCCAGTAGCTTGAAACTCATGCCAGGCATGTGTAAGTGTGTGCCCAAGATCCCAAGAGGAGAATGGAAGAGAAGGGATTGTGGCGTGGCCATCCCCCTGGAGGGTGATTTCTCGCTTTCTGTTTCTCTCTCTCCATGAGCGCACTTGCCCTATAGTGAATACCTCTCTTAAAAAAAAAAAAAGAAAGAAACCTCATGAAAACCCTCATTTTCTACCCCTTCTCTCCTATCCCCAAGCCATCTCCAAACTCAAGGAGTTCAGTTTGCTCCCATGCCTCAATCACCTCCATCTGAGAGACTCCCTGAGCCTCCTTCACCAGCCCTGAGCTCTCTGCATCTCTGTTTCCACTTAAACAGCCACCCATTTTTTATCTTCTCATATCCAACATCATTTCCCTTTCCTCTTTGTAATCCAAGCCATTGTTTTCTTTATAGTAAAAAATTTTCCAAAAGCCCAGAACTTAATTGAGCAGCTACTATATGCTATGTCCTGTGACAGATGCTAGGGATCCAGGAACCACCCCTGAAGAGCAGAATTGTTGCTTCCCTCAGGGAGCTTTTGATCCAGTGGGAACCAAGAGCCATGGACCTCAGGAGAGACTCAAAGTAGTCAGAGCATAGCGGACAGACTTTCACCCTTGACTGGGAATGCAGGGAAGGTTTCCTGGAGGGTTGCAGTCTTGAATTATAACTCACAAGGTAAGAAATGTAGGAAGGGCATCCCAGAGAAAGAACAGCAAGAACAGGGACCAGCAGATGGCATAATAGTTATGTCACTGGACTCCCACGTAGTCGACCGCGGTTCGAGTCCCGGATCTGGTGGCTTGAGCTCACGCCGGGCGCGTGTGCGTGCGTGCCCAGGATCCCGAGAGGAGAATGGAGGAGAAGGGATTGTGGCAAGGCCATCTCTCCTGGCAGGTGATTTCTCGCTTTCTGTCTCAGTCTCTCCAGTGAGCCTATAGCACAAATCTCTTTAAAAAAATTAAAACAAAAGCAAGAACAAAGGCACATGGAATGACATGAAAATGCCAAGACTTTGGAGCAGTTCCATCTGTCTGGAGTATGTACTCATCTCTTATGACATAATGTCAAAGGGGGGAGGTACCAGCTGATCAGCCACCTCACCCCATCATCCACTTTGTGATGGGATGATGGCAAGGGAGGTTTGCTGCTGCTTACACGTGGAGGTATCTTATTGGTTCTTGCCTGACCATGGTGTCCACATCTGCCTTTACCACTGTCCTGGAGAACTGGACACCTCTAGTGAGGTCAGGTTGGTGATTTCTTTCTATGGTTTTGTTGTGTGCATGTGTGTGAATGTGTGTATGTGTGTGTGCACTGAGAGATTGGCAGGGAGCCATTGTCCCAACTGAGACTATTCCCAGGGCTCAGGATGCATGTGGACACATATGCCTGGCTCTGTACGCAGAACTCCCTGTACACATGCATACACAATCTTCAACCCAGACAGGACAGAGCCCCTGGGTTCAGTGTGATCACTGTGTGACAGTCAGCATGGGCAGAGGAATTCAGATTCATGCTCTCAGGACGCTGCCCTGCAGTGTATGAGCATGTGTCCCTATAGCTCCATGGGCAGGTATAAATTGTGTGTCCATTTCTGAGTAGGGATGTGTACACATGGCTCCATATGCCCTCACATGCATATGCACACACATGCGATGGGTACTCCTGGGTATTCCTGTAGCTCTGTATGTGTATGTGTTCACAGCAGGTCTGCCTGGGGCAGTGTTCTCTGTAGCTCTGTGTAAGAGCATTCCAGTATGTGTGGAGGTGCACACAACTACATCATTTCATATGTACATGGAAGTATTTTTTGACTATCTGTCACTCAGGGGTTCTTACTTTGGAAGCTACAACCACTGCCTGGAGTTCAAGGATAGAATACAGGAGGTCCATGGGGAAAAGTTACAATTCTAACTCCAATAATCTCTAAGATTTTTTTTATTGCAAACGCAGATAATAAACCCCATAGTTGAAGTAGCTTCAATGACTTCATACCCAGTGGTCCTGGCTCTTGATCAGCTTCATGTACATTATCCATACTGGGTATATTTGATCCCAGTTTGAATGAATTCCTGGTCCCAGGCCCATGCCTAGGTCTCTGTCTCTCCCAGGTGACTGGTGAGGACTTGCAGAACAAATTTTCTTGATAACCAGAGCTACACGATTCTGGAACTGAACATGCTCTAAGGAAGCCATTCATTAGTTTCTTCTTCTTCCTATCAGTGCCAGAGCTTGCACTGGGATTTGGGGGATAGCACAATAAATAAGATAGAGATCCTGCTCTCAAGGGGTTCGTGGTCTAGTGCAGCTGTGAGTAGATTCTGTGATGTGTGTGCTTAATGGCATTGGACGCAGCAGTCAGCCCCTTGCTCAGGGTAAGGAGGGCTAACGTTTGTCGAATCCTCACCATGTGCCTGCTGTGGGGCTGAGCTCGCCTCCTGAATGATTTACTTCATTCTCACAACTGTCTGCTGAGATCAGTGCTATTCCAGCTGTGGAAATATTCATAGGGAGAGTAAGCAAGGTATCTGTTGTCATACAGCAGAGTGACAGGGATATATTTTGAACGTGGATAGTCACATGCTAGAGAGCACACTCTTAATTCCTGGGTGCTTCCAGTCTACGTGCAGGGAACATGATTAGAGTGCATCAGACTATGGGATATAGTTCTGGGCCCTATTTTGTGACACAGATAGGGATAGAGTGCCCTAGGAGAGGAAGGCTCTGAATTGTGTCCTCTCAAAAGCTGTTCTGGAGTTGGCAGAAGCAGTTGTTTCACTGGACCGAGGCACCCGGCCTGACATTCTGAGATCCGTAGATCTTGTCCCTCTGATCCTATACCTATTCCAGGAACCTCTGTCATCACCCATGGGCTAAAGGAAGTGGCTTCAAGACTTGGGAACTCCCTGTGCTGAGATAGTGCTCAGGACAGAAACTCCGGTCCACATGCTGAGATAGTGCTCAGGACAGAAACTCCGGTCCACTTCTGTCTATTCAGGGCTCCCTCCTGGTGCCTCCTGCAAAGAACTGGATCATCCTGGTGGGAATGGAAAAAGTGGCCAGGAGTCAGATGCTTTATCTGTGAGTTGGGATAGTAGTTCTACCTCCCCATATTGGTTGTGATGAGCACAGGAGACATTATTTATGAGTGTTGAGAAAAGATCAACCCCTGTGAAAAAGTAAAACATAACTCACACTTCTCCCTGAACTCCTCTCATATCAGTGCAGCATCCCAGTCATTAATGGGTTTCTTAAAACCAACCAATAGGGCCAGCAGATGGTGTGGAGGTGAAGCCACTGGATCCCATGTGGCTGACTACATGGTTTGAGTCCTGAACCTGGTGGCTTGAAAATCATATTGGGGAACATGTATGTGCATGTCCAAAATCATGAGAGGAGACTGGAAGAGAAGAATCTGAAGCATGGCCATCCCTCTGGGGCATGATTTCTCACTTTCCCTCCCTCTCTCTGTCTCTCTCGTGAGAGCATGCATTCTACAGCAAAAACTAAGAAACAAAACAAACAGAAAACTAACCAACTCAACCCCACAAGCCTCACCTCATCACAGTGCATTTACTTATTTAATTGTCAGAGGGCATATGTGCTTACCAGAGAGATTCAGACACATACACACTCACACAGAGGTGGAGGGGGGAGAACACCTTCCCTAATGGGACATGGTCACACCCCAATCCTTTCATCCATTTCTCTACCCTGTTGGGATTTTGGGCATGCACAAGCACCCAGTGTGCTCTTCAAGCTGCTGTATCCAGAATTCAAACCACAACAGTTGGCCATGTGGGGTCCAGTTCCCTTAACCACTAGGCCATGGGTCCAGCTGAACACATTTATTTATTACCTACTTGTTGCTGGTCACTTATAATGAAAGAAAGGCAGGTTGATATATAACCTCTTCTAATATTTTACATTAGATGCATTATTTTGCTAAATACTTTCCAAACCATATCAGATTATATCTCCACAGGAGGTGAGAAATTTGAGCAACAGAGAGGGTTAGGTAACTTTCCTGAGTTCACAGAGCTACCCAGTAGCAGAACCAAAATTTAAACCCAAATCTTTTGACTCTAAATGATGTTCTTGGCTAATGATGCAGTGGTGTTGAAAAGTTAAATATGTATTTGGTTAAGGAAACTCCTTCAGTTTTAGGCAACCAAAACAATACTCAGTGTCACAGCAGGACTGAAACATCTTCAGTAAAGAACAGTAACTCTAGGAAAATGTTATAGCTATCTCCTCTCATCTCCAGCCAAGCTGTGACTTTCTGAGTTCTGTGGCAGCCTAATCTGCAGACTCACAAGGGATTTGGGGAAGTGTTTCCTAGCATGTGAGGCTGGGGCCCTTGGGAAGGACATTCAGACAGCATGGAGCCATATCCCTTCCACCAGGGCCAAAAGGCCTTGAAATAGGCACTCTTGCTCCTTGGTGGATACCCTGTGGGAAGCACTGGGCCCTTTGTTGTAGGCAGAGATTACCGGGTTGTGTGAAACAGCCCATCTGAGCATGCTCATGCACTGGGGGTTGGTCAGGGCTCGGTTATTGAAGTAGGACAGGGATCTCTTGATGGAAAGTGAGGCCAGCCACCTCATGGGAACCGGATCTTGGAGGCCTCCAGGGAATGAGGTGGCTTCTCTTTCTGTCTCTGTTTTAAGTCTGCATCTCTCTTGAGCAGTGTGGCCTTTGCTCTTTGCCTCTCTCGGGGCTTCTGCTGCATTTCCCTCTCTGCTTGCTCATGGCTTCTCTGCAATGAGCAACTCCTCCTCTGGTGTCAGTTTGTAGGCAACTTGGTTTATTCTAGGGCCTACTTTGGCCACAACTCCATACAACCCCAAATGTCTTTTACCATCTTACTGGGTTCAGATTCTCTTTCCCATTGTACATAATATCATTTCTAATCAGGTGAGCAATTCCATAAAATGTAGAAAAAAGCAAGGAAGTGTTCAACACCAAAGGACCTGCGCCTAGCATGAAGCATGAAGGGCATGGCAGCAGAAGCTTTTAGGTTGGCAATAGGCTCTACATGTTAGCTAATGGAGCCTGGGTCCAAGGCCACTGGGTGGGGCCCTTAATGAAGTTGGCAGCTGTCTGGAATAGCCCTTGGAACCTTCTGTGTGGGACAGGGCAGGGGTGCTGCCTGCACTGGGTTGGGTGTAAACAAGCATACACATTCAAGCATCGTTTGAGTAGGTAGAGTTGACAAGGCCCATCTGAGGTTGCCCATGGCCTGGGCAGTGACTGGACTGGATGGTGTTGCTGTAGATGGTTTCTGGGTACTGTAAGCATTCCTCCTCTAGTTGCTAGACTCTTGGATAATCTTCATCTGCTTTGATGTCTATAAGTCAAGAATCCTTTCCTGGTCTAATCAATGGAGAGTGTGTGGTACGGCTGTGGCTACCTAGGGCTGCCCCTTCAGAGGTCTGTGGGCAGGGCAAGGATGAATAGCATGCCTGCTGTACACCAAGGCTACGCTGAGGCCATTTGCCTAACTCCAGACCATGAGCAGCAGGGTAGAACCTGCTGCCAAGCTGCCCAGGCTCAGTTTCTTATGGTCTGAATTTCCCAAAGTGGCAGCTGCCTCTGAAAGGCTCTGAGCAAGGGAGATTGTGCTTTTGGAGAGGACTAGCTCTGAGCAAGGGAGATTGTGCTTTTGGAGAGGACTAGCTGGTGAATGTCTATCCAAATCTGAGTCATTGTCAGCTTATGAGGGAGACACATATCCATATTATCAAGGACCCCACAATACCATTCTTGAACATCTCCCATGTTTTGGATACTATGGTCAACATTTTACTCACAGAATCTCTCTCTTTTTTTTTTTTTGAGAGTTTATTTTGCTATAGGGCGTGTGTGCTCGCCAGACAGAGAGAGACAGAGAGACAGAAAGCGAGAAATCACCCCCCAGGGGGGATGGTCACGCTGCAATCCCTCCTCCTCCATTCTCCTCTCGGGATCTTGGGCACGCATGCACACGCGCCCGGTGTGAGTTTTAAGCCACCGGGTCTGGGACGCGAACTGCGGTCGACTATTTGGGAGTCCAGCGACATAGCCATTACACTAACTGCTGGTCCCCAGAATCTCATTTATATCTAGTAACCCTGCCAGGAAAGGTGGACCTGATTACTACCATTACACATTGTTTCATTCATCAAGCATATATTGAATGCTTATTGGGTGCCAGGGCTGTACAGGGTATCAGGGATAGAATGATGCCCAATGGCTAGCATTACTGCAAGCTGACTAGAAATCAGAGACCATGCTAACTAAGGATTTACATGTATTTTTTGTCTCGACTCTTTAGTACAACCCTATGAGAGAATGTCCATTTTAATCCGTTTTACGGGTAAGTTCAGGGTAAGTTTCTTGTAGAACATCACACAGCTAGTAAGTAGCATAATCTACATTTGAACCCAGGTCTGGCCAGCCTCTTATCATTCAAGGCAAAAGTCCTACAAAGAAGACTCTTGGAGGACCAAGGTGTGATCTGAGAAGTATTGTTCTCACAACC
This sequence comes from Tupaia belangeri chinensis, assembly GCF_000334495.1. Taxonomy (NCBI): domain Eukaryota; kingdom Metazoa; phylum Chordata; class Mammalia; order Scandentia; family Tupaiidae; genus Tupaia; species Tupaia belangeri. The sequence goes on from NW_006159929.1 coordinate 1,922,646, forward strand.
TTTGCCTTGGCTGGTTACTCTGAGTCCTGAAAAAGTGGTGGGCAGTAGGGTTTTGAGTGTGTACCTCCCACTAACCTCCTTCACTTACAAGGCTTCATTTCTGCTTTCTGGCCTCATTCCTTCTCCTCACTGT
>NW_006159929.1:1922877-1926241 GCF_000334495.1 Tupaia belangeri chinensis
CCTGCTCCTCTCTGTATGATGTTCCCTGTCTTATCTCAGGGTCACAGAGACTGTTGGCCTCCATGTCATTGCACTGTGTTTGCGTCTGGAAGCTCTGCTGGTCCAGCTGGTTGAGCAAGGCCACACTTGTCTGCAGCTGCCCCTGCCAACCATTTCCCCTGTGCTCCTGCAGATTGCCCTGATGGCCAGGTCATGTCTTTACTGAAAAACAAGCTCTGCCTGCATGTGTAAGAAAAAGTTAGACATAAAAGGAGGCCTTAGCATTAGGGCTTTTAATGGGCAAAGTGACAAGGAGACTGTCCTTAATTGGCTGTCATAACAGCTAACTGGGTTTTGCTACATCTATACATGTCTTCTCTTCCTTGGCTGACATATGTTGGGGAGGTCACACAGTGATCACATCTCAGCCTTTAGGAGAATCAGGCAGCTGGAGAGAAAGGGACAGCCTTCCTTCTGACTCTCCAAATCAGGAGGCATCATCTGGCAGGTACCAAACAGCTTGGCTGAACTAAGGTGAAAACATTCTCTCCTCTGCCTGATTGCCTTCATTATTACATAGAGATGAAGCTTTTGGCTGTTCGTTTTAAACTCCCAGGTCATTATGTTTAACTCCTGGTGTTAGAACTCATCCAGAGGCCACCAACAAGAGGATTTGGTCAAGGAGCCAAATATTTTAGATGAGTAGGGAGAAGACCTCTTTGTCCCTGTTGGCTCAGGATTCCCATTTTAGCTGAGCTGAGGACATCTCAATGTCAGAACACTAAGCTGGCAGAAGGAGATGGCTTTGATGTCATGAAAAGAACAGTAGTCTAGGAGTCAGGACACTTGGAGCCCAGTTCTAAAAAGATAGCAAGTCATAAGTAGTGCTTACTATAGGCAGGCACTCTGCTAAGCATCCTATATATTTTATTTAATGGTCATAATAGCCGTATGAAATAGGTACATTATTTCCTCCATTTCCTAGTTGATGACATTGAGGCTCAGGGAGGATAGTGACTTGCGCAAGGTCACAGAGCCAATTAGTGGCAGAGCAGATAATCACAAGCCACTTCTTTGCATGTTGGGGAGCTATGCTGCTGTGTGGTCAGTGACCTGGGCAGCTTGCTGGGCCTCTGGACCTCTGGAGTAGCTGGCCTCCCTGTGCTCTGCCTGTCTGTTCTGCCACATTTTGGCACTGCAGGCAGGCTATGGGACTCTCCCCAGGGTGTGAGACAATAAAGATGGAGTTTCCCTTTCCAGGACAAAGAGCTGCCCAGATGACATCAGAACCAAGCTGCTCAAGCCAGCCTTTCCTACTCGAACATGCAAGTCATTAATCCACATGTAAAGCACAGTTTGCGACCAGGCTCCAGACCCTGTAGTTGCTGCTGTATTTCCATGCACCCGATAAGCGATTCTATTGCAGAGACTTGAAGGGCATCTGTGGAAAGTGGTTCTCAGCAAGATTCTTTAAGACCCTTTTACACATTCCCACCCATTCTGAGGCTGTGCTGAGACCAGAGAACTGAGAATGCTGGCAGCCTTGGGAAGCTACAACCGAAGGTCCTTGGTCTAGAGTTACAGGAACCTTTTAGGTCTTCTCCAAGGAAGCCAGAGTGAGAAGGGCTCTGGAGAATCTTTAGTCCATTTTTTTTCACTGCACATGGGTGGAGACTCTGGGCCCAGACAGAAGAAAGGAGTAGCTCGAGGTTGACCACACTGATCTCAGAGTTGGGACTCGTAAGACTATGCCTGACCTTTAGAACACTGTTACAGGGTATTCTGTGCATTTATCTCATTTTAACCTCCATGCCAACCTAAGGAAATGGGTGTTATTAAGCATATTTTACAGATGAGGAAATCAAGGCTCAGGTGCTAGAACTGGGATTTGGCCTCAAATTCTTCTGTATTGTTCTTCTTGCTTCCCTTTAATAGTAACTTGATCTTTCTATCTCCCAGAGCACTTTTTTTTCTATGTAGAGATTGTTTGTCTGGTGGCAGTAATTCGCAAACCAGCAATTCCTGACTGGATGGCTAGTTCAACCTCCAACAGCCCAGGTTCAAATCTACTTCCACCATGTACTAGGTTGCCTTGAGCAAGCCATAACAACTGATGAACTAGTTTATAAATTGAGGATAATAATGTCTAAATCACAGGGCATTTTTTTTTTAGGATGAATAGACATAATCCTTGGAAGTCACTTATGGTACCATATATGTAAGTGGTAGCCACTAAATTACTAATATTTTAAAGTTTTTTTTTTTTTTTTGAGAGAATTTTGTTACGGGGCATGCACACTCGCTGGAGACACAGAGACAGAGAAAGCAAGAAATCACCCTCTGGGGGGATGCCCATGCCGCAATCCCTTCTGCTCCATTCTCCTCTCGGGATTTTAGCGTGAACACACATATGACCAACATGGGTTTTAAGCTGCTGGGTCCAGGACTTGAACCATGGTCAACTATGTGGGAGCCCAGCACCTTAATACCTTCTGGCCGCAATATTTTTAACTTTTTAGAAAAATTTACTAGAGGGTATGTGTGCTTGTCAGGGAAGAAGCAAGGAAGCACCCTCCATGTTTGTCTGGTGGCAGTAATTCGCAAACCAGCAATTCCTGACTGGATGCTTCAGTCTCTTCTCCATTTCTCCTTTCGGGATTTGAGCACTTATGCACATGTGCCAGCTTGTTTCTCAAGCCTCCAGATCCAAGATGCCAACAATGTAGTCAGCCACATGGGATCCAGCCACCTTAACCATCATGCCACCAGTTGGCCCAGGAGTGCCAATATTTGACATCAAGTCTTATTCTGAACATCTGGAATTAAGTGTGTTATAATATAAGATCCTTATATAATAATATCTATTCAAATTCCACAGGCAGGTACAAGCACCTTTTCCAAGTCAGACACTATGCTAGGTACCTAAATGTGTTTCTGTAAGCAGCATGATAAGTGGATGTGGTGAGTGTGGTCTTTAACATGGAAGATCTGGCAGGAATCCCAGCTCTACTGCTTGTTAGTGCTGTGATCTTAGACCAATGGGCTGACCCCTTTGAGCCTCAGTTTTCTCCTTTATAAAGTAGAGAGTTTAATATATGAAAAGTCCTGGGACCAGCAGTTACTGTAATGGCTATGTCGTTGGACTCCCACGTAGTCAACTGTGGTTCGCGTCCCGGACCTGGTGGATTAAAACTCACGCCGGGCACGTGTGCGTGTGTGCCCAAGATCCTGAGAGGAGAATGGAGGAGAAGGAATTGCGGCGTGGCCATCCCCCCTGGGGGGTGATTTCTTGCTTTCTGTCTCTATGTCTCTCTCTGTCTGGCGAGTGCACACACCCTATAGCGAAAAAAAACCTCTCCAATATATATATTATAATATATATATA
>NW_006159929.1:1927888-1930793 GCF_000334495.1 Tupaia belangeri chinensis
TAATATATATATATATATATATATATATTTATATATATATATGAAAAGTCCTTAGCATGGGCTTGGCACTCAGTCAACTCTAACCTAATCAAGGTTGCTATCTGCTTCTCCCAGAATTGGAGAGCCTATGAAAAGTCCTTAGCATGGGCTTGGCACTCAGTCAACTCTAACCTAATCAAGGTTGCTATCTGCTTCTCCCAGAATTGGATAGCCCTCTCATCTGGTGAAAGGAGACTCTGGGGGCGGGGGGGTGTCATGCTCAGTGTTTTCTGTTTCTGGTGCTCTCACAGGTGCAGGTAGCATGTCCAGCAATCCCAAGGATAGAATTAGGACTAGGCAGGAGGAAAGAGCTTGCTTTCAGCCAAAGCTTTTCAGAAGAAGAACTGACTCCTTGGTACCTCCTTTGTTTTGGAGGACCCAGGTGTTGGAACTGTCCTCACCCAAGGCCTGCCTGTAGGGGCATGGGCAGGGCATTTTGCTGAGCCTCCCATCATAAAGGGCTTCATATACGGACTTCTGATATTAGCACCCGTGAGGCCACACTTCCAGCCACAGAGCCGGCTGGCGAGACTGAATGAAGAAGGTGTACGTCCTGGGGTTTTGAACTTGTGCCTGTGTCTTACTTGTGTGTCCTTGACTCCATACTTTTCAGAAGTATAAGATATATTTATGAGCAGCAAAGCCATATTACATTGTACTTTGTTCTGGGTAGGTGGATTGAAACTATTCTGGTAACATAATAAAAGTTCCTTACTTTGTTTTCATCCTGGTTTGGGCAATGTTTTTTTTTTTTAATTTTATTTTTTAGTTTACTTGGAGCTTCAGAAAATTAAAGAAGCCTATGTTGATATTAACCTCATGAAGTCTTTGCCCAAACTTTCATTTTTTCTTCAGCCTCGTGCATTTGATTCGAGGCTTTCCCCTTTTGAAAACTTCTGCCATTCATGATCTCATGTAAAGTGCAGTGAGTCTCTGAGGGAGGCATTGTCATTCCCCTCCTCCAAGGTCCAGCTGGGGCGCACAGTCTGTGTAGCCAGCGTTCATTCTGATCGGCAGGAGCCACGCTGTAAGATAATACTTGTTTAAACATTACCCCTGGGTATTCCCATTTCACAGATGTGAAGGGCACGTGCAAGACCATGCAGCTGCACCCAAGGCTCCTAACTCTGAGAACTCCAGGGCTTTTCCCTGTTCCCAAGCTGCCCTTCTTTATGGAAGGTTAAATCACATTGACTTTAAAGACCCTATTACAATACCTTGGTTTCTTTTCTTCTTACCACTTCGGAAGCAACTATAAAAATATTAAAACCAATTGCCATCATCTTTCAGACTGCTGCATTTATGAGACGTAGTTTTTAAATGAATGGAAATAATCGGAAATTCCCTCCCTGTTCCATTCTATGGGGACATTTCAGATTTATACGATATTTCTGAAAGCTCTTATAATAGGGCATATGCACTTAGGGCATTAATGAAGTCGGCTCAGTGCTTGCTGGTTTCATTTCATGGAGCTAATTGTTAAGTGTTTTGCATACTTACAATTGAACTAAATTATTCCAGGCTAGCTGGTTTCAGGAAGTGTTAATTATATTTCAGTAAAGGAAAATCAAGGCTAAAAAATCATCCACTTAGAGCTTATCTATTTATGAACATCTCATTCTGGAGATCTCAAACATATATTTTAACGCCACGTGAATATTGAGATTAATATTTCTTCACCAAAGAGACCTTTATTCCTTCCTTGAATAGGGCCCCCCCATCCCATCCTTCCAGTTTTATTCAACAGCCTAGTCTGGAAGTTGAAAGAAGCCTTCCTTTGTATTTCTGGCGCCTCGAATCTTTAAGTTGGGTGCCAAGAACAGCATTAATTTCATTCATCTTGAGAGCAACTGGCCTTCTGTAAATGATATTAAGTAATTAATTTATGGGTCTTGTACAGGCCATTTGGGACCAAGCACTCCCCTGCTTCTGGGGTCAGAGGAAGTTGTTTGGATGGGAGTTTGTACCTGAAGCTTGGTTGGAGTGGCAGAGTGGCGATGGGTTGCTGCTCAGGTCTCGAGAAAGTGGGAGTGGGGAGGTCTGCATGGGGGAGGGGTGTCTACAACACCTGCATTGTCCTTTCAGATACCTCTCATTAGATCAGAACGTCTGAATGAACATCTAACAACAAGTCCTCCGAATTTCTCTGGACTCTGATGCTCAGTTTCTCTCCTATTTGTTTTGTCTCTGTTTACTCACTCATGCATGTGTTCATTTACTTACTCAGCACACTGAGCTATCGAGGACATATATCTCATGTTCACATGAGAACACAAGCCAGGGGCTGGACATGGAACTGAGAAGGCAGGGTCCCTCCTGCAAGAACTCTCATGGTATGGGAGGCTTGTTAAAATGCGGATGTTGCGTTCCACCCCAGGATTTCTGATCTAGCAGGTCTGTAGAGGACTGATAATTGGCACATCTCACAAGTTCTCAGGGGATACTGATGCTGCAGTCAATAGATCACCCCTGAGAACCATTGCCATAGATTCATGGGATTTAAGAGGTGACACCTCAAGGCCATCTTGATTTGTATCTAGATTTATATACACCTCTGTCACAGAACACTTTTTGACTGAAATTGGATGAGAGGGGCTTTTTTTCATAAATAAAGATTTTTTTCCATTAAAAAATCATTTTATCTCATAAATAATAACTAGAGAATAACCAATATATGTTGAGATGTGAATGAATGACTAACTGGGCTCAGGAATCAGTTGCACAACTGTCCCTGCACAGTAGCCTTCCAGAATGAGACTCAAACCCATACTTCTGCAAAATGGCCAACTACTTCTTTTAAAAGACCTCCAAGGATGATTATATATATATGTAATATATATATAAATAATGTTATATAAAAATTATA
>NW_006159929.1:1932490-1938984 GCF_000334495.1 Tupaia belangeri chinensis
AATGTTATATAAAAATTATATAATATATAAATATTATATATTATATTTAGATATAAAAATATAAATATAGGTATAAAAATAAGTGTGTGTGTTTATATGGCTGTGTGTGGAATTTATTTTTAAGAGTAGTGATATGAATGCCATCTCAGTGTTAAGTCTTCATATGCCCAGATTTGCCCAAAACGTACATAGGCCTGGGCTTGGTATGTGGGCACTGAGGAACATCTGGGCAACTCAGAGGAAGAAGAAAAGGGATTAAGGAAGTCCATATCTGTGTGTTTGTGTGTGTGTAGTGGCACCCCACCTAGAGCAGGAGGGAGAAATAGTGAGAAATGACTGTTTGACTAAATAGACTTTATTCTGAAATACAGGTGATAAAGGGTCACTCGATATCTTAGAGTGGTTAGGAGTGATTCAAGAACTGCTATTGGTTGGGATTATAAAAATTTGACAGGACTGGAAGATCAGGACTGGAGGTAAAATGAATTAAAATAAAATTTAAAAATTAGGGGCCTGCAAAAACCTCTTCAAAAATAAAATAAAATAAAAATTAAAAAATTAAAAATTAGTTCTTTAGGAGTAGTAGCCACATTTCAAGGGCTCTGTGTAGCTACCATTAGACAGTGAAAATCTAGAACTTTGTCATCACTACAGAAAGTTCTGTTGGATGGCACTGGTCTGGAAGGGGACCATGGTGTCTATATGGGCATATTCTCTTGGACCCATGGATTTCTTACCACAAGGAGAGAGGGATGTGGCCAGAGGAGGACTAGAGTGAAATTCTCTAGAAGTGTAGGAAATGTTAGTTGCTCAAGTTCAAGGACAGTCTGTGGGTGGAGCCATACTGGAAGATTCAGAGGATGGCTCTTGAGTCTGCTTGTTCACATAAAGGCTTTGTGCAGGAAGATGAGAAGGTTGTCCATAGATGTGTGGGGAGAAAGGAAGAGACTGACACCCTGAAGAGCGACAGAAACAGAAAGCACAGGGCCTAGTTACCTTACAGTCCCCATGAGATCCTTCTCTCCCTGTGGCATGTGGATATTTTCACAATAATGCTGCTCTACAGTTACCCAAGCTAGTTTGAGTAGGTTTCTGTTTCTTGCAGCCCATCAATATCTAAACACATTGACTCACTATTGCCAAGCCCAGGATGGAGCACATATCAAGGGCTCAATCAAAGCTTGTCAGTTGAATTAGTGTGGGGCTAGGATGGTGGACTAGCCTAAGGAGAGAGGAGGCCAAGAGTTACCTCTTCATTCTTCCTTTCACCCCCTTAGATGCAGAGGTAATTCTGGGTACAGGCACCAGAAAGATATTCATTTCTTTCTTTATACCTTTGGCATGTGGAATATGGTGCCCCGCTCCCTCCTTCTAGAGTAACGTGTGTGTGTGTGTGTGTGTGTGTGTGTGTGTGTGGCAGGGGGGAACTAGTGCTGTCTCTGATGCCTTCCCACCACACTCACATCAATTCAGGTGGCAGTTCAGAGCCAATTAAAATTTATCAGCTACAGGTAGTGAGTGAAATCCCAAGGATTAATTTGCTCAGCGAAGTAGTAATCTGTGTAATGTCATAGGTGCCCCTTTGGCAGATACAGCAAGATAGAGACACAAGGTACACCCCCTCCTGTGTTTTGCTGTAAATGCTCTAATTGGCCCCATGGATTGGGGGTGGGTGTGGCTCTGCTCTCTTTGAGCACTGTGAAAGGGCAGAATCAGTTATTTGGGCCCCAGAACTGAGCCATTCCCAATTGCATCCCTCCTCCCCCTACTGGCAGAGATATACCCTCTCTCTGGTCAGCCCTCCCTTTGTTGCTATGCCCTTTCTGCACTTTCCCTAGGGCAAGGCAAGGGAAGGAGCTGTAATGGGCAGATCCAGCCAGCCCTCAGGACTTGCTTCCCAGGACTTTATAATTAGAAATCTTCCCAATTAGAAGGTGGGGTGAATCAAAATTCAAGTGAGTAACTGCCCACCTCTCCAACCAACCACCAGGCCTCAAAGACAGCCCAGAGAACAGGAGAGAGGACTCGCTAATGATAAGGCTGCAGAATCAGAGCTCCAGGTTTGGCTGCATGTACACCTGTCCAGCAGGCCTTGTAGCTGGGATTCTGGAGACCTATATTCTAGTGAAATTCCTCCCTGTGCCAGAACGTGGCTCCAAAGAATCTCATCTCAAGGGAACTTGGGTTTCATCTGAAAAATCTAAACTTGTAGCTGTAAGCCTGAAGCCTAGAGGGACTTATGAGGTTTGTCTAGAGAACTTGGTGGTGGCCAGCAGTGGGAGCTATTTAATATGGCCGAGAATTCTGACTTTGGAACCAGATAGACCTGGATTCAGATCCTTGCTCTGACTTAGCAGCGGGATGCCCTTAGACATGCTTCCTAACCTCTCTGAGCTTATTTCCTTATTAGAATGAGGATCAAAATATTTATTTTTTTAAAGAATTATTTTATCAACTTTACTTATTTATGTATTTTTAAAAATTTGACCACAGAGGGACAGATTGAGAGTGAGAGTGAGAGAGAGAGAGAGAGAGAGAGAGCAAGAAAGCAAGCTGCTAGGTCTGAGATTCAAACTGTGGTTAGCCACGTGGGAGTCCAGTACCCTTAAGCACCACACCACCTATTGGCCACAAAATATTATGTTTTAAGCTGCATGCATATATGGTATTTAACACAGTACTTGCAAATAACCAATACTTAACAAATGGTTGCTTTTATTTTTATTGGTAGTAACGATAATGAAAAATACCCTCTAGTGTCCTGAGTCCCAGTCTTCATGCTTTCCTCTCTGTTGGCCTCTATCAACCTCATCTGCTAATACTAAAGACTTGTCATATCTATCATGCCTGTGGCTTGTGACAATGAGGTATAATAGTGGGACTGCTTTGAAAAGGACATAATCAGGGCCAGGTGGTGGCACAGCATTAAAGCACAACATTCTGCAAGGGAAAGTTCCTAGTTCACGTCTGGAGACCTCCCTGAGAATGCCAGTGCCCAGGATCTGGGACTGGTAGTTTGCTGGAACCCCATTGAGGATGCTGTATCTCTCTTTCCCCATGAAGGAAAGAAAGAAACTAAACGACAACAACAAAAAAGTATAGAAGATTTTGAAGAGGGCCTCTAAGAGCTTCCTATTTGTAAAATGGAGAGTTGGAATAATTTTTTAACTGTACTTTTAAATAATTCTAGAGGATGGGAAAATCTGGGGCTTCCTTACTTGCTCCTGTTATAGATTGATTGCCAGAGGGTACGTGTACTCGTCAGAAAGAAACAGAGATAGCGATTGGGAGAAAACACCCTCAAAGTGGAGTGTGATCATGTTACAATCCTTCTTTTCTGTTTCTTCATCCTGTTGGGATTTGGGGCATACACACATGTCTGGTGTGTTTTCAAGCCACCAGGGCTGAGATTCAAACCATGGTTGACAGTGTAGGATCTGGTTCTCTTAACCAGTAGGCTATGGGACAGCCTTGCTCTGTTGTTAATAGACTGTCATTGGGTAAGTCACTAAATCTCCCTAAACACAGTGTTGTTATCCATGGAAGGCTAATAATTCAGCTTTATGGAAAAAGTAGTAGCTGGGGCACAGGCTGGATTCGATGACCTCAGTGGGCTGCTTATGGATTTGAGTGTGCCATGAGGCTTGCCAGGTTGCTCACTGCAGCACTGATTTCCATAGCATCAAACCAGAAACAGCTATGTATCCACAAATAGGACCCTGGTTAAATAAATCATGATACCTGCATGCAGTAAAATATTCTGCACCATCAGAAGAATGAAGAGAATCTACATGTACTGATTTGGGCCAATCTCTCAGATACACTAAGTGAAAAAAGCATGGTAGATATGTACACTAAGTGAAAATCTGTGTTAAAAAGATGTCTATTTAAATCTGTTAGTATCTGTGAAGTATCTTGGGCTGTTGCAGATGCTTCTTGAAAAGGGTTCCATGGGGACTAGGGTTGGAGGTGGGTGGGAGTGAGCCCTACTTTTCATCATATCCCCTTTTGTACTATTTGTGTTTTAAAGTATATTACATATACTACTAAAAAAACCCCCCAAAACCCCCAAAAAACAAAAAACAAAAAACAAACCCAGCAAAGAACTAAAGTCCTGGCTGACCCTCTAATATTTTTTTCTTTTAGAGCTATAGGGCACATGTGCTCACTGGAGAGAGAGTGAGAGAGAGAGAGAGAGAGAGAGAGAGAGAGAGAGAGAGCAAGAAAGCACCCCATATCACACAAAAGTACCCCATATCACAATCCCTTCTCCTCCATTCTCCTCTCAAGATTCTGGCCATGCATGCACATGCACCTAGAGTTTTTCCTTCCTTCCTGCCTGCCTTCCTTCCTCCCTTCCTTCCTTCTTTCTTTCTTTCTTTCTTTCTTTCTTTCTTTCTTTCTTTCTTTCTTGAAGAGGTTTTTGCTATAGGGCATGTGTGCTCGCCAGAAAGAGAGAGACAGAGAGACAGAAAGTGAGAAATCAACCCCTGGGAGGGCACCTAGTATTTTTCAAGCTGCCAGGTCTAGGACTTGAACTGTGCAGTCAGCCTATGGGGTCCAGCTACCTTTAACCACCACACATTGGCTGGTCTGACTCTCTGATATTTGGTCCATGGCATATTGATGCCCAAGGCTGCAGGAATGAGCTAGGTTCGTGCAGGGTGCTGAGAGGAGGATAGGGAACATGCCAGGCACTGTTGGTGGAGTTTCCCAGGACACCATCGCAAAGGGCCTGGCTCCTCTGGCCTCTGTGTTTGTATAAAGTGGGGACTGAACTGAGGAGGGAAGCTCTGGAGAGCAGAGCTGTGCTTGTTTGGCTGTAGGGGCATTGGTCTCAGCTGGGCACTGCCATGATGGAGTCCAGGACCCTAGAGGTGCTGGGTAGGTGTGGGAGGTGATGTCAAGCACTGTGGGCTTTCCTGTTTACAGTGCCCCTTTCCCTCTGTGATCTGAGATCCTGTGAGGGGGATTATATTAACCCATGTTTGCACATGTAGTAATGAAGGCTTGTGTCTTCCAAGTTCTGCCCGAGATCTTATCAGTGGTAAACAGCAAAGCCAGGATTATAAAACTTGGTTTGCTAGCTCCAAATCCTGTGCATTGTGAATGGTGGAAGAGATTGTTGGTTGCTGATTACCTGGACAGGGAGTGGGTGTCACCCTCTCCTGGCCCAGAGAGCTTTCCTTGCTCTCCCTGGACTGAAAGAGTTCAGGATCCCACATTCAAGATGTGGGTTTGTTAGAGCTAGTAATTCTCAGGCAGCCACTGACTGGCAGAACTTCCTCAAACTGAGGCCTCTGTTACTTCCTCTTAGGGAGGAGGAAGATGTTTCTGGAATGCTGGCGAAGTCCTGGCCTGCTCTCGTCCCATTTCCCTCTTCTCATTACCAAATGCCAGTCAGGTTAGATAAATGACTAGAATTCTTTGCCTATTGAAATCTCATTGTCCCTTACCTCTTCCTGAATGCCCATCTTCCATGAAGATTCCCTAATCAGCTTCAGTGGGCTGGATCTCTTTATTCTTGCATAGGTAGAGGGGATCTAGAGCAGAGCCAGAACTAGGATTCCCTGATAACACTTGCCCCATGGCAAATTATGGGTGCACAGTAATGTTTTATGAAGGGTGAAAGGTCTCCTGCCCTCATTTCCCATTATTGCAAATATAGCTATGGTAAGGAATCTCCTATGGCTTGAACGGGATATATGATAAGGAGTGCCAAAGACTAAACAGGCCTTAGAGTCGGAGCTGGTTAGAATAGGTCTTTTAGCCTCCAGACCCCAAGGAGACTATCCTGCAGGCAGTGGGAGCCAGCAGAGGTGCTGAATTAACCCGTGTTGTGAAGTGGTCTCTCTGGCACTGATAAGATGGGAAGCTCAGTGGTTGGCAGGTGTTGGTGTTGGTTGAGGGTGCTGGACTCCCACATGGCTGACCATGGTTTGAGTCCCAGGCCTGGCAGCTTGCTTTCTCTCTCCCCTCCCCTCACTCTGTCCCTCTCTGGTCAAATTTAAAATAAATAAATAAATGAAAGAAAGAAAGAAAGTTAAATAAAATAATTCTTTAAAAAAAAAGTACAAAAACCCCTCAGAATGGGAAAATATTTTTGTTAAATATGCCTCAGACAAGGGACTGAGAACCAGAATACACAGGGAACTCAAGTGCCTTATGTGAAAAAAATGATTAACCCAATTAAAAGATGGGAAAATGAGCTGAACAAAAATCTCTCTAAGGAAGACATATGAACAGCCAAAAAGCATATGAGGAAATGCTCAACATCCCTCACCATAAGGGAGATGCAGATAAAAACCACAATGAGATACCACCTAATCCCTGTCAGAATGACAAAGATTAAGAATATAAAAAATGGTAAGTGTTGGCGGGGATGTGTTGACAAGGGAACCCTCATACACTGCTGGTGGAAATGTAAACTAGTTCAACCACTGTGGAGAACAATATGGAGGTTCCTCAAAGATCTACAAATAGAACTACCATTT
>NW_006159929.1:1939353-1947326 GCF_000334495.1 Tupaia belangeri chinensis
ATGACATGTATAGTATTCTCAACTGGATTGGTCTGAGAAGTATTTCATGATGGGTAAAGTCTTTTTACAGGCAAAACGAGAAATAGTGATGGACTGTTTTAAAAAATAATTAGAATAATAATGATAATGATTGGAAAATTCATAGAAAAGATATTGAATGTTGAAGCGGGGAGATTAATGTCTCTGAATTGACTGACATGCATGGCATTCCCTTTTGAAAAAGCAATGTAATACACTGTAAAGTTATATGTAATCCAATGTAATATAAAGAAGATTATGATGATAAAAAAAGTAAAAAAAAAGTACAAAATAAAAAAAGATGGGATGCTCAGGGCTGTAGGTAGAGTGAGGGGACTCAATAAGCTTTGGGATGCTTGGTGAGTCTGAATTAAACTCACGGGGAGGCCAGAGTTGAAATTAGCAGTCAGTTAAAGGAGGAGGAGGAAGGAAGAAAGGATAAGGGACACACATTGTATGGTGTCCTGAGGTGAGTCGGGCATTGAATAATACAGAATCTCAAGTCCAGAAGGGTCAGAGGATGTCTTAGAAACAAAGGGGTAGCCCAGTCTGATGGCACAGTTGACAGCAAACTAAACTACAGTGCTGGAAGCCATGTGATCAGTCACCGTTCAGATCTTAGGATTGGCTTGGAAATATGCTCAATGTAGATGTCTAGGATCCTGAAGAGCTAGGGGCCTAGGGAGAGGATCAGACATAACGAGGCCCCATCAAGGGTGTTGCTCACTCTCTTTCTCTCTGTACATGCTCTATCATGAAAAAAGCAAAGTTAAGAAAGTAAAGGACCACACTCTTAAAAAGGAAAGGTGATGGTGCTTCCCAAGCTGTAGAGGTGGTTAGTCTGTGGAGGACAGGCAGCCAGGTGATCCCTGGTAGCCTGGAATGCTTGTTGTGGGCATGACTAGGTAAAGCTGACTGCAGCTGGGAGCCAGGAGCAGATGCATTGTCGGCTACAGAGCAAGCGCCCAGCACAGGCTCCTTGCTTGATTGATTCTGCTGCTGGACTAACACAAATAGCCGGCAATGCAAACACTGCTGAATCCGGCACAGCGGCCCTTGGCATTGCTAATTAGCCCTGAGATTATTCCTTGTAAGGGAGCAACAACTCTATCACACCTGAGTGATGGCTGAACTACCCGAGTAGTTAGCCCGAGTGGAGAGGCAGGTTGGGTCGGCCGCTGTCCATTGATTCCTTCCCCTAGTTTTCCTTCAGAAATGCTCCTAACAATTACCCAGTCCCTGCCTGCTGGTCCTACCTTTCCAAGGTGACAGTGCTTAGGTCTTATTACTTAAGAGAGGGACTAATTTGTGTAATGGAAAAGTCACAAAGAGAGAATGTGGTGTAAATGTTAATCGTTTTTTTAAATTCACATTATGTGATCTGTTAACATTAATATTTAATTTAATGCAGTCAAAAGATTAATGCTTGTGTTTATTTCTAAAAAAGGCAAGGATGCTTCAGGCTGCTTTTCAGCTTGGTTGAGCTTTGAGGGGGGAGAAAAAAACAACCACCCATCCAGCACAGAAGAAATGTATTCATGCCGTAATAATACAAATATCCTCTTTCCCACCCGATCTCCCTCCACAGTTCCTAAAAATAAGCCACGGGGTTCTAATGGGGACACTGATTAAATATTCGGCTCTATAATTTATGCCCAAGTGAATCCCAACAGGAACCAGAGGCCCTGGAAATCTGTTGTGAAATAATTATCCTGAATGACATTGTGGAGATGGTCTGCAAGGGTGCTGTCAATAATACATTAGCCCAAATCTGTTTGAAATACAGCAAGGAAATTACACGATATTCATGGGAACCTGAAAGAATTATCAGTAAACAAATTTAATCAACTTGATGTTATGCATACCACTCAACCTCTTATTATCTGATCATCTAGGTTTAGAACACGCAGGGGAATTGAATGACGTGGGTTGCGAGGCTGAGACTGTGTGTGTATGTGTTTGTGTGTGTGTGCGTGTGTTTGGTGGAACCAGCCGCAAGTCTTCTGCATTTCTACTCCTTAGCTACATTTAATTTGCATTTTTTCCCCCTAGGCCTGATCGTTGCCTGCCAGCTCTTACACCATCATGGCCCTTGAACTCCCATTTTTTTCCCCCAGTGTCAGAGCCCTTCTTAGAAAAGTCGGTTGACTGCCCACGCCCGTCCTGCAGATGTCTCTTACTCCCCTTCTGTCTTCCAGAGAAGGGGTGGGCACCTCTGCTCAGTAGCTAAGCAGAGGTAGAGTAGAGAAGAAGGGAGTGCTATTACTTCTCAGCATAGGAGGAAGAGCCCTGTAACCTTGGGCTCTAAGTAAGGATCTGCTGCGAGTTTGCTGATCTTTTTTTATTTTTTTAAAAGAATTATTTATTTATTTAATTCTATTTGTTATTATTATTTTTTTATTTGACCAGACAGAGACAGAAAGAAAGGGAAAGCGAGAAATCAAGCCACCAGGTCTAGGACTCAAACCATGGTCAGCCACGTGGGAATCCAGTACCCTTATCCACACCACCTGCCAGCCCCAGAGTTTGCTCATCTTATTTAAGTCCTTTTCCATCCTTGGGCCTTCGCTTTGCTGTCTGAAAAATAGGCTGAGTGGCCTGTGTGATTTTATGGCTCTTCATAGATGCTTGGCAGCATCTTATTTGCTTAGAGTGTTCACCTGTCCTCTATTATCTGATAGGGTCCCTAGAGGGAAGTGGTTTTCTCAAGGCCATATGGAAAGTTGAAGGCAGAGTCAAGATGAGAGCTTTCAGACCCACTTCTCATGGTCCCTCAGTCCACAAGGTCAGGACATGGCTTCTGCTCTGCACTGAAAGCCATTGGAAGCCTTTCTGAGTCTTTATTTCAACTTGAGCCCTTGGTTTGGTGTCATAAGACTTGGGTTGCTCTTTCTGTGTCTCAACCTTTCTAACTAGACAACAAAGGGGCTAAGTGAGGTGGTCCTTCTCTAATTTTGCTACTCTTAGTATTCATTTACTTTCTAAGTTCCCCAATTGGTTATGGCTTTGTGCTTTGAGAAAGTCTAGCTTCTGGGGCTGGCAGGTAGCGTGGTGGTTAAGGGCACTGGACTCCCACATGGCCGACCATGGTTCAAGTCCTGGACTTGGCGACTTGCTTTCTCACTTTCTCTCTCTCTCTTTCTGTCCCTCTCTGGTCAATTTATTTAATTCTATTTGTTATTATTATTTTTTTATTTGACCAGACAGAGACAGAAAGAAAGGGAAAGCGAGAAATCAAGCCACCAGGTCTAGGACTCAAACCATGGTCAGCCACGTGGGAATCCAGTACCCTTATCCACACCACCTGCCAGCCCCAGAGTTTGCTCATCTTATTTAAGTCCTTTTCCATCCTTGGGCCTTCGCTTTGCTGTCTGAAAAATAGGCTGAGTGGCCTGTGTGATTTTATGGCTCTTCATAGATGCTTGGCAGCATCTTATTTGCTTAGAGTGTTCACCTGTCCTCTATTATCTGATAGGGTCCCTAGAGGGAAGTGGTTTTCTCAAGGCCATATGGAAAGTTGAAGGCAGAGTCAAGATGAGAGCTTTCAGACCCACTTCTCATGGTCCCTCAGTCCACAAGGTCAGGACATGGCTTCTGCTCTGCACTGAAAGCCATTGGAAGCCTTTCTGAGTCTTTATTTCAACTTGAGCCCTTGGTTTGGTGTCATAAGACTTGGGTTGCTCTTTCTGTGTCTCAACCTTTCTAACTAGACAACAAAGGGGCTAAGTGAGGTGGTCCTTCTCTAATTTTGCTACTCTTAGTATTCATTTACTTTCTAAGTTCCCCAATTGGTTATGGCTTTGTGCTTTGAGAAAGTCTAGCTTCTGGGGCTGGCAGGTAGCGTGGTGGTTAAGGGCACTGGACTCCCACATGGCCGACCATGGTTCAAGTCCTGGACTTGGCGACTTGCTTTCTCACTTTCTCTCTCTCTCTTTCTGTCCCTCTCTGGTCAAATTTAAATGGATAAAGTTAAATAATTCTTAAAAAAAAAAAGAGAGAGAGAGAGAGAAAGTCTAGCTTCTGTTTTGCTATAGCCCTCCTTTCCACTTTGTGTGAAATAAAAGTATATTCTTACTGGGCACCTGCTGTTTAAAAGCATGGTGGATGACACTCTCCCGCTGCCTGGGAGTGGGCCATCTGGAAGTGAAGGTAGGGATAAGAGGCAAGATGCATCTGTGTTATAAAGAATATCCAAAACCTAAGCCAGCAGGTGGCATAGTGGTTAATGTGCTGGACTCCCACGTGGCTAAATGTGGGTTGAGTTCTGGACCTGAGAGCTTGAAACTCACTCTAGGCATGTGTGCATGTTTACTCAAAATTCCAGAAAGAGAATGGAGGAGAAAGGATTGCGATGTGGTTATCTCCCCTTGGGGGTGACTTCTCGCTTTCTTGTCTCTCTGTCTGTCTCTTCAGCAAGTACACATGCCCTATAGCAAAAATCTCTGAAAAAAAAAAAAAGAATATCCAAAACAAAGGGTTACAGACACCATTCCAGAGGCTACTGAAAGGGCTCTTCTGCTTTTCTGCTTTTGCCATCCTAGACCCTGGGCCCATTCAGTCCTAACCCATACAATGACAATCTATATCTGGCACTGACGAATATAGTGGCCATTAGCCCAGGAGGGTACTGAGCATTTGAAATGTGGCTAGTCCAGATTGGGATGTCCTGTAAATGTAAAATACACAGGATTGCAAAAATTTAGTACTATGAAATAATGTGAAGTATTGCTGTTTTTGTTTTGCTTTAAATTTTGCCAGAAAACATGTGTGCTCACTAGAGAGAGATATACAGAAAGAAAAGGAGTAAGCACTTTCCAATGAGGCATGGGCATGCTACAATTCATTCTTCTCCATTTCTCCATCCAGTCAAGATTTGGGGCCTGCATGCACACATGCCTGATGTCTTTTTTTTTTTTAAATAGACCACAGATCAGTTTGTTTATTTATTTATTTATTTATTTATTTTTTTGGGAGAGGTTTTTGCTATAGGGCATGTGCGCTCTCCAGAAAGACAGAGACAGAGAGATAGAAAGCGAGAAATCACCCCCCAGGCGGATGGCCACGCTGCAATCCCTTCTCCATTCTCCTCTTGGGATCTTGGGCATGCATGCACACGTGCCCAGCATGAGTTTGAGCCACCGGGTCCAGGACTCGAACTGTGGTCGATTACATGGGAGTCCAGAGAGATCAGTTTATTTTTAACACCTATCATGCCTTGAATTCACAGGGAATAGGTTCCAGAAGCTCAGGCTCCTTTCCATTGGTTCTCACAAAGTGTTCTTCTCTGGGTGGAGCAGGCTGGCGCTTTAGTTGAACACAGGTACCTTTCTCTTTGGCTTCCTTCTTTTTCTGGTTATTTTCCTTCACACATTTTAGGAAGCTATCTCTGCTCTTAGAATGCTTACTTAATATGCTTAATACATCCATTAATTCTCTTGGCAAGAATCTTGCCCTTAACTTGTTTGTTCACAACAGTGCCAACAGCATGCTGGGTCACACTGCAGACTCTTCCAGTTTTGCCATGATAACATTTGTGGGGCATTCCTTTTAGAACAGTACCCATTCCCTTGATGTCTACAACATCACCTTTCTTGTAGATTCGCATATATATTGCAAAGGAACCACTCCATGTTTTCTAAAAGGCCTAGAGAACATATTTGGTGCCTCTCCTCTTTCTCTTTGTGTTCGTCATTTTGGTTAATTACTGGAAGATGGTGGTTTTGGCCAAAAGGACCCTGATGTGTCTTTCAAGCTTCCAGGGCTGGGATTAAAAACTACACAGCTGGCCATATGGAATCCAGCTCCCTTAACCACCAAGCCATGAGGTCAGCCCATAAAGTATCTCATTAATAAATTAAAAAATATTAATTACATATTGAAATGCTATTTTGGATATTGAGTTAAATAAGGTAATAATATTACAATTAATGTTATCTGCTTCTTTTTATTTGTTTTAATATGACTACTAGAAAATTTAATATTATGTATATGTCTTGAATTTTATTTCTATTGGAAAATGCTGATTTATATATTTAAAAAATTTATCTCATGGGATTAGAAAGAGTCCTAAGAGGTTGGTATTGTGGCTTTCCCTTCCCATTACTCAAGGGGGAGTCTAGAGGAGAGTTTGTCTCCTGCCCCATGTAAAGAGTTCTAAGAGAATCTTTCATTGAGATGGGAAGGGGGTACTGAATGAAGATTTGCATTTTACTTCCTGGTTTAACTTCTTTTGCAGGTGAATTGCTGATCTGTTCCTGTGCTTACTTGAACAGGGGAATAAGATAACTGAGGATTATGGTAGGTAGAATAATGCCCCCTGAATATGTCTATGTACCAATCTTGACTACCTGTGGACATGTTGCCTTACATGGCAAAAAGGACTTTGAAGATTTGATTAAAGTTAAGGACTTTGAGGGACCAGCAGATGGCATAATGGTTACTTTGCTGGACTCCTATGTAGGCAACTGTGGTTTGAGTCCTGGATACAGTTACTTTAATCTCATGCTAGCTGCATGTGCATGCATGCCCGAAATCCCAAGAGGAGAATGGAGGTGAAGGGACTGCAGTGTGTCCATCCTCCCAGGAGTGATTTCTCACTTTCTTCTCTCTGTTTCTCTCTGTCTCTCTGTTGAGTGCATGCACCCTATAGCAAAAATCTCACTCTTAAAAACAAAAGTTAATCTCCCCTTGATATAGGGAAATTATCCTAGATTATCTAATTGGGCCCAATCTAATCACACAAATCATTGAAAGCTAAGAACCTTTCTTTGCCGCTGTCAGAGATGGGATGACAGAGTTGATAGAAGAATAGGCAAGAGAAATGAGAGGTTTAAAGGGACTTGATTTGCCACTTATGGGCTGTTAAATTGGAGGAAGGGGGCCATAATCTGAGGAATGTAGGCAGCTTCTATAAATTGGATGAACAAAGAAAAAGATTTCTCCTAGAGCCTCCAAAAGAAACATGGTCCTCAGAACACCTTGATTTTAGCCCAGTGAATTCTTCCTGGACCTAGAGAACAGTGGGATAATGAATACATTTGCGTTGTTTTAAGCCATTACATTTGTGGCAATTTGTTATAGCAGCAGGAGGAAACTAATGCAGAGAGAGACATTGGATTGGAGAGAGGGTATAGTAGTTTGGCACAGCTAAAATGCTTGAATTGCTCCTGAATGGAGTGGACATTTTGGAATGCAGCCAGTCTTGAGTCATTCTCCCAAGACCAATCCAAACAACTGGCTGCAGGAAAGGAAAGCTTAAGGCAAGAGGCTCTGGGATAGACTACCAACATGCATTACCTCATTTAACCCCCAAAAGCAACTCTATCAGGTTAGCAGTTCATTGTAATTTTGCTGATAAGTCAAACTGAGATATCATGAGCTAATATGACTCGCCCTCTATCAAGCAAATCATAGGCATGATTTGAACCCATTTTGCTTTGCTTGTCAAAACTCTATCCACCCTGCCATGATTTCCCAATGAATGAGTTTAGGATGAGTTGGAGGAGAGAGAGACTCTTGTTAGATGTTATGGTCTGGAGGAAGGCCTCCAAGATGAGGGCATGTGAAGGAAGCAAGGAGAGTGGCAAGCAAAGGTGCCGGGATAAGAGTGCACATGAAGAGTCTGGAAGCAGAGGAGGCATGTCTGATTACACTGAAGGTATTAAGAACACTGGAGGGAACTGGCAGTTAGCGTAATGGCTATGTCGCTGGACTCCCACGTAGTTGACCGCGGTTCACGTCCCGGATCTGGTGGCTTAAAACTCATGCCGGGCGCGTGTGCATGCGTGCCCAAGATCCTGAGAGGAGAATGGAGGAGAAGGGATTGTGGTGTGGCCATCCCCCCTGGGGGGTGATTTATCGCTTTCTGTCTCTATGTCTCTCTCTGTCTGTCTGGCGAGCACACGCACCCTATAGCAAAAACCTCTCCAAAAAAAAAAAAAAAAAAAGAAAAAAGG
>NW_006159929.1:1947613-1954822 GCF_000334495.1 Tupaia belangeri chinensis
GCGGGCACCCCACCTTAAAACAAAAACCCCCCCAAAAAAAAAAAAAAAAAAAAGAAAAAAGGAACACTGGAGGCAAGAGGAAATGCAGGTTGGAACCAGATTGGGAGTTATTTAGAATGCCAGGCTGAGAAGCCTGGCTCTATTTCTTCAGGCCATGAGAGATCATTTGGAGCGAGGTCTGGTATGCTGATAGAGGAGAACTTGGAGGCCCCAGAACTGGGGTTATCAACCACTACTGAGCCCCAGTGTTTTTTTCTGTTCAGTCATTATCCCCTTAGCAGGTGGAAAATAGGAAGGGCATAGTTTAGGCAGAAGCCTTTCTCAGAGGAGGGTCAACATACAGGGGCAGTATTGGGGGAAATGATGAGGAAGGTTCCAGGTGCAGCAGGACAGATTTGGAAGGCATGGAGGCAGGAAGGTAGCCCAGGCAGCAGAAAGAATGTGTCTTTGGCACATGGCAGACCAGTTCAAGACTATGTCTCTGCCTAACCTTATACTCTCCGTATGACTCTAGGCACATAATTTTGCTTTTTTGACCATAAAATTAAATGAGACCTGTGTGGTAAAACTACAAATTTTATCCCACCATGTTTTAACATGCCCCCAAATATAGACCCATTAGCTTATCTGACCTTCCTTGCAAACTCCTTTCCTTCAGGAAAATAGGGAAACTTAATATGCCAAGTGACAGTGTCTATGAGTCTATGCAGTCTCCTTTCAGTTAAAATGTTCCCACTCTCCATTTTTATCTTCCTATTAGGGCTAGTTTAGAGTTCCTTTGGGATTACTCAGTGACTCCTTAAGTAAATGCCTAGTCTTTCAGCATTGCACTCCTTCCCTATCTCCTCTCTAAGATGGTGCCTGGGGATTTGAGGGGTTCACTGCATTCTCCAGGCAGAAGGGAGAAGGGTCCTCAGATTTACATGCTGTTCTCCACAACCTTGGGCTAATCTGGTCTGTTTCCTTGACTGGTGGCCACTGAGATATGATGGGCCTGCTCTGGCCTTCTGGGTGATGAGTTGCTGGTGGTCTGGGGTTTTGGGCTTTTGTCCTTGGGCACAGAGTTCCTGTCCATGGTGGCCTCTTTCTCTACACCCCAGGGCTTGGCTCTCTCAGTGCCTTTGTGTGCCCTCTTTGAATCCCTCCTTGAGGGAGTGTCAGGAGAGACTTGTAGACTCCTGCTAGTAGACATGGAAATTAGGACTGTAGATTTTTGGATCGCCTTGGTTTTCCCTTCAACCTGTCTAATGTGTCTCTTCAAGGGAAGACTGCAGCTGAGAGAAGAAAGGTGGAGCACATTGCTCTCGCCTCCCTGTATACATCTTTTCTTTCCAATTATTCTTTGAACATGAAGGGATAAATGCCCTGGCTTTACTTTGGAGAAATACCACGTCTCAGGCCATATGGTTCAGGGGTCCTGACTCAGTGCCCAAGTTCTAGAAATTGGCGGGGAAATCAGATTTGGCCAGTCAGATTATTTTCTTTCTCTGGCCAGTAATTGGCTCAGAACTGTATTTATCATCCTCCTCTGTGCAAAGGGAGACAGCACTCAGAACTTACTGGAACATTTTGACAAGCCTTGTTTTTTTGAATTGAGATGTAATTTATATACATTAAAAATGTATAGATGTTTAGTGTGTAGTTTAAAAAGTTTTGACAATTGTATATACCCAACACCCAAATAAAGGTATAGATCATTTCCATCACCCTAAGAAGTTCCTGCAGCCTTGTTTCCAGTTGGTCTCAGAAAGTTCTCTCTTCTTCCTTTCCAGTCAGTGTCACCTTCTCCTTAATACATACACCAGAGGCATTACTATTCTGACTTTTATCACCATCCATTATTTTTCCTGTTCTAGAGCTTTTAATTTTGGACTTTTCATTCTGTCCTGCCTATCTATTTGTCTGTTCCTAATCCAATATCACACTGCCATGACTACTGTAGTTTTATAGTAAACCAGGCAGAATAAATTTTCTAACTTTTTCAAGATTATTTTTGCTCTTTAGGTCCTTTGAATATTTGGATAAATTTTAGAATCACCTTTTTGATTCCTCAGAAATCATTCTGGGATTTTGAACAGGATGTCATTAAATTTATGAGTGTAAGTCTATTTGGAGAAAGTTCACGTTTTATCCATATTGAATCTTCCAATCCATGACTTTGGTAGATCTCTTCATTTATTTAGTTCTTTAATTCCTTTCGGCAGTGGTTCACTGTTTTCAGTGAACAGTGAATCCTCTCAGTAAAAGGGATTTTATTTTGTTCATTTGTATATATTCTAATTTTTTTTCTTTAATTTACCAGGAAGTACATATGCTCACTGGAAAGAAAGATAAGGAAACAGACAGAGGGAGAGGGAAAAGGCACTTCCCATCAGGGGATGGCATGCTGCAATCCCTTCTCCCTTTCTCCACCCTGTTGAGATTTTTTGGGTATATATCCCCCACATGCTTGTTTTTTTTTTTTTTTTCCAAGCTCCCACATGTCCAACTATGATTCTACAAGGCCAGTCCATTATTTTGGTCATTATTATGTAGAGCTACATTTTTTTGTTTGTTTAAGAAATAAGAAATTATGTTATTAGTGTAGGATTGCATCCTATAGTGGATATTAAGACACAAAAAAGTGCCAATAAACATTTTTGGGCAGTATTTGAATAATGTAACATTGAGGTCTCCTAGCAAGTTTAACAGGACATACAGTTCATGTGTCAAAATTAATGGGGTCGGGACCAGCAGTTGGAGTAATGGCTATGTCACTGGACTCCCATGTGGTCAACCGCGGTTCGAGTCCCAGACCCAGTGACTTAAACTCACGCCGGGCACGTGTGTGTGCGTGCCCAAGATTCTGAAAGGAGAATAGAGGAGAAGGGATTGCAGCGTGGCCATCCCCGCCGGGAGTGATTTCTCGCTTTCTGTCTTTGTCTCTCTTTCTGGTGAGTACATGTGCCCTTTAGCAAAAAACCTGTCAAAAAAATTAATGGGGTCAAAAAGTGGTGCAGTGTTTATAGTGCTGCACTCTCATATGGCCAACTACAGTTCAAATCCTAGATCTGGTGATTTGAAAATTACACAGGTGCATGTAAGTGCATGCCCAAAATCCAAGGACGAGAAGGGATTGCAGTGTGGCCATCCCCTGGGGGTTAATTTCTCACTTTCCCTCTCACTGTGTCTCTCTCTTTCTCTCTGGTGAGCACATGCACCCTATGGCAAAAACCTTAAAAAACAAAATTACTAACTTAATGACTTCTTTTGCTTCCAAAACTTGTTATTTCTTGGAATACCACTGCTAGGATTTGTGTAAACAAATATTAATATTTATTAATATTAATTTTATTTGCAAGAAAACTTACTATTCACAATAAAAAGGGCAATAAAAACACACTGAGAAGATGACAATGGCTATGGTAAGCCTGACTGATGTTAGCCTTTACCTTTAACTGTGGATGTCACTGTTTCCTGCCCTGAGTTTTTGGCCTGACGTCAGTCAATTCCTTTGACCCAGTAATGTCTCTATATTGATAAGCTTTAATTCCCACAAGAGAACTATGATCCTTTTTCTTGTTTTGTCAGTTGATTTTTCTGGGGAATTGAGATTTGAAAAAACATCTAGACTTGCTGAGAAATTTAAGTTTAGAAAGGAAATTTAAATTTAGAAAGGAATTTCTGAGTGGATACACTAGTCTGGAGGGATGTATAGATAAAAGCAAGGGGATTTGAAGTAGGTAACTGTAATTGGCAGCTGTAGAAAGTGCAGTAGACTTTCCATGGGAGCTGGCATTTGAGCTGAGCTGTGAAGAGTGGGCTGGGTTTAGAGACTGGAGATAATTGGGGTAAGAGGAGGGAGGAAGGCATTCCAAGTGGAAGGGGCGGCTTTAGTGAAGACAGACTGAGAGACAGAAGTGTAGGGATCCCCCAGGAGGTTAGATTCACCTTGAGCAGGGGGTTTGTGAAAGGGAGTTGTTGATGATAAGTTTGGAAGGACAGAGTGGGTCTAAATTCTCGTAGAGTGGGGCTCATATATCATTTACATCACCCACCCTATAAGGTTGGTTCTATAGACTTACCCTTTCCATGATATAATGAGGGAACAAACTCATAAGTTAAAGGACTCGCTTAAGGTCACATGGAGAATAAGTACCTAAATTGGGGAACATGAGCCCCAAAGAGCACATATGGTGTGTCTTGTCTGTCATAGGAACACACTGGAAGTCTTTGTAATAAAGGAGTCAACTGGGGCATTTTCAGATGTCTGTTGAGTTGAATAGATATGTAGAAATTAGAAGGAGACAGATTTTGGTTCACTTATGAGCAAACACTTTCAGGAAAAACAGGCTTCAATAATAAGTTATTTTAAACATTTTTTTGTTGTTATGTATGTATGTATGTATGTATGTATGTATGTGTATATCTATTTATCTACCATCTTAATATTTGTCTATTTCTTACTGATGCTGTGAATTTGTAACTGATCATGTTCTGTTTTCCTTTTGACCACAGGGAAGCTTAATGTCCAATGTATAGTTCTATAGAATGGGATGATGTGTCTTTCTGCATGCTACTCATATCCCTTATTTTTATCCTTTTGCTGTTCATTTTATTCCTTTGTGTTGGACATATTCACTAAGGCCTCCTCAAGTTTGTGTGTAATTAGCTAATTAATTGGGTTCATATTGAGAATGTCTAACAAGTCAGATTACAAAACAGTATAATGTGCTGCCATGTGAGGTTATGAGCTCACTGTCACCAGAGGTGTGTAAAAGGAGGTTGGAGGACCATTTGGCTCAAAGATCTCTTCAGTGCCAAGATTTCCTGACTATGAGAGTTGGAAATAGATCAGTCTTTTCTGTGCCCACAGCCTTCCTCCAACAAGTTGTACCCTTATGCCCATAATAAAATCCTCATCCTCACACAGGCCTGAGGTCCTCAGCCGCTCAGGCTAATGAGACCCCTGGGGCCTGAGGATGCAGGCTGCCTGGTCCTGGGGCAACAGTGCAGCTGACATTAATAGCATGTGACTAGCAGTGGATTGATTTGAGTAAGCAGATGTTAAGGTTTTGGCTGATAATAATTCATTAATATTTGGAAAAAACCTGATAGGGATGCTTTGACTCTAAAAATTAATTAGTTTATGCTTCATCAGTTGTATTGAGCAGAGTGTAAATGGCCCTTCTGAGTACAGAGCTCTCTAGTTAGAGGAATTAGCATTCCGTCCACCCAGCAAGACGTGGGAGCAGGGAGCTTCCTCCTGTAGAAGATGGAAAAGTAGGCAGAGGGGGTGGGGAGGAGCCGACCTTAGCATCCATCCCCTTGCTCCTCTGCTTACCAGTTAGGGAGGCTCCTCTCTGCCACCCAGTCCATGCTAGGGTGAGGGTCCTTTCCAGTTCAAGTGGGAAGAAAGCTTATGACCAAGGCTTCCAATCAGTGCATTGCCTGGGTCACAGAGATGGGCTCAGGATGTGTATGTGTCACCCTCTCAGTTATTATGAGGCTCAATGAGACATTTGCTGGGAATTTAGGTGAAGCCATTCTCTCACTTTTCCTGAAGGGGATGTGAGGCAAGAGCTACAGCAGCCATTTTGTGATTCCAACCCCTAAAGCAATGAGTCACTCCCAACCTTTGAACTTCCCCAACAAGTGCCACCAGGAGCAGATAGCTGTCTACTGTCCCACCTATCCAAATTGTAGATTTGCACACAAAATCTTATTTGTTTTTCCCATGAGAGAGAGGGAGAGAAAGACCTAGCAGGGTCTTCACAAGCTATCCACCCCCAACGTCAGCCGGCCTGGAGCACAGTCTCAGGCTTGGCTTGTGCGGGACAAGGGTGGAGTTGGGGAGGGTCTAGGGATGTGAACTAAAGACTTTCCCGGTGGGTCCAATTGTGCTACTGTTACATCACTATCTGACACCAGGACTGCTCTTTTAAGCCACTAGTTTTGTAGTGATTTGTTGCAAAGCAACTAATAACTGGTATAGTTTGTTCCCCTTATTTTAGACCTTGGATTAATTTTTCCTTATTACAAATTGGATCATTTTACTAAAAAATCCTCACAAACCTACAGGTTAAAAGCCAAGTACCTTTGTGGTACTCAAGACCTTTTTAGACTTATCTCTGAGATTTTGTCTCCCTGCCTTTTCTCCCAGAAATCCTGTCCTATTACACACAGCTCCTTGTGGTTCTCTAAAGAGCTCATGTTCCCGCAGGCCTCTGTGTCTTCACACATACTGTTTGTCCCATGTAGAATGCTTGTCCGGTCACTGTCAGAGGGCACGGCCATGATGAAGCTCCAGTCCTCTCTCTTTTTTAAACTTCTAGCAGTCAGTAGTTCGACCTCTTAGCTGTATCACTGTATTCTCCCCTTGAGCTATTCTTGTACTTATTCTTTGCTTTACTTTGTAAAGTATTTCTTTGACTTTGTCTTCCAACTCTTCTTATGGAAAACTTCATTTTAATAGGCTCATTTAAAATTCATAACAACTTTTCCTTGTTATGTTTTTCATTCTATCCTATTTCATGTTATATATTTCTTGTTTCATAAATGAAATATCTTCTTTTAAAGAATCATTTACTTAATTTTATTTATTGTTATTATTATTACGTTTTAATTTGCTATAGGGCACATATGCTCACCAGAGTGAGACAGAGAGAGAGAAAGGGAGAAAGCAAGCCACCTGGTCTGGGACTCAAACCGTGGTTGACCAGGTGGGATTCCAGCGCTTTAACTACCACACTACCTGCTGGCTCTGAAATATCTTTTTAAATCTTCTTGCTTTTCTATTTGGTAGGTTACCATGGCTTCTAACAAAGATATTTTGCTTGACCAAACTTGAGTCAGACTTCTAAACTTTCCCCTAGACCTGCTTGTGTATTTCCTTGTAAACCATAGGTTTAGCCAAAAATACTAAGTCATTTTAGCAACAATGACCTACCTTTGATACTTGATCATTTTCAAATCCAATAAAAATTTCTCACGTTCTACCCTTGTTACCATCACTTTGGCCTGTCTTCAAAAAAAAGCAGGAATTTATTTTTAATTTAATTTTAAAATTGTTTTTTAAAATTTAATTAGTATTTCATTTTGTTTATTAATTTCTTTATTTTAATTTGACAAGAGAGAAACACAGAAAGAGATAGGGAGAGAGGGAAAGTGAGAAAGTAAGCTACTAGGTCCGGGACTTGAACCATGGTCAGCCACGTGGGAATGTCCAGC
>NW_006159929.1:1954848-1966550 GCF_000334495.1 Tupaia belangeri chinensis
AGCAGGAATTCTATGAGGTTGGTTCAGGCAAAAATTTCCCCCAAGATTTGATATCTCTTCTTAGTAATTATATATCAGCTGGCCTCCCTTCTCCTTGGCTATAAATCCCCTTTTGTCCCTGTTGTATTGGAATGGAGCACACTTTTATACTGAGGTCTACCTTATTGCAATGTCCTGGAAAAAGTTTGCCTTCAATTTCTGTTTGGCTCTACTTTTTTTTTCTTTTCTTTTCTGACACTTCCTCATGGGTTGTTTTTCTGTATTTCTTGGCCTTTTTCTTTCATGTTGGAGGCTTGCTTCACATGCTGCTGATCTTTTGTTGTCCACCGTGTATGAGAAAGAGCTGCTTGGGGGCTCTGAGGATATAGGGCTTGCAGGCTTCCCTCTATGGTGGGTGCACAGGAAACTATTATTACTATGGAAGGGCCTCAGTGCCAGGAGGAGGCCTCAGGGCCCACAAGAGCTGTCTTTGGCCTTTCCAGACAGCTCATTCCAACTCCTGAGAGTGCACTCCTAACTTTTCACTGAGTAACACATGCTTTGATGTAGTGTCCTCTGGACATGGGGTGGGGTGAGGAAGGTGACGCTCCTTACAAAGTTAGTGGGAAAATGGGATTATAGTACAAGTTATTTTGTTGCAAAAAAAAAAAAAAATGAAGACATGGCTTTTCCTTTTTTTTTTTTTTTTTTTAAGAGATTTTGCTATAGGAAGCATGTGCTTGCTGAAGCGACATAGAGACAGAAAGTGAGAAATCATCCCCCAGGGGGATGGCCATGCTGCAATCCCTTTTCTTCCACTTTGCTCTTGGGATTTTTGGGCCCTCACTCACAAACCCAGTGTGAGGTTTTTTTTTTTTGTTTTAAATTTTTTTTAAATTATTATAATCTTGTTTATATTATGTTGAATCACATATAATTTTTATAGTGTATTACATTTGTTTTTCTAGAAGGAATACCATGCATATCAGTCAATACAAAGACATTTAAATCCCCATCATCATTATCAAATAGCTTTTCATGATTTTTTTAGATTATTATTATTATTCTAATTATTTTTTAAACATTCAATCACTATTTACCATTTTGCTTGTAAGAAGACTTTACCCAACATGAAATACTTCTCAGACCAATCTAGTCGAGAATACTACACATGTCATCATCAACAGGTAATAAACCATTTCTATGTCCCACTAATGTCATGCTTCTCTATTTATTCTCTTGCTATCCTTCACCATACTCTTCTCCCACCCCGTTTCACACTGTCTTCATCATTACTAACTATTTTCACTGCTTTTATGCCATCCAATATTTCCATCTCTACCATAAGTACGGATAGTCGGTATATATTAAGTGGATACATACAATGTCTTTCTTTCATATTCTGACTCGATTCACTCAGCAATAGATCCTCCACATTCAGCCACTTACTATCAAATGCCAGAGTCTTGTTTTTTTATGGCTGAGTAGTATTCCATAGAGTATATGTGGCACACTTTTTCAATCCACTCATCAGTTTGTGGGCATTTGGGTTGATTCCACATCTTAGTGATCGTGAATAATGCTGCAATAAACTTTGATGTGCAAGCGTTTTGCTGACTGAGCATTCTCCTGTCCTTTGGGTAGATACCCAGAAGTGGGATTGTTGGATAAAATGGTAGTTCTATTTGTGTATCTTTAAGAAACCTCCGTATTGTTCTCCACAGTGGCTTAACCAGTTTACATTCCCACCAACAGTGTAGGAGAGTTCCCTTTTCACCACATCCCTGCCAACACTTACCACTTTTTATATTTTTAATCGTTGCTATTTTGACAGGGGTTACACCCAGTGTGAGTTTTAAGTCACCGGGTCTGGGACTTGGACTGTGGTTGACTACATGAGAGTCCAGTGACATGGCCATTATTGACCACCTGCTGGTCCAAAAGCATGGCTTTTCATAATATGCACTTTTTGAAGATCTCTCATGTAAAGATTGGATTAACAATGAAAGAGGGGAGTGCTCTGAGATGTAGCAGGGGTACTGTGTCTGGAAACCCATGAATTGAGAATTTCAAGGATGAATGTTGATTGCCAACTGCATATTTGATGATATTAAGAAATTATTGTTAATTTTTGTTTTTGTTTTTAAAATTTGCTATAGGGTGCATGCACTCACTGGAAGGAGAAAGAGAGAGAGGGAAAGTGGGAAAGAATCTCCCAGGGGGGTTTTCAAGTTGCAATCCCTTCTCCATTCTCTTCTTGGGATTTTGGAGACACACATGCGTGTGGGATGTTTCTCCAGCTGCCAGGTCTAGCACTTGAACCACAGAATTGGCCATGTGGGATGTAGCATCCTTAACCACTGTGCCCCTGGTTAGTCCATTTACTGTTAATTTTTTAAAAAAGCTTTTCTATAGCATGCATGTGCATGCCAGATAGAGGCAGACAGAGAGAGGGAAGGAAAGTGAGAAGTCATCCCCAAAATAGGATGACCACGTCACAATCCCTTCTTGTTCACAGCCCTCTCAGGATTTTCAGCATGTACACACACCAACTTGCCCTGCGTGCTTTTCTTTTTTCTTTCTTTCATTCTCTTTTTTATTTTTTTAGGGTTTTTGTTATAGGGCATGTGTATTGACCAGAGAGACAGAAAGACAGTGAAAGGGAAAGGGAAAAATCACCCACCAAGGGGGAATGACCATGCCACAATCTCTTCCCCATTCTCTTCCTGGTATATTGGCCACAGCACGCTCACATGCCTTGTGTGATTTTCAAGCCACCAGTTCTGGGACTTTAACCGCAAATGGGCCATGTGGGATTCCAACACCTTAACCACTATGCAACCTCCTGGCCCTACCCTGCATGTTTTTCAAGTCACCAGGTCTGGGATTTAAACTGAACAGTTGACCAGGTGGCATCCAGCTGTCTTAATACCACACCACTAACTGACCCCACTTATTGTTCATTTTTAAAAAGTGAGAAGTGGTTATTGTGTTCATTTTGACTCTATTTTTTAGAAATACCTACTGAAGAATTTATAGGGAAATGATATTATGTTTGGTATTTACTTTAATGTAGACTATCTGTAAGAGCACACTGTAGATTCAAAGACACAAGTGGGTTTATGGAAAAAAGATGTGCCATGCGAACAGCACTCAGAAGAAAGCTGAAGTGGCTATACAATTATCAGATACAATAGAGACAATGGAGGACATTTATAATGATAAAAGGATCAATCCATTAGGAAGACAAAGCAATTATAAAAATATATGTACCAGACAACAGAGCCTCAAGTACATGAAGTAAAAAACTGGTAGTATTAAAGGGAGAAATAGTCAATTCCACAATAATGTTCAGTTACCAAAATGCCTGCTTTCAATAATGGATAGAAAACAAGACAAGATCACCAAGGACATAGAAAACTTGAATAATTAGCCATAAGAGATAGAAAAGAACAGATACAGGGAAGAAGGCCATGTGAAGATGGAGGCAAAAATTGGAATGGTGCATCCTCAAGTCAAGAAATACTTGGACTCATCACGAGCTGAAAGGTGAAAGAAAGAATTCTCTTCTAGAACTTTTAAAGGGAATATAGGCCTTTCACATTGTGATTTTAGACCTCTGGCCTTCAGAATTGTGAGAGAATATATTTCTGTTGTATTAAGCAACCAAGTTTGTGGCAATTTGTTACAACAGCTCTAGGAAGTTAATACAGAGAGAGAACTTTCTCTACCTGATAAAAGGCATTCATGAAAAACCAGGTAAGGGACCAGCAGTTAGTGTAATGGCTATGTTGCTGAACTCCCATGTAGTCAACTGTGGTTCGAGTTCCGGACCCGGTGGCTTAAACTCACACCGGGCGCGTGTGCGTGCGTGCCCAAAATCCCTAGAGGAGAGTGGAGGAGAAGGGATTGCGGCATGGCCATCCCCCCGGGGGGTGATTTCTCGCTTTCTGTTTCTCTGTCTCTCTCTGTCTGTCTGGCAAGCGCATGCGCCCTATAGCTAAAACAAACAAACAAACAAACAAACAAAAAACCTCTTCAAAAAAAAAAAAGCCAGGTAACATCATGCTTCATGTGAAAGACTGATTACTGTCCAAGTTCAGGAACAAGAGAATGACCAATATCTCTCTTGTATTCAACATTGTACTGGATTTTATAGACAGTACAGAAACAAACAAGTAATAAAAACTCAACACAACTAGGTTAAGGGAAAAGGAGGAATTTATTAACATTTATAAATGATAGGTATGAGAATTCAGGCATTATGGAATCCATTTTATTATCAGGAATATCTTGAGGCTTTGCTTTCTTCTGTGCTGGCTTACTTCTTGGGTAGAGTTTCCAAAAATTGGTTATCAGTTGATCCAAAAAGTAGCTACCAAAGCCAATGGCAAACAGAAGAACTATGTGTATGTTCCATGACAGAGAATTAACACAGAAAACTTTAAGTGCATTATTCCCCAAGAGAGCTATAAAACTATTACATTTATAAATTTAAAAAGAAAGAGCAGGCTGCTATTAAGTAAGTAAATAAGTAAATAAATAAATAAGCAGTAGGAGGTCTTGGCATTTTAATAATGGCTTTCACCCTACCAGCTGAGCAATGCTAGCAGATGAGAGAGCACCTTTTCCCTGAAAGTTTAAGCAGAAATCCTGGAGCTGGTTCTTACTGACTAGCCGGTGTTCCTAGCCCAGCAGTGATCTGAGTACTGTGGCCAGACCTCTTTTGGATTCATTAATTGATTAGACTAGATTTTATCATGAGAAAGGTTTTGATTGGTGCTATGATTTTAGAGGACTTGCCTGTTGTTTTTCTATGGGGTGATACTTTGGCTGGGTTTATAGAAAGCTTATGTTGGGACCAGCAGATGGTGTAATTATTATGTTGTTGGACTCCCACATGGTTGACCATGGTTCGAATCCTGGATCCAGCGGCTTAAACTCATGCCTGGCATGTGTGCGTGTGTGTCCAAAATCCTGAAAGAGAATGCAGAAGGAATTGCGGCATGGCCATCCTCCTGGGGGGTGATTTCTTGCTTTTGGTCTCTCTGTCTCTCGGGCGAGCTCACATGCCCTATAGCAAAAATCTCTTAAAAAAAAAATGGCTTAGGTTATATCCTCCCCACCCCGTTGCAGGACTGAGTTCCCCTCATTGATGACTTAATTTCTCTGCCTGAATGCTCATTGGGATTTTTTTTTTTTTTTACACTTCTTGAGTAAATTAGCCTGAGATCACAAATTGCAGTTTTACAAATTTGATCTGCAATTTCAGGTCTCCCTTTATTTTAGAATGTTGTCTCCTATCATGTCTTAGACTATTTTTCCTTTGTTACCAGTTCTGTTTTCTTATTCAGGAACATCAAGTAAATGCTTGTTATATATTATTTATCTGTTCTTGAAATCAGTCATTTCACTGATAGAGATGATCTCTTTTGTTTATCTTTTTTTCCTAAAATTAAAAAAAAAACCATTATGATAGAGTACATACATGAGAGATGACCAACTCCATAGGACTTGGTCACAGTGTGGTTCACTTTTGCTACCTGTCCAGCTCACCGGAATCCTGGACACATGTGAGCCCCTCATGTATTTTCAGGCCACCTGAACTGAAAACTTGAACAACTGTTGGCATGTGGCTTCCAGCTGTACAATTTGGTGTGCTGTAGACTGTGCCCCAGAGATGAGGCCTATTTTGTGATTTTTTTCCCCTAAAATTATTTTCATGTCTTGATCCTGTTTCTACTTCTTGGTGTTTCTATTACAGATTGCATTTCTGTAATTATTGGGTTGTCGAGAAAGTCATGACAAATTTTTGCATAGAAAAACATAGAAAAAAGAATATGTCATGACTTTCCTGACAACCCAATAATTTTCTTGTTTTCTTTCATTTCTTTCCTGAGCTCTGATACCTCGTTATCCACTTTAGCTCTATATTGTTTCTCCCCAGCCCCCCAAAATGTCCACATTATTTTTAGTGTTTTGCAAATCCATAGGAAGGCTTTTGCCTCTTACTCAAAATCAAGGGAGGGAATCATGCAAAGACTCTCACAAGGCTGAGTGCAGTTTGAGTCCCAGAACTGATAGCTTGTTTTCTGTCCCCCTGCCCCCCATCTTTCTCTGGTCAAATTAAAAAATAATAATAATGATGATGATGAGTAAAGTTTAATAAAATAATTCTTAAAAGACAAGACAAAACAAAATACCATATTGTGGGTAGCTTAAACAACAGGAGACTGAAAGTCCAAAATCACTGCCAACAGGACTGGCGTCTGATGAGGGCTCTTTCCTTAGTTTGCAGACAGATGCCTTCTTGTGTCCTCACTCGTTTTTTCATTTGTGCACATGGGTGAAGAGAAAAAGAGAGCAAGCACTTCAATTCTCTATAACTGTCTTTCTTTTTATTTTTTTTTAAGAATTATTTATTTATTTACTTATTTCACTTGAGTTTTGCCAGAGAAAGACAGAGAGAGAGAGAGAGAGAGAGAGAGAAAGAGAGAGAGAGAGAGAGGGAGAATGAGAAAGCAAGCCTCCAGGTCCAGGACTTGAACCGCAGTCGGCCATGTGGGAATTCCAGAACCTTAATCACCATGCCACCTGCTGGCCCTCAATATCTCTTTAAAAAAAAAAAATATGCTCCAGCATTTATGCTTGCTGGAGAGAGAGAGAGAAAGAGAAAATGAGAAATCTCAGGGAGATGGTCATGCTACAATCCCTTATCCTCCATTCTCCTCTTGGAATCTTGGGCATGTATGCACACACACTCCATGAAATTTTTTAAGCCTCTGGGTCTGAGACTCAAACTGTGCAGTTGGCCATGTGGAATCTAGCGGCCTTAACTACCACACCACTGGCTGGTCCCCTGTGTCTCTTCTTATGAGGGCACTAATCCCATCATGAAAGCTCCCACTCTTACAGCCTTATCTACATCTAATTACCTTCCAGATACCATTAAACAGCAGATTAAAACATCAGCATATGAATTTTGGGGCGGAGAGGGAGGGAAATTGGGGGGACAATTCAGCCTGTAGCACGCAGGTGCCGTTATTACTACCAGGTGACGATACCTAAGTTGTGTAGAGAACTTAAATGATAGACATCTACCTTACATATACAGGTGAATTATAGAATTACTCCTGGTTCTAAGAAACTCAGATCAGATTCTTTATCCTCCAACAGAGAGAAAATATGCTCCCCAGGCATATGCAAAGAATGATTCTGCCTCCTACTTCTTTAGATACAGGTGAGGAGGCAAGAGGAGCCCTATCCTTGGGGAGGGAAAAGGATTACAAGGTCTACCTGTCCAGGCAGCTGTGGTGAACACTCATGGTGGGAACCTGGGCCTGTCATCAGGGAACCAGGAAATGCTCTACACAGAAAGTACTGTGTCCACTGTTTTCTGCTTTGTTGGGCTACTCTGCAGGGGGTCTGGAGGGTGTTTCTTCTATGAGGCTATGTGCGAGTAACTGTGCTTTTACAGAGAGAGACAGGTCTTCATAAACTAGAGCATTCAGAAGCCAAAGCCCCATATACCTTCAAATCCTGTCTCTAACATGCTCTTATGTTAGAGTAGCTTTTGCATATGAATGAAACCCACAGAACTCTAATGGAACTGTATGTTTTTCCTTATACCTTGAGACTTCACCATAGGCGGAGGACAGGCTGGTGACTAAAAGGGGAATGCATTTTCTATGTATTTGTGGGCCAGCCCATGGTGTGGTGGTTAAGGCAGCTAGATCCCACATGACCAATGGCACAGTTAAGAGTCCCAAGGTTTGAAAAATACGCTGAGCACGTGTGTGTGCATGCCCAAAATCCTAAGAGGAGAATTGAGGAGAGGGGACTGTGGGATGGCCACCCCTACTTCACCACCAGCAGGTAGGTGGTGAGGTGTTAAGTCACCCTTGGGGGTGATTTCTCACTTTCTCTTTCTGTCTCCAGCACATTCACATATCTTTTGGCAAAAATCTAAAAAAAAAAAAAGAAAGAAAAAAAGAAAAACATTTTAGGCACGTGTGTGTTTATGTCCAAAATTCTAAAAGGAAGGAAAAATGGAGGAGAAGAAATTGCATCATGGCCCTTCCCCATGCTGGGAGATGCTTTTCCCTTCTCTCTGTCTCTTTCTGGCAAGAGCACACTCCCTCTGGCCAAAAAAACGTATTTATTTCAAGGGCCAGTCCACACAGAAAGGAATCCCTACCATCACACCACCTCACAGTGCTGTTGGGAAAGGTTATTTGCTTCTATTACTTGATAGAATTTTAGGAGAATTCTTGTATGAGGCACAAAGTTTTCTGACAGTATACATTTGCCATCTCTATTGGTCTTCATGACAATTTATTTATGGGGTTGTTGGAAAAGTCATGACGTTGTTTTCTGTTTTTCTATGCAAAAATGTACCAGGACTTTTCTGATGACTCAATAGAGTGGAGAAAGTGGAGATTCAGAAAGGTTAGATAATTCTCCCATGGTCTGACAGCTGGTAAGTAAGCAGAGCTAGGTTCCATAGGCAGATCTGTCTGGCCACAGGGACCATATACTTTCCAATAGACTAGATAATGGAAGTGCTTATAACATGTGAAATGATTTTATGGTTTACACAGAGGGCTAGATTAGGTTTAATATTCATTCTTGGGAGGGGAGCTTGTTCTGGGATTGGTTCCTGGGAGTTTCATCATAGTCCTTCTGTAGGTTTCCTCTGGGGACCAGGAGATATGGCTCTGAGGCTGCCCCCTCCGCTCTCATATCCAGGTCTTGCTCTCCACAAGGGCAGCTGGTAAACTAGCAGGATGTCCTGTGCCTTGATATGTTGACTCTGAGCAACAGCTGTGACAATTGTCATGAAGTGTCTTGCAAAGATGTTCACCCTATCATCTCATTTCCATGTTTCATAGGGTTCCTAATAATTGGCATCATTTGTTGAATACTCTGTATGCTCCTCATTCAAGTAGTTTTGCCAAAAAGGGAAGGAGAAAAGTAGGATGGTAACTGGAGAGGAGAATGGAGATGTTTTGTTTTTGTTTTAGATTTTTGGAGACCAGCAGATGGTGTGATGGTTATGTCGCTAAATTCTCATGTAGTTGACTATGGTTCAAGTCCCAGACCCAGTGGTTAAAACTTACACAGGAGGCCTGTGTGTGTGTGTGTGTGTGCCTAAAACCCTAAGAGGAGAATGACATTTTTGCCATAAGGAGTGTGCACTTTTCTGGGAGGGAGAGACAGAGACAGAGATAGATGGAGAATGGAGAAGGGATTGCGGTGTGACTATCTCCCCTGAGGGTGATTTCTTACCTTCTCTCTCACTGTACATGTCTCTGTCTCTCTCCCTGGTGAGTGCATGTGTCCTAAGGCATGTGCCCTGGGGAAGTGAGAAATCACTCCCCAGGGAATATGACTATGTAGCAATGCCTTCTTCATTCTCCTCTTGTGATTTTAGGCATGCATGTACATGCACATGGCATGTTTTTTAAGCCACCGGGTCTGGAACTTGAACCATGGAATCAACCATATGAGAGCTAGCACCTTAACCACTATGCCTCCGACTGGCTCAAGGAGAGGCTGTTTTTATTTTAATTTTTGATAAAATATTAAGAGCATGTGGAAAAGAATGATCAGTAGAGAAGGGGAACACTGTGATACTTCTTCATGGCATTTCCCACACATTAAGAAAAAGGAGCTACTGAAGTCGTGTCTTTGAGTGGGCAAGAGGGGTCTAGTGCACACATGGAAGGTTGGCTGTAATTAGAACTTTTGTGGAAATTTGGATACCCTGCACTTACAGGACCCTGCAGGTCTCACTTGGTAGGAGAGGCGGTGGGTCTTGGGAAAGAATCCTTTGGTTTTGTCCATGGGGAGATGGAATCTCAAATAACCCTGTGTGTCTCCACTAGGAGGCCTGAGCCAGGCTGGGGAACCTCTGTGAACCTCAGGTTTAGCCTCTTTTTAAAAATTTTCTTTTAGAGGTTTTTGCTATAGGGCGCATGCGCTTGCTAGACAGAGAGAGACAGAGAGATAGAAAGCGAGAAATCACCCCCCAGGGGGGATGGCCACGCTGCAATTCCTTCTCCTCCATTCTCCTCTCAGGATCTTGGGCATGCACACACGCACACATGCCCCGCGTGAGTTTAAGCCACCAGGTCCAGGACGCAACACGGGGTCGACTACGTGGGAGTCCAGGGACATAGCCATCACGCCAACCGCTGGTCCCAAGGTTTAGCCTCTTTTGTAAAACACAGATGATATGGTCTATGCCACTGAGTCATAGCAAGTATTAAATAAGAGTGCAGGGAACCAGCAGTTAGGTAATGGCTATGTCGCTGGACTCCCACGTAGTTGACCGCGGTTCGTGTCCCAGACCCGGTGGCTTAAAACCCGCGCCGGGCGCGTGTGCGTGTGTGCCCAAGATCCTGAGAGGAGAATGGAGGAGAAGGGATTGCGGCGTGACCATCCCTTCTGGGGGGTGATTTCTCGCTTTCTGTCTCTATGTCTCTGTCTGTCTGTCTGGCGAGCGCACGTGCCCTATAGCGAAAACCTCTCCAGAAAAAAAAAAAAATAAAAGAGTGCGTAAGCAGAACCCTTGGCTCAGAAAATAAAAGGGATTTAATCATTTGGAGCTAACCATGTTTACCATTCAATGTATGTTGTATTTATGAATATATAAATAACCCTTAAAAATAGTACCATTCTTTACATACTGTTCTATAACATGCCTTTACCACTTAAATATCTTACAGTTTTCCTTGTCATTAAATGTTTTTCTGTAACATCACTTAAAAAATATATGCAGATCATTTCAGCAAGTGGACTTATAAGCTTTCTTTTCTTTTCTTTTATTTTTTTCAAAGAATTATTTATTGGGACCAGCTGATGGTGTAGTGGTTCTGTTGTTGGACTCCCACATGGTTGAACGCAGTTCAAGTCCTGGACCCAGTCGCTTGAAAATCTTGCCAGGTGCATGTGCTTGCATGCCCAAGATCCTGGGAGGAGAATGGAGAAGGGATTGCGGTGTGGCTATCTCCCCTGAGGGTGATTTCTTATCTTCCCTCTCACTGTGCCTGTCTCTGTCTCTCTCCCTGGTGAGTGCATGTACCCTAAGGCAAAAACCTCTTAAAAAGTATTTATTTAATTTAGTTTATTATTATTTTTTAATTTGATGAGAGAGAGAGAGAAGCAAGCTGCCAGGTCCAGGACTTGAATCACAGTCAGCCATAAGGGAGTCCAGCACCTTAACCACCATGCCACCTGTCAGCCCCTAATTTATACTCTGTTCTAACCAGTTCTTATTGTAGGCATCATGTACATTGTTCCTTACTATTTTTTAAATGATTATAAAAGCACTGTTATGAACTTTCTTGGGGCTATACTTTTCTGTCCATTCATGGTTATTTCCTTCTGATAAGAGGAAGGGGTGGATTTTGGGTGATGGCACAGGTAGAGGGAACAGTGGTGCTCGAAGGGTGCTGATACATGGGTTGCTGTCATCCTGGAAGTAGGACTCTGAGGGCCAGAGATAAGTTTCTAGATGTGGCTTAATTGCTGCCCTGGTAGACAACACAAAGACAAGTTTATCAAATATGAGGAAGCTGTGAGGTTGAGAGGGATATATTGAATGACAGAATCAAGATGCAAAGAGAGCCCGGGACCAGCAGTTAGTGTAATGGCTATGTCGCTGGACTCCCATTTAGTCAACCGCGGTTCGAGTCCTGGACCTGGTGACTTATACTCAC
>NW_006159929.1:1966636-1974535 GCF_000334495.1 Tupaia belangeri chinensis
GATTTCTCGCTTTCTGTCTCTGTCTCTCTCTGTCTTTCTGGTGAGCACATGAGCCCTATAGCTAAAAAAAAAACAAAGAAAAAAAACTTCTCAAAAAAAAAAAAAAGATGCAAAGAGATCCTGTCTGGCAGGGAAAATGGACTAAAACAAATAGAAATTGAAAAGAGAAAACTGTAAATTTTTAATGATGGTAACATTGAAAACAATATAGACCATACATGTGGGTTCTAAGGGAACCATCTGGACATTAGGTCATCCCAAACACAGGGGTTGATGAGGTGAGGTTGCTTTAGAAACTCATGCAAAACTGTTCGTAACCTCAGGTTGTATCACTCTGAATAGTGTTCTGACCATATTTGGTCAGAGGATGTTGATAAACTGAAGTTTAGTCCTCTCTTTTCCCCAAAAAGAGTGATCAGTCTAGTGAACAATCTAGACCATGGCTGTTCAACAGAAATATGAGCAAGTCATATATACCTATTTTTTTCTAGTAGCCAATAGTACATTTTTAGATAACATATCCTAAATATTATCACTTTGGCACATAATTAATTTTAACATATTATTAATGAGATATTATACTCCTTTGCCCCTTAACTACTAAGTCTTTGAATCTTCAAATAGTTAAAGGCCTGCCACGTGGATGGTGGGGAAGAAGTAGTCTTTCCCAAGGGAAAGAACTAGAACCACAAGAGGAGATGGGGGAATTGAACATCATGAAGTTTCCATACTTAATTATTTCACTCAATCCTTGTAACAGAGAGCTGAATGGGAGTTGAGTCAGATAATCTGGGCTCGGATCTCACCTCTGCTAATCAGTGTGTGTCCTGAAGGAATATGACTTAACCTCTCTGAGCCTCAGTTTATTTCTGTAAAGTGGGAAGAAGAGTAGGCAAGAACCTTATTTGCTGTATCCATTTTGGATTGGCACTGACCTGACATGGGTTCAGTCCTCAATAACTCTTTCCTTGGAAACTTGGCAAAGCTCTGAGTTGTGAAGGATGACAATGACTGCTTTCAGCAGGCTTGTGGTTTGAGGTGACAAGTTGGGTTTTTCAGTACACACAAATGAACCCAGCCCCTGGGTTCCTTCATCCCACTGAAAGCCCATTTTTTATTTACAGCTTCGAATTGATCTGGATCGATCTATTCAGACCTTTTCATCAGGAGAGTGAAAACAGAAAGCAGGGAGGGGAGGTTGCTCTGTCTCTCTTGCTCCAGTAGCTGGTGCTGGGGCCCTGGCTACTTTCCCATTTTTGAGACAAAATATCACCAAAGTGGAGCCTGCGTCACTGGAAAGGGGAGGCAGGTAACCTGGCCCATCGAAGCATTTCTCTGCAAAAGACCCATCACAGGCTTGCCCAGGCACCTCTTTTCTGTCAAGTAAACAAAGAATATCTACTGCTCTCAGGCAGGCACTAACATTAGCGGAGTGAGGGCTCTTTTGGGACCAGGGAAAGGAGGTTTGCATTTGAAAATGAACTGCTGTACGTGGATTTATGGTGCTGCTTTTGCGACGGAGAGGGGGAAATATTTTTCTCTGGGAGATTAGAATTTACTAGTGGATTCAAGTGTAACTTTGGAGAGTGGTGGAGGTATTAGATGTGGCAGTATCACAGTATTGTTTTATTGGCAATTAGATTTCAAACTGGCACGAATGTATGAAAATAAGTCTCAATTATGGGCCTGTGAAGTTTCTCCACCATCTGTCAACAGTTTGCTCCTTATGCCATAACATGTGTACCTTTGGAGAGAAAATGATTTCATAACCCAAGTGAAGAGGTACAGCTCACTGAATTGTATTGGAGTTTATAGTCTATGCCCACATTTGTGATTTCTGATGTGGGGAAAGTGAATTTAAACTTGTACACTTGTGTGTGTCCACACACACACACACACACACACACATCCCTTTCAGGATCTCTCAGGCTTACAAACTATCAAAATAGGATATAACTTCAAAAGCAGTGAGGCCAACTTTCCCACTTGACAGTAGCAACAAATCAAGTCCAAAGAGGGCAAGAAACTTGTCCAGGTGACATTGTGACATGGGAGAAGCCAGAAGCATAATCAACAGGACACACAGGTGTAGGAATTGGGCTGGTAAATGTGTAACGACAATTCTCTGGAAAAATTAAAACTCTGATTTGTAGTGCTTGCCTATTTCCTTGGTGTCAACACTCCCACAGTGGCTCATTTCATGCTACCAATGTGATATTGCTGAATTTGGAGTTTGAAAGAGGTGCATTGAGTCGCCTTTTGGTGCCAGTATGAGCTCCAGTGTTCTACTGGTAAAAAGAATGAAGTTGCTGTATGGAAATTTGTTGTTTGCCTATTTTGCATCCATTTCCCTTTGTGGTAGAAGTGCCCTGATTGTTCCTGAGTGTAGCTCCCCTGACCCTATTCTCGACCTACGTGGTTTAGAAGGGTTGGCATGTTATGCAGGCCTGGAAAAATCAGTGGATCCCATCTTCTTGGACTTTGATTTGCTCAGGGATGACCTTGTGACTCAGTTTGACTCTGGGAGTCAGGCACAGGGCTTTGGTTTGAATTGGTGGTCTTAAAGCTATAAAGGAATAGCCTGGATCTGTTGATGGCCATGTTGCCACCATGGAATGAGTAGTTGTCTGAGAATGGAGATAAACACAGAGAAAATGGAGCTAAGAGATGGAAAAAATGATAACCTAGATTTTTTGTTTATGAGAATCAATAAATTCTTTTTTTGTTTAAATCAAGTTTGTCACTCCCAAAAGAGAGGGTCCCAATTGATGATTTTATTATTGAGAATTATACTAGGAAGTCTCCAGGGCCTTTTGGACCGGCTGTTTATCTAATGTGTGGACTTCATAAGGTTTTGTAAGAACCTTGTCTGGATTGTGCATTCTTGCTTTCCTGGAACCTAGTACTTTGTCTTGTGTGTGAAAGATACTGCCACAATAAACATTAATCTGATTTCTTATATCTGGCATCTCTCACTGTATTATGATGCAGTAACAAACAGCCCCCAATCACAATGGCTTATGACCATAAAGATTTATTTCTTACTCATAGCTGTTGCCATTAATGTTGGCTACAACTGTGTTTCATTTGTGTTCATTCAGGGTCCAGCCTAGTAGAATGTCTCCCATCTGGGACATGATGTTCTCATGGCAGAGGAAAAAGAGCAAAGGTAGAACCTTGTGATAACCTTTGACCTTCCTGCTTCCTAAGGTATTGCCACTTCTGTTCGTGTTCCATTGGCCAGCACAAGTCTCCTGGCAGGGAGGTATGCTCCAGCCCAGTGAGGCTCTACCAACCACAGGAATGGGCAGAGGTTTATAGTCTATGCTCTTACAGGTTGGGGAGAGATAATGGGAACAATAATCTGAGGACACATCAAAAAGATGGTAGACAACAGAACTAAAGTGTGAGTTCGTTTTGGTACCAAAAGAGAAAGAAAGAAAATCCATGCATAGTTTTTTTGTAATACATATTTTCCAAGAACTGTTTGAAGACCTCTTATGTAGGCAGCCACATACTTAAAGAGAGAATGTGGGAAGACAATTAGAGCTTACTTAATATTTAACTGAACATTTGAATATCGATTGACTGAGGGGACCAGCAGTTGACGTAATGGCTATGTCGCTGGACTCCCATGTAGTCAATCACAGTTTGAGTCCTGGACCTGGTGGCTTAAACTCACACTGGGTGCATGTGCATGCATGTCCAAGATCCCAAGAGGAGAATGGAGAAGGGATT
The DNA here is from genome assembly GCF_000334495.1 of Tupaia belangeri chinensis. NCBI lineage: Eukaryota > Metazoa > Chordata > Mammalia > Scandentia > Tupaiidae > Tupaia > Tupaia belangeri. The sequence continues at coordinate 1,970,375 of NW_006159929.1, forward strand.
GTGGTGTGGCCATTCCCCCTGGGGGTTGATTTCTCACTTTCTGTCTCTGTGTCTCTCTTTGTCTTTCTGGTGAGCTCACATGCCCTATAGCAAAAACCTCTCCAAAAAAAAAAAAGAGAATATTGACCAACAATGCTGCTCCTAGGTGGTAGAGTCTAGAGAGCCTCTTGGATATGTGTACCATGAGAGGTGCACAGAGATTTCATAGCAGTGAGCTAGTAAGAGGTTTACAGAGGTATTAGCGGCACAATACAACACAGAAGCCTCAGCAGCTCAAACCACTCAAATTTCTGTGTGAATGGACAGATAAATTAGGATTCATTTACATAAAGGAATATTATGTAGCTCTAAAATGAACAGAGCTCAGCTAATTGGGACAGCATTGTGGGAGGCTGCGCACCTGCGAGTCTGCCGAGGTTTCTCAGGGAGCAAACAATTACCATGATTGGTTCCCTTCCAAAAACCTGACCTTTGAAACCTTGCTCTGATTGGCCACTAGAATCCCTCAAATTTGCATATCTGGCACCTCATGATTGGTCCAAAAGCAACCAATCACAGCCCACCGTTTATAACCAATCACGGCCCACCGTTTATAACCAGTCACGGCCCACCGTTTACAACCAATCACGGTCTACCATTTACAACCCACTGGAGTGTATATAACCACGATGCCTGGCCCACAGTAGCCAGACGAAGACGACTAGGACGAAGACGACGACTGAAGATCCTGAAGAGTTGAAACACCGCGCAGTCTCCAGACGACCCTGAAGATCCTGAAGAGCTGACACTGCATCGTCTCCAGACGACCTGGGAGACCCTGAAGAGCTGTAACACTACATCGTCTCCAGATGACCCTGAAGAGCTGTGACACCGCGTCGTCTCTGTGCTGCTCACGGTAGATGACGCGACCCTTAAGAGCTGTGACACTGCGTCGTCTCCATGCTGTACCGTGCTGCACCATGCTGCCCACAATAAATGGACGACACTGTCGTCTCCGTGTTGTAACACTACGCCGCTTGTCCCGGCTCTCACTCCTTCACTCAGGAAACCTGTTCGGCTGTCCCCTCGGGTCAGGACACAGCATGATTGTATCTTAGAAACATAATGAGTGAAATGAGCTCATGTGGTATGATTCAGATTTATGATTCATTCATCTGTGAAAATAGCATGCATAAAACATAAAGGAATGATACACATAAAACCCAAGATTTGGTTACTTGGTGGGTAAAGTGTGGGGATGGGATAGATGAATACAAGTTGCTGGTGATGTTCTAGCTTTTAAGTTGCATGGAGAGTTTAGGGATCATCATTTTAATATACTCCATTTTAATTTGTATGTGTTTCACTTACTCATTTGTCTGTATTAAATATTTTGTCCAAAATATAAAAATAAAGACTGCAAAAAATGACAACTAGGAAAGGAAGTAATTTGGAAACAGACAAAAGTAGTTATCTAAAAGAGCTGTCTTAGAGAAATGGGATTCCTAGAAGCAAATTTTATAATATTCACTTTTGTTTGGCATCCAGGGATCTGGAATTACAGATGGGGTGTTGAATGTGCTGGCTCCTCAAGAAAGACCATGAGCAGTAGAAAGCTGAGGTCACTGGGCCTCCTTGCAGCCTTGGGTCCCCATTGGTACCAACATCATGCTCATTGGGCCTCTTCAGGGGCTGACTTACCATGAGTAGCCTTACTATGAGGATGGGTATCCTAGATCTACATAGAGGAGGTCACCACTGTGGATGGACACAGTGGCCATCCAATTTGTCCCAAAGTGTCCTGATTTAACTGCCACCAAGAATTTAACCCTTTCTGGGTATATGGAGAAGGCCCCAATGTGGCCCTGTAAAGTTGAAGTGGCCACACTCAGATAACTGGTGAAGTAGGCCTCCCTTCCTGACTACCCAAATCTGCTACCCCTAGTGAAACTGCATTCTGCTGGGAGATTCTCTGATTTGCTTTCTAATCTTAGGACAAGGGGAGGAAGTTTTGGACTGGAAGTCTAGTTCTTTACGAAATTTATCCAAGAGCACCTCTCCCAAGTGTCTCCGTACTTTCCTGGGTAGAGGGAGTCACATTACTGATAGAAACCTATCTTGCTATGGTGATTCCAGTGTTTAAGTAATATCTGAGGCTATTTCCTCAGGGAGATGAAGGGAGATGGGGGCTATGGGAAAATTAGAAAGGAGTTAGAGTAGAAATTGGATAACTCCCTTCTAAGAGAGTGGAAGGGTGCCCCATATCAGTATTCCCTGAACCTCCTTGCCCACCTGAGGAGCATGTGCAAAATCTGTCCTTTGCTCCCTTCTGGACAGGTAGGTGTATCCAGCATGGTTTTCAAGCCATTGGGTTCAGGACTTGAACTTCACAGTCAGCCATGTAGAATCCAGCCACTTTAATGACCACACCATCTGGCCGGCCCTGGGCCCAATTATTTTTAAAATTTTAAAACGCATTTGTTTTAACCATGAACATTTTCAAAAATATACAATAGCAGAGAAAATATTAGAAAAAGTCCCCCTTGTACTTATCAGCCAGCTTCACCATTATCATGTGTTGATTTTTGACATTCATAAATTTCAACTTGTGCATAGTTCAGTCTTGAGCTCTTCCATTGTGGTTCTTCCCACTCTGTTTGAAAAGCACTCACATAAATATGCAGCTGTGTTTTCTCTTAGTTCTGTTTTGTTTCTTTGACATGATGCTATGAGGTGAGGCTCTAACGGGATTTTTTCCCAGGTGTTCAATGTCCCCAACTCTGCATGCTGAATCACCTATCTTGTTCTCATTGGTGTGTGACACATCCTTGATCTGATTATTAAGTCTCACACATATGAGCACCTGCTTCTGGCTGCATATTTTGTTTTATTGACCCATGTATCCTTGCACAAGCTCTACTGCTGTTAGTTTTATAGATATATGGTTTTCATAGCCAGTATGCCTAGTTCTCCATCAAATGGTTCTTTTTTCAATATTTTCCTGCCCAACTTCATCTATTCATTCCTCCAGATGAAACTTAAAATCATCTTTCCAAGTTCTAGAGAAAATTCCCTTAGGATTTTGATGTGAATTGGTTCAAGTCATGTACTAAGTTGGAAAAATGAATGTTTTCTCCACAGTCACTCTTCACATCCTGAAATGTGGCATGTCTGTCCATTTGTTCAAATCTTGTAGGTCCCTCTGTAAAAATAGATAGTGTTGTTTTCTCCTATGAGAGGCATTTCTGTGTTGTTTGTGTATTTTGCTGTGTTTATGGATGGGGGCTTTAAAACTTCCCATTTTATCTTCTTTCTTCATCCTCTGAGCCTTTTAATTTCCATCAAGTCAGAGCTGCACTGAGAGGTTTGGACATACTAGTAGGAACCTACCACTGCAATCTGTCAGAGTTGATGTTTGCTGTAAAAACAGAGTCCTCTGAGCTCTTACATGAAGTGGTAAAAACACAAGATTTGACACCAGAACAGAGCAAGCTCCAGTCCCTGCTCTGCCCTTTGTTAACTGTGTGTCCTTGAGCAAGTCATTTTGCTTTTCACAATCTTGTTTTCCTTGCTCGCAAATGGATGTAGGTCATCTTCTTCATTTTTTGTCTATTTCTTTATATTGTGACCACTTACAAACCTCTCTTTCTTCTCCAGGAGAAGCAAGACTCCTAGAGAGCAGGGGCTGTACTTCCCCCGTGGCTGCACATGGGCAATGTGATTCTGTAACAGTGGAAGTTCATTTCCACCAGACTGTACTCCCAGCAGAGTCCTGCTAGTAGATACCATTTAAGTTCATTCAGATAGATGTATTTCAAAACAATCCAGAGTCCTCACCTGAAACACAGCTCTTTAATAAAACTTTTAAGTGTGTGGGTAATAGTTAACAAGATTAAAATAGTAAAAATTGAGCTCCTAGTATGTGCCAGGCATCTGGTGATCCTGTTCCAGGCCTTATCTCATCACGCATACCTCATGAGGCAGGTATAATCCCATCTTAGCTTGAAGAAGCTAAGAAAACCGAGATCACACAGCCAGGATTGATAGGGATGGGAATAAAATAAAAATGCACTACACTGGAGAACCCTAAGATATTTCCTGTAATAAGCTGAGTGTTCTAACAGTGTCTCAAGCCAAGGAAGTAGCCAGAAATACTGGTATATCACCTCATTCCCCTTTGCT
>NW_006159929.1:1974825-1994740 GCF_000334495.1 Tupaia belangeri chinensis
TTCCCTTTTGTTGTCTAGGTCTTCCTTTTAGCAAAATAGTCAAATCAGAAGCCACTGATCAGTGTCAGTTGCTCTTTCCTCCTCTTTCAGTATTGCTAGAAGGAGAACTCTGATTATTTCTCTGCTGTTAAACTTTTATCCATTGAATCTTGGCCACCTTGCTTTCCTGACAAGGGCAATAGGCTGGCTTGGTGGTGGAAGACAGCTGTGTAGGGAGGAGTGTGTGGAATATGAAGGCAACATACCCTTGGAGGCAGAGGACTTGAAACTAGCAGGATTATTATGGAGAAAAGTCTCTGGATATGTAGCCAGAGACATTCACTGCATGACAACTATGTGATTTGGTACACATTGCTGAAACTTTCTGTGCCTTTGCTTTGCCATCACAGAAATAGTGACCACATATCCTTGATGCTTCAGAGTGATGATAAAACTGAATGGTGGTAGCTCACTCAAGAGTATGTAACTTAGGCATGTATTGGTCTCTTGTTATTTATGCTAAAAAGAGTTGGAGAGGTAAACAAAAGCAGGAAGAGGGTTATACCTGGCTCCTCAAAGTGGCTTCTGGATGACAGTAGCACCAATGCACCATTGGTACTACAGAAAAGAGGGGTCAAAAGGAGGGGTCAAAAAGACTCAGAGGTCTTCTGGGTCATACATATTTGAGAGGCTACTTTCTCTCTTTAAGATTTTGGACTCAGCCTTCTTCAGAGGTATACCATGGTAGCATAAAGTCAACAAGGGTGATAGTGGCTAAATTTATGCATGTTTACTGTGGGACAGATTTATACGTTAGATGGATTATCTGATGTGATCCTTGGAACACTTGAAATAGGCAATATTCTTTCTCTCATTGTAATGATGGAGAAACCAAGGCCAGAGGGTTTAAGTAGTTTATGTTTCCCGAGAAGGGTCTGGGATGGAGATTTATGTCAAAAGGCTGTAGAACTTAAAACAACCCTCAGTGCCCAGGCCCAAGCTCACAGGAGTTCAATCAGAAACTCTGGGGTGGGGTTCCAGGATCTGAATTGGTAGGAAGTGCCTGAGTGATTCTACTATGTGGCCAGGCTGGAGAACTGCTGGACCCCATGACTCTCGTGAAGGCCGCAGATGATGCCAAGGTGGTAGAAGCAGGGAAGGGTGAGTGTGAGTTTGTACTGGTTGTGGGGTGGGGTGGCTGTTCTTACTCCTGCACGTGGAGGGCTGAGGGCCCCTCAAGGCTCTTGGATGTTAGGAGCAATGTGCTTTGTCTTTACGGAAAGTAAAGATGGCTGGTAGGCTAAGCTGTGTGTGTGTGAGAGAGAGAGAGAGAGAGGAAGAGAGAGAGAGAGAGAGAGAATGTGTGTGTGAGAAAGAGACTGAATGGATATGTGTGTGTACATGCTTGTAAAGGAGTACTTGTGTGTTTGTGCTTCTGTGCTTCTGTAAATGTGTGTGTGGATGTAGAGGGGGCCTTCAGAAATTTCATGGAAAATGCATATACAGAAAATGCTACCTGGATCTCAAAATTCTCATTTAATTCCATTTTTCATGAACTTTTTGAAGTTCCCTCATGTCTGTGTATGTGTGCATATGTATGTGTGCATGTGCGTCAAACTGGGACAGAGTAGATATATGTGTGCACATGTGCATTGTGCATTTCAGAGTGTGTGCACATTTTTGATGTATATGTGCATGGGAGTGAATGGGTGCATGTGAGAATGAATATAAGTGAGGATTGTGTGGTTTTATGTGTACATATGTGCAGTATATTTATCTACATGTAACTATATGTTAGTGTGCATGGGTGTGTATATCTACATGCATTAATGTATGCATAGTATGAGTACATAATGGTTACAGCAGGTGTGTGTGTGTGTGTGTGTGTGTGTATATATATGCATATGCCCACTTGTGTACGCATATGTGTGTACATGTGAGAGAGAATGTGTGTATATGAGTGTATCTTCATGTGGGATTCCATGTGGGTATGTGGGAGCCCATGTGTGTGTGTGCATGTAGTTGCATACATATGTGTGTGGGTATATGTGAATGTTTGTGGGGGAAGGCCTGGACTGGGGAGTTGGGGGCATCCCTTCACTCATGACAGATGGCCCAACAAATAAGGCCCCTCTGCCACCTGTCTGCTTGTCCTCTCTGGGCTTGACTTCCTCTTCTCAGCCCTGCTGGTGTCCCTGTAGCTGCTTCCTGCCTCTCTTGCTGACATTTGGCCCCCTTGGCTGCAGTGGAGGGAAGGCAGGGCCAGGGGGCACCTGAGCCTATTGTGGCAGGGTCAGGTGGAGGCTGGTTGGAGTGTCATTCTGTGTATGTGTGTGTGTTTGTGTGTTTGCATGTGTCTGTCATTACCACAGCAGGGAGGCGAAGCCTAGGCAGCCTTCTCTAGCACCAGGCCCCATCCACAGGGTGGGCAGGCAGCCCAGGGTAGAAGGGCCTGTGCTTTGCAGACAAAAATGCCAGATGGTGGGGATTTGGGGGCGAGGGGGCTCTGTGACCTGACTGCCAAGGGCAAGGAGGTTTCTGGGACTCTGGAGAATAGACTGGGGAGTTGCACATGTGCTGCTGTGGTTTATTTGGGGAGGAGGCAGGGATCATGTTTTTGCATATTTTAGGATATATTTCCCCTTTGGATTTTTATCAGTTTGTTAAGAAACTTGATCATAAAGCTTTAGATATTTTGATATAAGGAGAGTATGTATTGCAGCAAGGAAGCCAAAATAGTCTTTAAACAGAAAATATTCATTGACAAGTTATAAAAGCAGGACTGAAGGAGACAGATGTTGAGGCTGGGTGTTTAGATTGTGAGTAAGCCATAAGGGTCTGGCCAGTGACTGGGTTCTGCTTCTTTTAGAAATGGATTTCACCTTGGGCTATTTTATTTTATTTTATTTTGTTTTCTTTCCCTTCCTTCCTTTCTTCCTTCTTTCCTTCCTTCCTTCCTTCCTTCCTTCCTTCCTTCCTTCCTTCCTTCCTTCCTTCCTTCCTTCTTTCCTTCCTTCCTCTCCCTCCCTCTCTCTCTCTCTTTCTCTCTCTCTCTCGGGGGATGTGTAGTCTCCAGAGAGAGAGGAGAAAGTGCTCCCCATGGGGAATGGAGTGGTCACAGCACAATTTCTTCTCTTCCATCTCTCACTCCTTTGGAGATTTTGGGCATTCAAACATGCATGCCTCTTGCCTGGTATATTTATCAAGCTACCCAGTCTGGGACTTGAACTACCCAGTTGACCATGTGAGATCTGGCTACCTTAACCATTAGGCCATGGAGCTGGCCCTGGCTGATTGGCTTTCTAAACTTTGTTTTCCCCTTGGCATCAGTGTAGAGGTTTTCCTGAGCCAATCTCCGCCCTGCTCTGCAGGGGAATACCAAGCTTGCTGGATGCTGGCCCAGATGAGTGTCAGGTCTGTCCCTTCAACCCTAGACAGTACGGGTCTTATGGAGAAACCTCAGCATGTCTTTGTTCCTGCTAGGCTGAACATATGTGAGCGGCACAACTGTGGACAAGAACAAAGACATTTTCCTTCTAAGTGGCAAAGGGAAAAAATGAGGAAAGACCATCCTTCCTGCTAAAAATGCCAACATCTCATCTGGAAGGTGGGGGGTGCCTCAATAAGGGCCTTGGGAACAATGGGTAGAAATAAAAGCTGCACTTGGCAGATGACAGTTCGCACAGCCTTGAAGAAGCATCCCTACATCAGCCTCCATTCCCTGCATCTGAGGTGGTGTGGTTGTGACCAGGCTTAGAAGCCTTTGATGATTTGAGATTGAATGGAATTCAAATTCCTTAATAAGGATGGGGGTGCTGGTGGTAGGGAGGATGACATCAATATTGCATACATAACCCAAATATCACCTTGGATTGCTTTATCTGTTACGATCTGGATAAGATTTTCTTGAACCCAAGATTCCCTGAGTCTTAACTGGGTTTGTTAAAAGCAATGTGGTCCCAAGAGCTTCAAAAATTCCTGATTGAACCACAGCTACCTTTGGCTCAGAGATTCTGCTAAATTAGCTAGTTTAGTGATGGCTTAGGGGTCCCCTGTGCTTTCTATGTTCACAAATATGGGGGAATCCAAATCAGAATTTAGTCCTTATTCTTATTACTCCTCCCTTCCTGCTAAACACATGCGTGTGCACACACACCCCATTTTCTCAAGGCAGTTCTGTGTATAGAAACCTTCACTGAAGGGTTGTGAAGAAGGAGTGCTTTATATTGCAAAAACACAAACTACTTAACATTTAAAAGGAAACTTTAAAAATTTTATTATTGTCCCTTTCATGTTTCCTGTTGATTACTTGAGTGATCAAACTGGGTCCAATCTAGGCTTCCACCATGTTACTTGGTACTTTTCTCTTTGCTCACACTTTCTCTCTCAGCACCCCAGTAATTCCCATTTGGGAAGAGCACACAGTCCTTCGCTAGCTAAAAGTGCCTTATGTGAGCCTCTACACTGGTTGGTGCTTGTGTATACTTGGCTGTAGACGAGTTTGAATCTGGCCCTGGATTAGCCTCAAACTCTGTTCTGGGCCTCCTGCTGCACACCATGGACTTGGCTTTGCGGTACCTGCCTGTTTGGGCCCCCTTGCTTAAGGTTGTCTCCTCCCCAGGCTCAGTGTGCCTGCTGAGTGTGGTGGGCCTCTTGTTATGAACGGGTATGTTGAGTCTGAAGAGACTCCAGAAGTTACATTCACCTACTTCCACACACCCCATCACTCACAGACGCAAGCATGCAGGGCATGAGTACAGTGCTGAGACTGAATACTCTGCCACTGAGTCACACACTCAGACTTCTCAACTAGAATTTGCTGGAAGTAAACTTGCTCCCCAGATGAAGGGGGTGTGTGTAGGGGGAAACAATACAAATCTTTCCACGAAAAACAAAAGACCAAATGATATTAATTCATCTACACAACTCATGACTTCTTGACTGAGAAAGATGATTTCTTAATCTTGGCCCTCTCATCAGAGAGTACAGAGAATGGAAACTGGCACCAGCAGTTAGCATAATGGCTATGTCGCTGGACTCCCACGTAGTCGATCGCGGTTCGAGTCCCGGACCCGGTGGCTTAAACTCACGCTGGACACGTGTGCGTGCGTGCGTGCCCAAGATCCCGAGAGGAGATGGAGGAGAAGGGATTGTGGTGTGGCCATCCCCCCTGGGGGGTGATTTCTCGCTTTCTGTCTCTCTGTCTCTCTCTGTCTGTCTGGCGAGCACATGTGCCCTATAGCAATAAAACCTCTCAAATAAACCAAACCAAACCAAAACAAAACAAAAAACCAGAGAATGGAAACTAATGGCCGACATTCTAGCAACTCTCAGGACAATGTCTCAAGACAGAAACCTGCAGACACAGAGAAGTCACAAGAAAGATAAGAGGAGCAATGGGTCATGTAGCTGAGAGGGAACTCAATGTCTTGATAGGGGGTGGTGGGAAGAAGCTAAAAATGCTATTAATTTAATATAACAAATCATGCAAGAGACAGTCCTCTGGGTCCTTAGAGCACTGACCCGGGAGTCAGGAGTCTGACTTGAGCAGGTTGGTGCCTTTCTCTAGACCTTGGTTTTTATTTCTGCCTATAAAATGCAGAGATAGGTGGGGGATATTTGATAATTTCTCAGGTCCCACTCAGTGGATGCCTGATTCTTTATTAAGTACTTATGACATATACCACCTGGGTTAGGCATTATAACCTGGGGTTTAAGGTCATGCCTCTGCTTTTATAGAGCAGCCATACCTGCTTATAAGATCAAATGTGAGAAGAGACCTTCATGAAAGGTGTCAGGAGGTCAACATGCCAAAGGACTGTCACATGCAGGCAGTACTCTAGAAGGAGAGGAGGGAGACTTTGCAGTTGGGTATGAGAGGGATCATGGAAGTGTTCCTGGAATAAGGAGGTCTTATGGCACAAATAAGGCTTTGATAGTCAGAGGGATATAGGCGGGAAGCCTTCTACTTCCAAACTGGATCAGGTCTGTAACTGGGACCCAAGGAAGACTGTGATTTCTTGCATGAAAGAAAAGAAAAGATGAGTTATATTCTAAACACCTGGAAGGCAACTGCAGTAATCCCTAAGCAGCACCAAACCTTGTCCCATGTTGCCTGAGATGACACCATCAGGCAACCATTCCTGGAGACTTGAAAGATTTTTTTCTGATTATTTACCCACATAGTAACTTTGGGCCAGCAGAGTGGCTGCTCTAAGCTGGATTTCCACAAGGATAAAAGGAGTAGTATAGTATAATATAGTATAGGCAGGCAGGTAGGTAGATATCTAGGATTCAATGATATAATGTATGTAAGTGCTTAGCACAGTTCTTGATCCCTAATAAGAGTTCAATTACTGATGACATCATTACTGAGAACTTACTGCCCCCAGCACTGCACTTTATATTCCAATAACTAACATATTCTAGTAATAACTCTGTGAGGAAAGTATTGTTTTCATCTTTGTTTTATCGAAACCCAAGGCACAGAGAGGTTAAGTAACTTGGTCATTGCCCCACAGGTAGTACGTGGTCGAGGTATAAATGATCCCAAGATACCTATGTTCTTTCTTTCTTTAGGTTTTTACAACAGGGTGTGTGCCATCTGCTGGCCTGGATACATGAGTTCTTAAAGACTTTGTCACCACCTCTTTTAGGATTAGCATTATTACTTAGTTAAAAAAAAATGGAGCCAGCACGTGGCATAATGGTTAAGCACTGGACTCCCATTTGGCTGACCATGGTTCAAATCTTGGACCTGGCAGTTTGAAAATCATGCTGAGCATGTGTATGTGCATGCTCAAAATCCAAGGAGAATAGAGGAGAAGAGATTGTGGTGTGACCATCCTCCTTCAGGGGTGATTTCTCACTTTCTCTCTTTCTGTTTCTGTCTTGCCCTCCAGTGAGCACACGTGTCCTATGGCAAAAAACTAAAATAATAATAATATTAATAATAAGGCTGCAGGTTCAACTGACCATTCAGAAGAGAGTAGTGGGTAGAGGAAACACTCTAGATCGTGTCCCTGTTTGGTCAGCCTGAGAAGTTCAGGAGGTGGTTCACCACCTCCTGGAGAAGTAATACTACAAACCTGCCATCACAGGAATTCATGATGTAGGTGCAAGGTCAGGGTAGAATGATCCAGACTGGGGTGGGGGCCCAGGGTCTCAGGAATGGGGCCAAATGTTCTGAAGGGCGAGCTGGGAGTGGGTGAGAGGCAAGCACATACCCATGAAGATCTGTCCATCTGGCTTTTGGGAGATGGTGAGCAAAAATGACTGTGGTCATTATAAGGTTGTAGCCTCAGACTTCCAGAGTTCTCCAGCCTTTGGAGAGCTCCTATCTTGGACTCTTCAATAGAATATGTGTCTTGGGAGCTGTTATCTCCCAAGGAGTTTCATGATCAAATACGCTGTGGACTCCTCCTCTATCAGACACTGCCGGGGTCTTGCCTGCTAGTGTACTGAGGGCTTTCTGCTCATGCCTGGGGTTTTATCTGTCTGTTGTTTTTAAAAATAATGTCCAGAAAGTATGTGCATTTTCCAGAGAAAGACAAAGAGGGTAGGAGAAGGAGCAAGCATGCCGCAGTGGGACAGGATTACATTGCAGTCCTTTCTCTTCCATTCCTTCATCCTATTGAGATTTGGGGCATGTGAACACATGTGTCTGACGGGATTGTTGAGCCATGCAGTCAGCCATGTATCAATAGAATCCAGCTCCCTTCATCACCCCATAGTGTTGGCCTCGTGACTGAGAAATAAGGGTAAGTGCTAGGCAATTAATGACACCCCTGTTGGAGCAGCCCTTAGTCAATGACTGGGAGTGGGTGGTGCATAAATACCCAACGCCATCCATCCTAGAAATAACTCTGAGGCACACATTTTACCATTGCCCAGAGAGCTGTGGTGGGATTAAGCTCTTGATTGTCCCCCAAGATAACTTGATTGATAATTCACCCTTTATGGCTGCTTTCTCTTCCTTATCTCTTGTCTTCATTTTCCTACTGAAGTTTCCTGGGTTGAACTTCCATAGAAACTGCTTGCACTCAAATCTTTGTATCATAACCTGCTTCAAAGGGAACTCAAGCTAAAATACTGTTCTTGAAGATTCCTGCAACATGTTAAAACCTCAAAGGCTTTGAGAAATCTTGTAGTGAGGATGACTCAGTCAACTCGGGTTAGTATAACAAAAAAACATAAATTGGGTGACTTAAACCACAGACATTTATTTCTCGTAGTTCTGGGGACTGGTAAGTCTGTGATCAGGCTGCTTGCATGGTTGGGTGGGATCTGCCAAGGGCCCTCCTTCTGGCTCACAGATGGACATCTCATTGTAAGCTCTCTCTTGGTTCTTCTTTTCTTTTTTCCAGAGAATTATTTAATTTTATTTGTTATTATTATTTTGCCTTAGGATGTGTGTGCTCTCCCAGGGGGGATGGCCACACCACAATATCTTCTCCTCCATTCTCCTTCTAGTATTTTGGGTACTTAGGCACATGCGCCCAGAGTGATTTTCAAGCTATTAGGTCCAGAATTCAAACTGAGGTCAGCCATGTGGGAGTCCAACAACATAACTATGCCGTCTTCTGGCCTCCATTATTATTGTTTTTTAAAATTTGACCAGAAAGAGACAGAGAGAAGTAAAATGAGAAAGGAAGCCACCAGGTTTGTGACTTGAACTGCAGTCGTCCATGTGGGAGTCCAGTGCCCCAACCATCATGCCATCTGCTGGCCCCCTCTCCTGATTCTTCATATGAGGACACTAATCCCATTATGAGAGCTCCACCCTCATGACCTAATCACCTCCAAAAGGCCTCATTTCTAAATACCATCATGCTGGGAATCAAGTTTTTACATGAATTTTTGGGGAAAACAAACATTTAGAACTAAGCTTGAGGAGACCTATTTGGATTTAACACAGCGTTTTCAAAACATTTTGAGCAGAGAATTGATCTTTACTAAGCATCTCATCAGCTTCTGAGAAACATTGTTCTGTGGTACATACAGAAGTCATGACCTACCTACTTGCAGTTTATAGCTAAGATGTCTGGGCCCCGAGTGGGAAGTGAATAGCTGAGCTCATTCTTGGCAGATCAGGGGTTAGGACTCCTAACTCAGCCATTCCTGATGAAGGTATGTATGTCTTACAATCACTGTAGTCCTCCCCCTACTCATCTGTAATCTGTGAAAAACAGTATTTCCTCCATAAGAGCTAACGTAATGTGTGAAAATCCTGAGTTAAGTTGAAGAGGATTATACAAATTGCAGAATGACATATTCTGAAGTGAAAGTGGTGAGGGCACTAAACCCAAGGACCGGGAGCTCACTCTCTTGGGGAATTTGAGTCCTGACTGGAGGGGAAAAGGGACTGGAATTTTTTCAACCCTCCAAATTTCCCGAAAGGGAATTCCTGTTCCTTCCTGCCCACCCATCAAACCCTCTGTTCGTCTGAAATATTAGCCTAGAGAAAAGTGGGAAAATGGCTTGAAGAGGGCCAACATCCATCTTGGAATGTACTTATCTCATTTTCATAGTCACCGGAGACAGCCTGGGAAGATAACCAGATGTTCAAGCATCTCTTCCTTGCTCTCTCTCACTTGCTCACTTGCTCTATCTTTCTTTGTAAATTGAATTTAAAGGACCTGTTTCTTAGCAACAGCAGCAGTCAATGGTTACAAAGTCCTTCTTGGCCATTTCAATGCCCAGGGTTTCAGTAAGCAGCTGAACCTCTCAGTAAAGGATGAGGACTGGGGACAGATAGCAGGACCACAGTGAAAGCCAGCAAGTTAGTGCTATATTTGAGGTGGGAATAGATTTCCAAAAGGCTGCGATGAAGGCAGGAGAGTCGGTAGAATTCCCATTGGCTTTCAGGTGTTGTGATTTGGTTCTAGCTGTGGCTCTGGTGGCCAGAAAAGGAGGTGGGGACACATCCTGCAGAGAGCCAGCATTGTGCTTGAAGTTGCTGGCTGCATTGAGACATCTGTGCAGACTTAAATCAAGGTGAATGTGACAGGGGTGGGGATCTTCTATTTTCCAACAAGAAGGGGCATTCTCTTCAGTCCCAGGGAGTTCAGGGGGATTGGGATTCAAGGGTTCGAGTGTATCTACTTATGTATTTCTATCTCAGATTTCAGGATCCCACTTCCTATCAGGGCCTCAGTTTGGTATGTGAGAATTGCCAGGGTCAAGATGGCAACTTTGAAGTTCTGCTGCTCTTACAACTATGTCCTCTGTCTGGTCTCAGCTCTATCTGCTGTCCAACTGCAGAAGATGAGGGTCTCTTTAAATGTCATTGAAGAAGCTCTCGGTCTCTCACAATTGCTTTAAATTGTTGACTGCTTGCTTCGATCTTGTCATTTTCTCTCTTCAAATCATCAAGTGTTCAGCAACAGCTACCCAATTTGATAGTCCTTGTACTTGTTCTCTTGTATCAAACTCTAGAGATACTACATGCATCTGTGTATCTCCTTCCACTTGTGTAGCCTCCCAGCCACCACAGGTGAAAGTTGTAGCAATTGCACTGTTTTCACATACTCTGGAAGCCCGGGCTTCCTACCTGCTATCAGGCCTGTGAGTGATTCTCTTGATAGTCACATCCTTAGAGCTGCTTCCTAGGACTATCCCTTGTACCACCTGTCTTAGGTGGGTTTCCCTGAGCCTGAGAAGGGATTCAGGTTGCATGATTTATTGAGGGAGGGATCTTCAAGAAATATCTATAGGAGAGGAAGTAAATCAGGATAGGGAGAGGCAGGAGCTGAACAAGGTAAAGCCTAGTCTTGGCCTGATCAGTGGTGTAGAAACACCACTGGAAAGTAATCTGATCTTGAAGCAAGGTGGGGCTAGATTTTGTACCCAGTCAGTGACTATGAATGTCCCTGGGCCCTGGGAGGGGGTGTAAACTCCCTGGCAAAGTATCTCCAGTCAGCTAATGGTAATTCTTTTTAAAAATTTTTTATTTTACATTCAATCACTGTACATAGTTACAGCATACAAAACGAATTTTCCTGGCATGAATACACTGTATGTTAGTTGAGTCAAAGGTATTATCATACCCATTATTATCAACACTTAATTTTCCATTTTTGTGTCCCTTAAATGTTTAGCATCTTTCTTTTCTTCCTTGATTTCCTCCCTCTCACCTTTCCTTATTTCCCATCTTCCTTGCACACTGTCTCTGGTATCCACTAGTACTCTCCATGCTTTTATACCTTTCAATCTTTCAGTTTCTGCCATAGAGCGAGACATTTGATATATATTCAGTGGGGATATACAGTGCCTCTCATACATAGTCTGGCTTACTTTGCTTAGCAGTAAACCCTCCATATTTGTCCATTTTCTATCAAATACCAGGGTCTCTCTCTCTTTTTTTTTTAATTTTTTTTATGACTGAGTAGTATCCCATAGTGTATATGCACCATACTTTTTCAATCCATTCATTTGTTCATGGAATTTTGGGTTGGTTCCATGTCTTAGCTGTTGTGAATCCTGCCACAATAAACATGAATGTGCAAGTGATGTTCTGACTGAGTGTTTTTGTATCTTTGGGTAGATACCTAGGAGTGAAATTACTGGTAGTTCTATTTATAGAACTTAGAGGAAACTCCATATTGTTCTCCACAGTGGATTACTAATTCATATTCCCACCAACAATGTAGGATAGTTCCCTTTCTCCACAGCCTTGCCAGCACTTATTGTTCTTCATTTTTTTAATCTTAAAAAAATTCTGACTGGGGTTAGATAGTATCTCATTGTGGTATGGGTTTGCATCTCCTTTATGATGAACATTTTTTCATATGCTTTTTTGGCTGTTTATATGTTTCAATATAGAGTTATCTGTTCATCTCATTTGCCCATATTTTAATTGGGTTGATTAATTTTTTGGGGGGTAAGTTGCTTGAATTTCCTACATATTATGGTTACAAATTCCTTATCTGAGGCATAGTTTGCAAATATAATCTCCCATTCCAAGGGTTGCCAATTCACTCAAATTATTGTTTCTTTTTCTGAACAGAAGACTTTTAACCTATTTTTAGGATTTTGATCTATTTTTGGGATTATTGCCTGTGCTTTCGGGTCTTATTTAAGAAGTCTTTGCCTACTCTGATGTATCCCTGTGTTTTCCACCAGTAGTTTTGTTTGTTTGTTTGTTTGTTTTGGGAGAAGTTTTTGCTATAGGGCATGTGTGATCATCAGAAAGAGAGAGACAGAGAGACAGAAAGTGAAAAATCACCCCAAGGGGAATGGCCATGTCGCAATTCCTTCTCCTCCATTCTTTTTTTGGGATCTTGGGCATGCATGCAAATGCATTCAGTGTGAGTTTAAGCCACTGGGTCCGGGACTCAAACTGTGGTCAACTACTTTCTTTTCTTCCTTGATTTCCTCCCTCTCACCTTTCCTTATTTCCCATCTTCCTTGCACACTGTCTCTGGTATCCACTAGTACTCTCCATGCTTTTATACCTTTCAATCTTTCAGTTTCTGCCATAGAGCGAGACATTTGATATATATTCAGTGGGGATATACAGTGCCTCTCATACATAGTCTGGCTTACTTTGCTTAGCAGTAAACCCTCCATATTTGTCCATTTTCTATCAAATACCAGGGTCTCTCTCTCTTTTTTTTTTTAAATTTTTTTTATGACTGAGTAGTATCCCATAGTGTATATGCACCATACTTTTTCAATCCATTCATTTGTTCATGGAATTTTGGGTTGGTTCCATGTCTTAGCTGTTGTGAATCCTGCCACAATAAACATGAATGTGCAAGTGATGTTCTGACTGAGTGTTTTTGTATCTTTGGGTAGATACCTAGGAGTGAAATTACTGGTAGTTCTATTTATAGAACTTAGAGGAAACTCCATATTGTTCTCCACAGTGGATTACTAATTCATATTCCCACCAACAATGTAGGATAGTTCCCTTTCTCCACAGCCTTGCCAGCACTTATTGTTCTTCATTTTTTTAATCTTAAAAAAATTCTGACTGGGGTTAGATAGTATCTCATTGTGGTATGGGTTTGCATCTCCTTTATGATGAACATTTTTTCATATGCTTTTTTGGCTGTTTATATGTTTCAATATAGAGTTATCTGTTCATCTCATTTGCCCATATTTTAATTGGGTTGATTAATTTTTTGGGGGGTAAGTTGCTTGAATTTCCTACATATTATGGTTACAAATTCCTTATCTGAGGCATAGTTTGCAAATATAATCTCCCATTCCAAGGGTTGCCAATTCACTCAAATTATTGTTTCTTTTTCTGAACAGAAGACTTTTAACCTATTTTTAGGATTTTGATCTATTTTTGGGATTATTGCCTGTGCTTTCGGGTCTTATTTAAGAAGTCTTTGCCTACTCTGATGTATCCCTGTGTTTTCCACCAGTAGTTTTGTTTGTTTGTTTGTTTGTTTTGGGAGAAGTTTTTGCTATAGGGCATGTGTGATCATCAGAAAGAGAGAGACAGAGAGACAGAAAGTGAAAAATCACCCCAAGGGGAATGGCCATGTCGCAATTCCTTCTCCTCCATTCTTTTTTTGGGATCTTGGGCATGCATGCAAATGCATTCAGTGTGAGTTTAAGCCACTGGGTCCGGGACTCAAACTGTGGTCAACTATGTGGGAGTCCAGTGACATAGCCATTACGCCAACTGCTGGTCCCTCCACCAGTAATTTTATAGTTTAAGGTCTCAGGTTTAGATCTTTGGTCCATTTGGGTAATTCTTTGGAGAAGGGAAAGCTGTGAATTATTGTCAGTGGGTGTGGCAGCTGGCAGGGGGCTAGTGGCTCTGGTGAGGAGAGAACCAAGTATCTACTGCAGAGAAGATGGCATGTTCTGATAACAGCAAAATTTCAGCAGGGCTGGGCATCTAGAGTGAAGTGCTTAAGTGGTGTTAGTCTTTGGCCCAGGGAGTTAGCAATAGAGGTGGTAAAAAATAGTTGAGTTCAGCATATTTTATTTTTTATTTATTTACTTTTTAAAAGAGATTTTTGCTATAGGATGTGTGTGCTCACTGGTGAAATAGAGATAGAAAGTGAGAAATTACCCTCCCCTCTGAGGGGATGGCCACACCACAATTCTTTCTCCATTCTCCTCTCAGGATCTTGGGCACTCACGTTCACATGTGCCGAACATGAGTTTTAAGTTACTAGGTCTGTGACTTGAACCACAGTCAACAACATGGGAGTCTAGTGATGTAAGTGTTACCCCAGCTGCTGGCCCTCTTGTACCCCTTTGTAACCCTCCTTCTAGCTCATTCTCACCATACCTTGTCCCCATTCCCAACCCCATCTGACTCTCAGGCAACCATTGATCTTTCTGTCACTATAGGTTAGTTTGCTTTTTAAAAAATTTCATAGATGGAATAATATGGTATGTACTATTTTTCTTTTACTCAGCACAATTATTTTAAGATTCACTCATGTAGTTGCATGTATCAGTAACTCTTTCCTTTTCATTGCTGACAGTATTCTATTATATGGACACACCATAGTTTGCTTATCCATTCACTTGCTGATGGGCATTTGGGTTGTTTCCAGATTTTGATGACTACAAGGAAAGCTGCTATGAACTTTTTTGTGTGCAAGTCTTTGTATGGCCATACACTTTCTTTACTCCTGAGCAAGCAGCTGGCCGTGGACTGGCTGGGTTATGTGATAGGTGCCGATTTAACTTTTAAGAAACTGTTGAACTGTTTTCTAGAGTGATTTCACCATTTGACCTTGCCACTAGCAGCATAAAAATTTCAATTCCCCATATTTTCATCAACACCTGGAATGGCTAGTCTTTTGAACTTTAGCCTACACCTAACAGGTGCTCTGGATATGTTTTGACAGTAAAGCCTACAGGATTTGTAATGAATTGGATCTGGGGTATGAGAGAAAGAGATGTCACTTATTGAACAAATATTGATGCTCTTCTGTCTCTTGGCATAGTTCTGGAGGGAGACATAAATGTGATGTCTCCCCTGGTGGAGCTTATGGTCCACATCTCTTTCATGCCTGTTTAAGAGGATGGGAGTATATGGGGCTCCTGTGGGGCTGCATGGGAGATCTAGGAGAGGACCAGTTCACCTGATGGAGGCAGTGCAGAGCAAAGGAGCAGAGGGTGAAGACATGCTGTGTGATATGAGAATCAATCAGTGGGCTCCATCTCAAAAGATGATGTCCTGACTCTACTATTACCATTAATGCAACCCTGGCCAAGTCATGTTGCTGTGCTGAGCAGTCTCAAGTTTTTCATCTGTCAAGTTGGAATAGTGGATACTTTTGATGAGCTGAGGTGCCTTACCAGCACCTAGCCAAATTCATATGCTTAGTAACCTTCCTAAAACCTGTGACATCGCATTCATACACCAGCTTTGCTCTTTAGAGAGACCCAAGTATCCTCAGAAGTCCCAGGGACCAGGAAGTCAGCCCATGAGCCAGTGCCTGCATGAATTGAATTCCAACCCAATTCTACCAGCTCCTCAGCTGAATACAGACTCTCAACCTGTGGGCCCTGAGCAGGCAAGGAGAGAGTGAAGCTTGTTTGCATCTTTATTTTTAGAGCCACCCCTGGAAGATGGCTCAGGCTCCTCACTCCAAGGGGAGCAGAAGTCAGGCTATATTTAGGAGGCACAGCTGTGTCCCACTATCCTTCCTCATCACACTGGGTTTCAGTCCTTGTTGTGTTCAAAGGGAACACATCACTTTTGCCTAAGCTGTGTTTTTTAATCTATGTGTCCCCCTAGAAGTAGCATGCCCTCCTTACTCTGAACCTCTATCTCAAGTATTCTGTGATGAGGGCATAGGAAGGTACACCTGGCTTCTTCATAGCAACAGTGGTTTCTGTCTCATTGTGATGCTCGTGGCTGGAGTGTGGCTCCCCTCAGTGCCCCATGTGTAGCCATAGCAACCACGATGATCCACATTTATTCAGCATTTCCCGTTTACCCAGTGTTTTTACTACTATCACCTATTGCATCCTCCAAATGGGTCTGACATCGTCATCATCATCACTTTTTTCATGCTCTGGGAGAGGAAATACAGACGCTAAGAAGTACAGGCACTGGCTTTAAGGCACTGTGTGGGTCAGGACATAAACTCAGGTCATGAGCTCCCAAGGTCGGGGATCTTTCTGTTAAGTTGTTGTGTTGTACCGATTATGTACTCTTAGGGCCCCCTGGCCTTTAGTGCTCTACTGTTTACCTGCACAAATCTTACTTCTCCTTTGAGGGTCTGCAGTTGGCTCAAATGCCATTTTCTCTGGGACTTTCTCACTGAGTTCTAAAGATGAATGTGAATGCATGGCCACTTCACAAGATGATAGAGTATGACACGGTGGAGTGAGCTGTAGCACAGCTCTTTCATCTGCATGGTACATTTTCTGCAGGGTCACAAGATCCCTTGAGGCAGGACTTATGGCTCACCATTTCTTTTTTTATTTTTGGAGAGGTTTTTTTGCTATAGGGCGTGTGTGCTCGCCAGACAGACAGAGAGAGACATAGAGACAAGAAAGCAAGAAATCACCCCCCAGAGGGGATGGTCATGCCGCAATCCCTTCTCCTCCATTCTCCTCTCGGGATCTTGGGCACGCACGCACACGCGCCCGGCGTGAGTTTTAAGCCACTGGGTTCGGGACACGAACCGCGGTAGACTACGTGGGAGTCCAGCGACATAGCCATTACGCTAACTGCTGGTTCCCATGGCTCACCATTTCTATGTTCCTTATATCATCTAGTGTGGACTGCGTGAACACATAGTAGGTGCTTCAGAAGTTCTGCATGAGTTGAATTCCAACCAAATTCTGTAACTGGTTGGTCCCTAGAACTTTTACCGTGTTTGAGATTAGACAGATTTTTCTTTTTTAAAAAGATTAGTATATTTTTAAAAATATTATTTAACTTTGTTTATTCTTTTATTTATTTTAATTTTCACCAGAGAGGGACAGACTGAGAGAAAGAGAGAAAGTGAGAAAGCAAGCCACCAAGTTGGGGGCTTGAACCATAGTCAGTCATGTGGGAGTCTAGTGCCCTTAGCCACCACACCATCTGTAGGCCCTAGGATTAGACAGATTCTTGAGCTCATAGTCTGGTTCTACCATTTTGATAGGTGGATGACCAAGGCTGTTTGTGGAGAGCATTGGCTGCTCTCCATAACTGTTCTTATAACCAACTCTAGGCTTTAGTTTGCTTGTCTGTAATGTGAGAAAAATCATCGATTTCTAAAAATGTTAGCTTAGGGAATTATTTTCTTAGCAATCTTGTGTGCTTGTCTTTGTAGGACTGAGGATCAGATGACATGTGATATCAGCTAATGCCACAAAGAATAAATGAATGGATATTCATTAAGCATGTCCTATGACATTCTCTCGTTCATAATTGACAGCACTCATCTGGGAGCATCAACTCATTAGCTACTTGGCCTCATGGTGAAAGCTGTTCTTTGGCTCTAGAAAGGGGGCATTCTATGCTTTCTTGAAGGACAAGCTGGTTATGTTCCCTCTTTGCCATAAGTACTATAGATAGAGGACTGAGAGCGATACAGGAAGGAGGGTCTTGGTGGCTTGCAAGTGGAGCTGCTCCAGGAGCTTGCCATCTGAAGCCAGGGGGATGGTCAATGTGTGTGAGGCCCAGGTCCTCCCAGTGGGCAGAGGCAGGAAGCTGACAGGGATAGCAGGAACCTGAAGCCCTTTGTAAGAGGGTGACTTGGTTGGCCTGGAAGTAGAGACTGCCCAGATTGGCATGCAGCTCAGAGCTAGCCCTCTCAGTTCCATGGCAGTGAAGTTGGGGTTGGCTCTGGGGTGGGAATGACTAGATTGGTTTAGATCTGAGGTGGCATAAACCAGGCTGTCTTTGCGATAAGGGAAGTTTTCATTGATCTTATGGTAAAGGCTGGCAACATAGATCCTCAGATGTGATGGAGAGCCCACTCTGAAAGGGGCTTCGAGATGAATCCTTAAGTGAAACATAAACCTTTTAAAAAGGCAAATAATGGCTTTCTCCTTAATATATTTTGCAAACTAGTATTTTCATATATTGGAGATTTAAAAAATGATGATGCCATATATATTTATGTGTACATTTGTACTTTGGTACTTATGTGCATTTTGGTGTGCCTTGTGAGTATGTATGTACCAACTGCCTGGATTTGCAGAGAATACATTCTTCATCCACACATACTCAATTAATTGATTTTTTTTAAACGAAGAAAAAGTCATGGGCACTGATACTCCATTGACTTTCTGATGGAGGCCTGTCTTATGGAGGATAGTCTAGCTCTACTCTAAGTAGGTGGGGGTATGCGCCTCAACTGACTCTGTAGAAGAAACAGTTGGAGTGGGGAGGTTCTGTGTCCTAGGATGTGGCAGAGACACTGGTGATCCCATCACTGAGAGTCTAACTGCTCCCACAGAACCACGTGACTACTTTGGCCAATGGGCTGTGAGTAGAAGTGAGGGGAATCACTTTGGGGATGAAGCACAGAAGAGCTGTTATATGACTCTATAGCTGTCTCCCTGTTGCAGTGACAGAGGAGGCTAAGGGGTTTAGGTGGAGGAGTCTGTCAGCCAGAGTCTCAGAGTCCCTAGGTGGAACAGAGCTCTTCTTGGGCTCACGCTGGCTCTGTGAGCAAGAAATAAGTCTTTGTTGTATTAAGCCACCATTTAGGGTTGTTTCCATAGCAAACTGAACACTGGGATGGCTGTGAAATTTGGAGGTAATAACGTGGGAGGAGAGCGATGTTTCATAGACTTAGTCACATATTTTAAGTTCCGTTTATAGTGTGTTCTAGAAGTAAATTTCTGTACCAGACCTCTGTTACCTTACTAACCTTGATCTTACTCACCAGATGAGGAAACAGAAGACCAGAGAGGTTAAGAAGTAAGCTCAAGGGCACATGGCTGGTTTAGTGGTGTATCTGTACCTTTGTTTTAACAAGTTGTGTATAAATGAATGCTTTTTCTATACGAAGAATTCCATTTGCCCATTGTCTTCACCCAATTCTCTCAATGACGCTTTATCATCATTTTGATAATCCTTAAATCAGGTTCACCCTATAGTCAAACAGTTAATATCAAAAAACAAACACTCAACTATGGTGGGAGAGCCCAGTCTGAAAGGGGTACAGGAAACACTAACCGTTTTCTTTTCTTTTCTTTTTTTTTTTTGAGAGAGATTTTTGCTATAGGGCATGTGTACTCACTGGATACAAAGAGAGAGAAAGAGAGAAAATGAGAAATCATCCCCCTCCCCCACGTGGATGGTCACAGTGCAATCCCTTCTCCTCCATTCTCCTCTCGGGATTTTGAGTATGTATGCAAACATGTCCGGCATGAGTTGTTTTTTTATTTTTTTTTTTGAGAGGTTTATGCTACAGGGCGCGTGTGCTTGCCAGAGAGACAGAGACAGACAGACAGAAAACAAGAAATCACCCCCAAGGGGGATAGCCATGCTGCAATCCCTTCTCCTCCATTCTCCTCTTGGGATCTTGGGCATGCATGCACATGCGCCCGGCGTGAATTTTAAGCCACTGGGCCCAGGACTTGAACTGCAGTCGACTACATGGGAGTCCAGTGACATAGCCATTACACTAACTGCTGGCCCCTCCAGCATGAGTTTTAAGCTACTGGGTCTGAGACTTGAACTGTGGTCAACTACGTGGGAGTCTAGTGACATAACCATTATGCCATCAGCTGGTCCCATAACCCAAACTTTTAGAAAAGGTGAATAATGGCTTTTTCTTTAATATATTTTTCAAACTAGAATATTTATACACTGGAGATTAAAAAAAATAATGATACCATATACATTGGTGTGTACATATGTCCTTTGGTACAAGTGTGCATTTTGGTGTGCCTTGTAGGTGTGCATATACCAACTGTCTGGATTTAGAGAAGAAACATTTTTGATCAACACACACCCAATGAATTGAACTTGTTTTAATGAAGAAAATAAGAACAGCAGGAA
>NW_006159929.1:1995251-2005724 GCF_000334495.1 Tupaia belangeri chinensis
CAGGAATTTACTTTTTTCAAACAATAATAGTTTAGTCATCTAGAGGGCTTGAATTTTGATGGATCCCAGGCTCCCAAGCTTTAGATTGCATTAGTTTATTAATTTAATGAACAGTTATTATTCACCTACTGTGTCTCAGGCACTGATGCTTCAGAGGCAAGCACGACGGTAACCTTGAAGAGTCTGGAGCTTCTAAGGGAGATGAGACAAGGCCCTACAACTCTGTGATCCAGAGAGACAGTGGAAAATACTTTGTATGCAGAACTCTCAGAGGGCTAGAACAATTCTGGAGGAAAATGTTTCCCCTTTGAGGCTGGACGTCACAGAAAGCGTCATGAAGGAGGTGGCATTTGACTTGGCTTGGGACAGGAAAGATAGGTACGATTTTGAGAAGCTTTGGGGGAGGCTGTTCCTAACAGAGACATTAGCCAGAGTTCAGGCACAAGGGTAGGGGTGAAATTAAACTTCAGTAAGGAGGTTGAAATAAAAAAGAACTTGCAGGTTAACCTCTAATTAACTGGAAAATGCCTTTAACTGGAACCACTTATGGAAGGTTGTTCTATTAATTAAGATTTTCCTGTGTGTGTGCATGGTATGTGTGTGTGACCATAAAGTCACAGATAGACTCACATACCTCTTCAGCTCCAGACTTCCCTGAGGACCTTCCTTCTGTATCCAGTGGGTCTTTGTACCCCTCTGTAATAGGGAGGGGTGCTGCCCATCAGTCTGGAAGACACATTCTCAGCACGCCACACTGCGGCCCCACAGAGGCCCCGTTCCAGGAGAATTGGAAATGTAATCACAACAGTTTTTATTAGCAAAAGAACAGCAGGAACCCTTCTGCTGTCCATATGGACAGATCCCGATGGGTATTCATGAAACAGTTTGCTACGGGAACAGCCGTGCTTAGAGCTCCTCGTCCAATTACCTTTGAACTTGCCTTTTTTGCTGCAGTGACTGTGGCTGCTGCACGTGAAACACCTCATGCACTCATTTCTCCCTGGCAAGGAGGGGGCTGCAATAGTCTGTTTGGGATTCTGTTGACCCGAGGGTGGACAGTGGCAGGCCAAGGAAGACACAAGAGTTTGGTGCTTGGTCACTCATTTTGCATGCCATGGTGGTCACCTAGGTCTCATATGTTCCATATAAAATTGTTCAGTTAATTGGAACCAACAATAGCTTTTGGTGAAACCCTTCAGGCTTATTGGGACCCAAGACAAGGGTTGATTCTGCAAGGGCTCATGGTAAGAGAGTAAAGAGCTTGTGGATCCTAACATTATTTTCTGGCCTTTTCCTCATGCTGTCTGAGTAGAGGGCAGTGGATATGATGACCATCAGCTTAGGTGCTGTGGTGCATTTCTGCTTCCAGATACCTCTTACCATGGTCCCTCATGGCACCTATCAAGTTGTATTTCTAGGAAAGAAAATGTAGCTTTTATTTGTGGAGGATAAGAGTATAAATCTGAAATAGGATCCCTGTTCAAGTAGAAAGACACCCATGCCTTCTGTAGGCCATAGGTGCCAGACCTTGAAACTAATTGGTTGGAAGAGGACAGAGAGGAAGATCAAGCAATTCAAAACCAGCACATGTTTCTGAGTTTATGAAAATCAGTACAAGAAGGAGTGTCCCACAAAGCAAACATAGTCTCATTGGTTGATATCTTGTGGGTTGAGCAGGGCTGCCCTGTATCTCCAGGTTGGAGAGGTTACAGTGGATGTCTGCTGTTTGCCTGCTGTGCTACCAATCTTCTAGTAATCATATCTCTGTTTTCCATAGGGGTGTTTTGCTCTCCTGCTTTTGGATAGTAGGTTTCCTCTATGCTGACTTCGATCCTCTGCCTCTAGGAGTGGATATGGAGCTCAGACCTGGCCCAATAACATCTCCTAGACTGGTTCTGGTCTGAGCTTACTTGGTATAAGTCTGACTTGGGACTTCTGCTGGAACCGCTTTTTTTTTTTTTTGATTATTTTCTCAGTCTTTTTTTTGGGAGAGGTTTTCGCTATGGGGCGCGTGCGCTCGCCAGACAGACACAGAGAGACATAGAGACAGAAAGCAAGAAATCACTCCCCGGGGGGGGATGGTCACACCGCAATCCCTTCTCCTCCATTCTCCTCTCGAGATCTTGGGCACGCATGCACACACACGTGCCCAGCGTGAGTTTTAAGCCACCGGGTCCGGACGCGGTCGACTACATGGGAGTCCAGCGACATAGCCATTATGCTAACTGCTGGTTCCCATGGAACCTCTTTTAAGAGAGGCTTGCAAACAGGAAAATACAAGCCTGGAGTTGTGGCTGGCTATGTAGCTGTCTCCTGGGAAGAACCTGCTAAGAATGACTCCTGTCTTTATCCAACTGTGCCCAAGATGCACCATCTCTGGTTGCTTGACAGCAAGTCCAACAGATCTTCTTTTGTTCATAAGCCAATCTGAGAAGCCTCTAGGGGTTTAGATTTGTCAAGTGGGTGATCCTTTTCCCAAAGGAACTGACACTCCGAGGTCTTTCCTGTTTTCCAATCCATCACCTAACGCCTCCTTTTTCCTGTCAGGGAGTGGCTCCCCAAGTTGACTAGAGGAGAGGCAGGCATCTTTCCTGGGTGTGCTATCACATATGGGTATGTCAGATGGTCCTGGGTACAATTCTGGCTCATTGTAGCAGTTCATTAAATCATGCTAATAATCTGACTACACACACTGATGGGATTTTTCCATTTCCCATTCCTGAAGGCAAAATCATTGTAGGGTTCAGTCTAGAGTTTAGGCATTGGAATCAGACTGTCTTGAATACCTGTTCTGGCTTAGCCATTTCTAGCAATAGCTTGGGTAACCTACTCAACCTTTATAGACTTCAATTCATCTGGAAGATGGGCATAATAATACTCCTCATTCACTGGGTGAGGACTGGGTAAGAATAAGAAAGCTCATGCGAAGCAAATTTAGCTTGACATCTTCTTTGTAGGAGATATTATTATTACTTCTAGAAAACTCCCAAACCAAGTCTTTAGAAGTACTAAATCAGTGCCCAGCAATTGTTATTCCTTTAGATTTCCCAGTGTACTGTCTTCCTTTCCCTTTTATCTTCTTACCTCCAGTATTCACTAAGGGCTTGTTCTCTTCCCCCCCGCCCCCAGTCCCGTTTCGTCTTTTTGGTTACCCATGCATAGAAGATACAGGTAGAATCTGGGAGCTCCCAGGGTCAGGAACAATACCTAACATCCAGGAGAGGCCAGAGTAATGGTCTTTGTTCCTTTCTAATGAAGGAACAAAGGCAATGATAGGTGCCGGAGCGGGGAAGGGAAAGCTTGCTGAGGACTCATGTGTCCATCACCCTGGACCTCAGGATTTGTTGTTTGAAGGAAGAAATTGCACTTGTTCCATCTTGCAGAGGGGGACCTCACTTCTTCAACTCAATTAAGTCTTCTGAGTATCTGCTTTGTTCAGAGTCAAGGTCTCCAACCCAGGTGAAACCTTTCCTCTTATTTGTGTGCTTATCAAATACTTCAAGTAGAAACAGGGAGTATGCAACAGCATGGAAATTGTCAAAACTGGAAGGCTGATTCTGTAATTCATATGGAAATAAAAAGGACCTAGAACAGCCAAAACAATTTTGAAAAAGAACAAAGCTGGAGGACTACTACTGCCTGATTTTAAGGCTTATTATAAAACTACAGTAATCAAGACAGTATACTATTGGGATCAGAACAGACAAATAGATCAATGCAATGGAACTGGGAATTCTGAAATAGACACAGACATGTATGGACAACTGAGTTTGACAAAGGTGCAAAGACAATTCAGTAGAGAAAGGATTTTTTTTTTTTTGAAGAGGTTTTCGCTATAGGGTGCGTGCGCTCACCAGACAGACAGAGAGAGATAGAGAGACAGAAAGGGAGAAATCACCCCCCAGGGGGGATGGTCACACCACAATCCCTTCTCCTCCATTCTCCTCTCGGGATCTTGGGCACACATGCACGCACATGCACCCAGCGAGAGTTTTAAGCCAGCGGGTCCAGGACGTGAACCGCGGTCAACTACGTGGGAATCCAGCAACATAGCCATTACACTAACTGCTGATCCCAGAGAAAGGATATTTTTTAAAAAAAAATAAATGATGGACTAGTTGAATACTATTATGCAAAAAATAAATTTTGATACTTAATTTGCACCATATAGAAATTAGCTCAAAATGTGGGACCATCACAAATGTTCATATTGGCTTTCCTTACTACTGCCCCAATCTGGAAACAGCCCAAATGTCCACCAGCAGGTGAATAGATAAGCAAACTGTGATATGTCCACAAAATGGAATACTACCCAGCAGTGAAAAGGAATAAACTATGGGTACATTCAGTATTACAAACCAATCTCAAAATAATTATTCTAAGTGAAAGAAGTCAGGGGGAAAAAAAGAATAATACTCTTTTTACTGATTATATTCACATAAAATTCTAGAAAATGCAAACTTAATCTATAGTGACAGAAAGAAGATCAGTGGTTGCCTGGGCAGGAGGGCAAAAGGCTGGCAGGAAGGGAAGAAGGGAATTTTGGGGAGTAATGAATATATTCATTATTGTAATTGTGATGGCTTCATGAGTGTCTACATATATCACGATTTACCTAAGTGCACTTTAATTATGTGTAGTTTACTTTATGTCAATTATGTCTTAAGAATTGTGTGTAAAAGGAGAGGATATTGTTTTACCAGCATCATGAGGACCAGGTAAGATAGCCCAGGAAAGTGACTGTCTGTCCGGGGAGGGCAGAGAGACAGAGTAGGCTAGTGAGCCAATGTTCCTTTACTTTGTACTTGTCCAGCCTGTCCCCTCTGCAAGGGCATGCCCTCTCTATCCTCCTCACCTAGTTAGGTCCTGTTTGTTCTTCTAGATCCAGGGGAGAAATTGCTTCCTCCATGACACCTTCCAGGACTGCATGTTCTTATGTTTTCTTTCTCTTGTATAGTTGCACAGCATTTTTTGGGTATATTGTTCCTCAGAGCATCCATTGTGGGTTTGGCTGAATAGAAGACAAATAAATGAGAAATTTAGTCAGCATTGGTAACAGCTCTCTTGTGCTCTCCTGAGGCTTCCACAAGTGTCAACTCTTGTCTTGGTCATTTTCCATCTCCTCTTGGATGATAGGTGGATGTGCACATGTTTCAGTTAATAGCAGCCCCACTGACTCAAGGGCAATGCCCATGAAAGCACCCTTCTCCTCCCCATACCCAATCAATCACAATATGCCTTGACTCTCTCCAAATCTTGACTCTATCTCTGCTCTTCGTCTCTGTGACCACGACGCTAGTCCTAGCTGCCATTGTTGTTTGCTGGGATCACTGCAATAGACAGATGGTTATTGGTTTTCCTATGTCTACTCCTCCCACCATCTCCAACCAGCTTCTTCTCAACCCAGCACCCACAGAGATCCTTTCAAGAGTTCCATCAGGATATGCCACTTTCCTGCACATGGTTTTCCTTTTTTACAGACCTTTTTAATTTTATTTATTATTATTATTATTTTATTTGACCAGTGAGAGACAGAGAGAGACAGAAAGGGAAAGTGAGAAAGCAAGCTGCCAGGTCTAGGACTTGAATTGCAGTTGACCAAGTGGGAGTTCAGTGCCTTAACTACCATGCCACCTGCTAGCCCCAACTTTTCCTTTTTAAAAATTTACTAGAGGGAATATGTGTTCACCACAGGGAGAGAGATAGAGGGAAAGTGAGAAATTACCGCCTATAGGGGATAGTCACGCCACAATCCCTTCTCCATATCTCCCTCCTTTCAGGATTTTGGGCATGCATGCACACACTCCCGGCATGTTCTTAAGGTTGCCAGGTCCTGAACTTGAACCATGCAGTTAGCTATGTGGAATCCAGCTGTCTTAACCACCACACCTCTGGCTGGCATTGGCTTCTGCACATAACTTGTTAAAAAGTTATTCATTTCTTCCATGAGCAAGGGAAAAGAAGACAGAGGGAGAGAGAGATGGCACCCACAACAGGATCTTGAGCCTATGATCCACCCCCGGCTTCAGCCAGCCCCAGATCATAGGCACACGTGTGCCTGGCATCCTCAGGGAGATCTCCTGGTCCAAACCTGGGGCCTGTCCATGTGGGTCAGCCTCACCGAATGTCACGTTACCACTATGCCATCATCCGGCTCCCATCCTGCACATGACTTTTATCTAAGTTCTCTCAAATGTACTTAGATTGAAACCAAAACCCTTTGCCACAGCCTGTGTGGCTGTCTGGCCTGGCATCTGCTGAACTCTCTTGCTGGGGTCTGTGTGGCATACAGAGTGGCCATCTTTCAGTATAATGCACACCGTAGACCCCTCCTCAGGGCCATGTGTTGCCTCTCTCTCTCCCTGAAGCCCTCTCCCTTTCCTGGCTCTTCTTTGCAGGGGCCCCTTTCTAGAAAGGCCTTTTCTTTGATTCCTGTTTAAAGCAATTCCTTCCTCTTTGTTCTTTCTCTCACAACATTCAGTTCTGTTCTCAGCATGCGTTCCTGTTTGTGAGTGCATATTTATTTGTTTGTTTTACTAATGTAATGGCCATCTCCTCCACTTGACTGGAGGCTGTGGGAGAATGGGGAGCCAGTCTTCCATTTACTGCTCTGTGTTGTGTCCCCAGCATTGGGCTCTAACTAAATATTTGTTAAATGAATGAATGAACGAATGAATGAATCTCAAGTGGAGCTTTGAGGTTGGAGGGAGTGCCACTTTGCTGTATTCTTTGTCCTAGTGACCTTGGAGCATAAAGATACATATTTTTTGTCTTATAGTGCACATTACTGAAATCAGGATGGCTCTTATTGTCGTATATGTTTAACTCAGAGTATTTTCCTCCGGAAACTGCTAACTTAGTGATTCATTCTCACAATGCTACACTTTACATCAGAGAACTGAAGTCATAAGAAAACCTTTGCAGTGTCCAATAGATGACATGTCTCATAGATGAGGGCATCTGGTCCTCCATTTCTGCATGCTCCTTTGTGGTCTTCCAGCCATGATCTTGCTTTGTGAGCTCACTTGTGTCCTGTTAATCAGAAATTTAGTATTTATGTTGTGCTTATGTTACCCTCCGTAGCTTAGAATATAAGCTTCCTGAGGGCAGACAGGATGTTTTATACTTCATGGTTTAGGAACTCACATTGGGCACAGGTAGGGAAGGGAGCAGAAGGAACGAAGGAGATGGAAGGGGAGAGAGTCTGATTCCTGGCCCTCCTCAGTCACCCCTCCAGCCTTCAGTGTCCAGTATCCTGGATGTGCACTACTGAACTGCCCTAGCCTCGTGGGCAGTCTTAAGACGTGAGTGGTAGGCGAGACTTCAGTGCTTTTGGAGATCCTTGCTACCGTGTGTCGTCTGACTCCAGTGAATAAGATTTTGCCTTGTTCATGAGACAAGCCCCAGTGTTCTACTCTTGCCCCTTGAGCCCATGGCCCTACCCAGCTAACTAGAGCAGAGGCTTCTTTTCACTTCATTTGTACTTCCGGGTGTGGAACCCAGCTCCTGCCATCAGACCCCCAGCCTCCGTGCTGATGAGAAATGCTGTGGACCAATGCTTAAAAACACTGGCAGGGGTCATGCTAACCTAGGGCTTCTTCCATCTCTGTTTTTTTTTTTTTTTTTTTTTTTTTTCTTGGCTAGCTTTTCTGCGGCTCTAGGAAGTTGGTCCTTTCTCAGAGCCTTAGTTTCTTCATCTATAAAAAGGGGATAATGGGCTAACAGGTGGTATGCTAGTTAAGGCACTGGATTCCACATGGCTGACTCTGAAGTTTGAGTCTCAGATCTGGTGGCCTGAAAAACATGCCAGGAATGTGTGCATGCTTGCCCAAAATCCTCAGAGGAGACTGGGGAAGGGATTGGGGCATGGCCCTCCCCACCCTGGAGGAGAGGTGATAGCTCACTTTCCCTCTTTCTCTGGAGAGCGCATGTGCCTTATAGCAAAAAACAAAAACAAACAAACAAACAAAAAACTGATAAAAAAGGGGAGGAATGATAATATCCAACTTGTAAGAGAGTTGAAAGTAGAAGTTGTGGTGAAAATATTGAACAACTTGTATTGCATAGACACCAGCTAATCAACTAGCCATAGCAGGATCAGGAGCTGAATTTAGCGACACTGGGGGCAAAGCTAGGGTAGCAAGGATGGGAGAAAGGCACTCAGGGGCTGTGGAATACCAGCTATTTGCTAACAAAAATGAAACTAATGCAGTATTTTAACAACTAGAACTCTCTGGTCGCTCTGTAGATGGCCCTGCTTGACCCTCTCGTGGTCACCCCCACTTACCACCACACCTTCTTACCTGTGAATTCTCTCTTCCTGGTGGCCAGACCCCAATATGTGCCCCACCAAGAGAATACTGGTCCTCAGGTTCATTCCCCTTTCTGTCCAGCTCCCCTCCCCACTCCTTGAGCCCAGCTTTTTCCTTGGACTGGAGCCTGTGAGCCAGTGTTCATTTAGGGAGAAGACCGAATGCATCAGGGAAAAATCATACTCTGGGACGTGGAAGCAGAGAACTGTTGCATTTCTTCTCAGGGCTAGAGAGAACCATCTACAAAAGAAGTCTTGGCCCACATTTGAGGCTGCCTGCTTTCCCTATCCCTGGCTGTCATCCTTAGCATTTCTGCTGGTGAAGGTGCTTGGCAAAGTAAACCCCCAAATGCACAGAAATCTCTCCTGCCAAATTGAATTCTCTAACCAGTCATAAATGCCCACCACTGACTTGTGCAAGCTAAAACAAAGCAAAAACCCAGCAGCATGAGCTGTGACACTGGGGACAGGAAATTTATGGTTCTTTGAAACCCTATAGATCTGTACATCACAAAGTTATCACATGAATTAAAGGGCCAAAGAAAAGATACGAGGGTTTGCTTAGAAGGAATAAATGCTGTTCAGGAAAACTTATTCCACTGGCTCTAGACTTTATCAGTAGGCCAATCTGTCATCAAGCCTTTATCTCAGGGGAACCTGCTGGAAAGAGTCAGTTGTCTGAGAGGCTTATTCAGGGAAAAGGGGCATCATGAGCACTCAATCCTGTCCCTTGCTTTGTTTCCAGGACAAAGGAAATGAAGGGAGAAGAGGAAAGCTAGACTTGGAAGATAAGGATGCATGGTGGAAAGAATCAAAACTTTGGGGGTGAACTGGCCTGTTTCTTTCTTTCTTTCTTCCTTCCTTTTTTTTTTTTTTCTTTCTTTTATTTATTTTTTATTTTTATTATTTTTTTTTCTTTTCCAGAGGGCACATGTGCTCACTGGAGAGAAATAGAGAGGGAAAGTTAGAAAGTTCCCCTGTGTAGAGCATGATCATGCTGCATTCCCATCTACTCCATCTCTCCTTCCAGGATTTTAGGCATGCATGCACACATGCCTGGCATATCTTTCAGCAGCCAGATCCAGGACTCGAACCACACAGTCAACCATGTGGGATCCAGCTGCCTCAATCACCACACTACAGGCTGACCTGGCTTGCTTTAAATTTAAGCTTTATAGCTTTCTACTTATGAGACTTTGGCCAAGTGAAATCCTGTCTTAGAGCCTTGGTTTCTTCATCTATGAAAACAGAAGTAGTTATGTTACAGTAGATGCTGTTGGTGCCTCACCCTTGTGTCTTGGTACTCATTATTCCCATGCACCCTACCTGGGGACTTTGGAAGTTTTGATTAGGGTCAGCAAGTGATGTGGTGGTTAAGGCACTGGATTTTCACACGGCTGACTTTGTGGTCCAAGTCCCTGACCTGGTGTCTTGAAAATCACACCAGGCACATATATTGCATGCCCAAAATCCTGAGAGGAGAGTGGAAGAGAAGGAATCATGCTGTAGTCATCCCACCCCCATGGAGTGATTTCTTACTTTCCTTCTCTCTGTCTCTCTCTGCAGAGTGCATGCACCCTCTGGCAAAAACCTAAAAAAAAGTTTATTTATTTACTTATGTGTGTGTGTGTGTGTGTGTGTGTGTGTGTGTGTGAATAAGAGAGAGGGAGAGAGAGGGAGAGACAGATTTTTTGACAGGGTCTCTCCTTGTCAGGACCTGCCCTAATCTCCAACCAGCTAAGACTACAGGCACGCATCACCATGCCTCGCCTGTTTAAGGTGGGACTGGAGGCTGAACTTGGAACTTCTATGTGGCCTGAGCCCCCAAGCAGTGGCATCACCAAGTCAGCAGAGGTTCACCTGGAGACTTCTGATGCAAACACCTATGGATGTGTGTCTTGAGGTTTTCAGGTTGATCTGTGTACATATGTGGCACTGGCCAGCTTTCTTGGGGTGTTAATGTCCTTCCAACTCCTGCTCTGTGACTGGCAGGAGATAGAGCATCAATCTCCTCAGCTCCCTCCCTCCTCAGAGGGATGACTGAGATGTGCTCTATAAAATCTCAAGTGTGTCCAGCAGGATGGAGCCTCACTGGCCCCCAGTTATGGAGAACTCTATGACATACCCTTTTTGACTTCTTTCCCTTCTCTTGGCTCTCTTTC
>NW_006159929.1:2005739-2032550 GCF_000334495.1 Tupaia belangeri chinensis
CCTATCTTGTGCTTGTTGAGATCACAAGTAAATAACTTGCACATGAATCACTGTCTCATGGACTCCTAGGAGAATTAAATTTCAGAAAGTATGTATATCAGAGGATAATTTCAAGGGTTGAAGGAGAAGACATCTCAAATGCTCAGGAAAAATGAAGTGTGCAGTGAACAATACTGAGCAGGGACTTGAGAAGTTATCAGTCTCCTGTCTTTCTCTGTCTTCTGTCTCTCTCACCGCAAGAATCTTATGTACCTCTTCTTTTGTGCCCCCTTGCTAATACCTAACAGCCCATTAAGTGCCCTGTAAGAGAGGAAGTGGGCGAGTGGCTATCTGCAAGGCTGACTCCCCCACGTGCTGGAGCCAGAGCCACAGTAGGATGTGAAACTCCCTGCACATGGGGTATAAGGAGAGCTCCAGGAGTTCTTTTGGGGGCTAAACAGACTCAAGGATTAATTAGCTAATGCCTGTGGAGTGCCTGGGAATGTCAAGTGCTGAGTGTGAAGTGGCATCTCTTGAGATGGCTTTCCCTCTTTAAGCCCTCCA
Source organism: Tupaia belangeri chinensis (assembly GCF_000334495.1). Classification (NCBI taxonomy): domain Eukaryota; kingdom Metazoa; phylum Chordata; class Mammalia; order Scandentia; family Tupaiidae; genus Tupaia; species Tupaia belangeri. The sequence continues at coordinate 2,006,283 of NW_006159929.1, forward strand.
CGAGAGATGTGTCGATTACCACGTGCGGAGGAGCAGTTGCTGAGTCTCCAGTTGGGGCTCTTAACCAGGCAAATATTTACAGTCCCATTAGGCACTCAGGGCCTCACAGGCCCCCAGGGACTGCAGCACACAGCTTGATCCCAGCCCCAAAGGACAGAGAGTTGGGAGTATCTGGGGGCTGATGGCTCCTACATGGTACCCATGTGGGGACTCTGTGCCCAGCATCCATAGCCTTAGACTACCTCTCCTGTGCAGGCTCTTCTAGAGCCCTCCAATCCACAGCCAAGCCCCGAGGTTGTTTACTGGTCCTTGATTGATCTCCATCCAGGGCATGGGTCTGAAATTACCTTCTTCCCTCCCAATCCTGTTCCTCCTTTTTCTAAGGGTGGCACCCTCCTCTTTCCTGACATCTCAGCATCTTTGATCATTACTCCCAATGTCCAACTGTCTACCAAGCTGTGCAGATTCTTTCTCTGTATCCGTTCTGACTTTTTTCTTCTCTTGTCCACCCTATCACCTCTGCCCTGATTCAGGGTGTCACCCTCTTCCCCAGTCTCTTGTTTTCATCTCCTGGCCTCTTATAGCCTCCAAGACCTGGCCTCTTATAGCCTCTTATAGCCTCATCTCCTGGCCTCTTATAGCCTCCACATAACCAGCAGAGGCTCACGTGGAAGCCTGTTCTGATGTGATCCCTTCCTTGATGCCTATTTGATGGATCCCTATGGCGGCCATCATGATTTGATTCTAACTTACCCCTCTCACCTTATTTCCAACTCTTTCTATGTTCCCACCACTCCTGGAGCTCAGGACCACTCCCCCATTGGATTACCCCAGCTATCCCACCTCTGCAAATATATTTAGAGAACAGACCAAATATCCCAAGTCTTTTTAATTTTGTGTTACTTTGTAGGGAGTCACCTCGTTTCTCCTGTATTAGTGCCGTGTCTGGCCAAGACATTTCTGACAGCCACTGTGGTGCTGTAATGCAGTGTTCCTTTTACTTGGTGTGCGGGGAGTATAACAGAGACAGTGCTTGTATTTAGGCCCAGATTGCTGGTTCTCTGGTTGTTATCTAATGAACGTGTCTATAAAAATCTGTCTTTTTTCCCCCAGCTTTCAAGAAGTTCCTTGTAGCTAATATTTTTCCTCAGTGCTGGCAAATATTAACTGTTCAGTTCTTGTTGAAATACTAGGAACTTGTGGCTTCAGAGACATCAGTGTGTATTTTGTCCTTAGGATATATTTTTATAAGCTAAGCTATGGAGACATGGCAGCCAGTGTGGGCCAAGGTCTGCTTGAAGTTCCCAATGTGACAGCACCTGAGATACCTCCTGCAGGGAGAGCTGGTTTCAGGAAGGCAGGATTTGGAGACCAAGCTCTGAAGGGAAAGGAGTCAGAGTTTGGATGGGAATTCACGTAGTAGAATCCTTTTCACAGCCACATAGGAGTATAGGGGTGTCACTTGGCCCTGCTGGCTTGCAGGGCAGGTGCAGTGAGGAGGTGAGGGCCAGCAGCGACATAGAGAATTTCTTTCACTTCTGGAAAGGAGACCAGTCTGGAGTTAGCCTAGATGTTAGCTGGCAAGACGGAAATCTGAAGGTATTGGGCTCAGTTTTGGATTCTTTCCTCCTTTTGTTTAAAATAAAAGACAATGGGGAACCAGCAGTTAGCGTAATGGCTATGTCGCTGGACTCCCACGTAGTCGACCGCGGTTCGTGTCCCGGACCCGGGGGCTTAAAACTCACGCCGGGCGCGTGTGCGTGCGTGCCCAAGATCCCGAGAGGAGAATGGAGGAGAAGGGATTGCGGCGTGACCATCCCCCCTGGGGGGTGATTTCTCGCTTTCTGTCTCTCTGTCTCTTTCTGTCTGTCTGGCGAGCGCACGCGCCCTACAGTGAAAATCTCTCAAAAAAAAAAAAAAAAAAGAAAGAAAAAAAAAAAAGACAATGGAGTATCCTTACACTTATAATTTGTCCTGTCCCAGAAGCTCTGCATTGCCTCCCTCCACAGTTCTGTATGTGCTGGCCCTGAGCTGAGCTACCCTGTAGCCCTGTCTGGTCCTGACTTGATAATCTGGATGCCTGTTGAACAGATAAAGTCCTTTGATGGCTTGAATTTGATTTGCTTTGCATTAAACTTCACTTTTCTGGTATCTTAAAAAAACCCCAAAAACGAAAGTCTTATAAGACTGGACTTCTTATTCCTACAAGGCAGCTGTAAGCTGGAGCTGAGCAGTGGCTGCTCTTCTAGACAGGACAGGTGGCACCAGCGTGCCGTGTGAAGCACCTGGCTTGCTTCACTCATTTCCTGTCCTGACCTGTGGTTAGTCTTAGGTCATGTTCAAGGAGAATGTCATTGATACAGGGGAAGACACTTCACTATCAATAAGTGAGGCCAGAACAATGCCACTGGGCTATGTGCATCTCAATCATTGAATGTCAGAATACCAGAGCTAGAAGAGCCCTTCTGGAAGTTTGTTCCTCTCTTTCTTATTTGTAGACATGGATCTGGAACTCAGAGTTGGAAAGGAACTTACCCAAGGCCATCCTGTGAATTGATGGCAAAACAGAGACCAAAATCCAGGTCTCTATATCCACAATTAAGAGTCTTGGTTAGACAGAGCTTCTGTCTTTGTGTCTTTGTGTTTCTCATTTCATGGCCATCAGCTCCATTGCAGACCTGTGTAGGAACTGAGGGAAGACTGTGATGGGGAGGGCTGAGGAATAAAAGGGAGGGGAGGCCCAGGGCTGCTTGGGATAAAGGCTGAATGCAGGGGCGTTCAAAAGCCACTGGGCACTGAGCGAATTAAGCCATGCCTGTCTGCGTTGCCCGGGTACTCTTTATGCATCGCATAATGCCATTGTTCAACCAGAGCCAGGGGCCAGAATGAGCACTGTCTTTGCAGGTAGGCAGCCAGTGCCGGCACAGCAGCAAGAGAGGGAGCAGGAGAGGCTGGAACATTCCAGCTTGAAAACAGCAGCTGTATAATAAAGCCAGGCTGCTTCGTCTCCAGGCCCCACTGTCCCTTCTCCCCGCCTCAGAGCAGCAGCATGAATCAGTTCACTGCGGCAATGGTCCAGACGATGTGACTTGCATCCCCATCAGCTACCTGATTGCAGTCCCTGGATGCACAAGGCACTAGATGTGCCTGGCATACCAACCGCCTGCCTCTGTGCTGCAGCTGCTGGAAAAGAAGATCGCCGGCCCCGCCCGGCCCTGCAGACAGAGCTGGCATCCTTCAAGGCCACCACTGGCCTTTTATCTTGTCCAAGACTCTGGGACAGTCACTGAAATTCTGGGGCTGATTTTGACAGGGGCCACCAACCTGTCTTAAAGATGCCCTGACAATCCCCTCTGGCCCCAGGCAGACAAAGGCTTGAGAGGAGAGGAATTACACACAGTCCAGACGCTGCTGTTTCTAATACGTTATTTTGACACACAATTAACTGCAAAATTTGCTCTAAGCAAAGAAGAGCTCAGGCCTTGCAGGGTCCGTGTGGCACAGTGCAAGCAGAATTTGGTCCTGTGCTAACCTACTCACCCTTCCCCAAGGACCAGGGATTGCCTACCACCCACAGTGGTGCATCCCTCTCAGGCCTGGGTGCGGGCACTGATCAGAAAGGATGCGTCAGCCCGCCCAGGGCTCAGCACGGGGCCAGAGGAATCGTGGCATGAGAGGGAAGGGGACTATGGGCGGGGGGGGGCTGCACAAAACCTTCCAGCAGAGCTCGCTGAACAGCAACCCTTCCGAAAATGGTGGCGCTTATCCTCTGCTGACAAAAGACTGATTTGAGCTCTCCCTGGAGGTGGGATGAAGCGAGCACATTGCCTTTTATCTCCCCGTTGCTTTGAGAGGGGAGACAACTGGTGCAGAGCGTGGTAGGGAGCCCTGGAGAAGGCACTTACGAATAAAAAGCATAATCTCTGACTCCCCCAAACCAGGAGGGGAGGCGACTTTCATCCCCCAGCCTGGCTGGCTCCCCCATCCTGCAGGCGTCTGAATGGGAGTGGGAGCTCCAAAGGAGAGGCTCCTGTGCTGCACAATGCTACACAATATTGCTTCTCCCCAGGAGCCCGAGGAGGCCATGGGCACTCGGCGGCGTCTTACTTTGAAACCAATCCTCCAATCAGCTATTTAAATAAGAAATATAATCTCATTGAACACTGAGAGCCGTGGGTCTGAGACGCTTCCATTTACAAGGCACTTGAAGAAATTCCCCAAGCCCCCAGTTTATCAGGACAGCCAGCTTAGGACTGTTTACCGGGGGAAGAGAAGTGTTAGGAAGGAGAGAGAACTGAGGTTGGCTGTTAGAAATCCAGGCTGTCCGCAGCGCAAAGGGGCGAGCCCACACCCGTGCACTGGTGTGCTGCCAGGAGGAGGTGGGAGAGGTGTACGGCTGCTCAGGAAACCACTGTACAGCTGGCCACTGCTCTGTACAGCCTCTTACTGAGGGGGTGAGGGGGCACCAAGCCTTGCCTGTCGCTCTTTCGGAAACATTCTTTTGAGTACCTGCAAGTTCATTGCCGGAGCATGTTTTGTAAGAGGCCAAGTGGTTGTTGAGATGCAGTGGGTGCAGCTACCCTGATGAAAACGGGCCCAACAAGAAGGTGGGGGATAGTCTTGACCGAGCCGATGCCCGCTCTACTTGAACTCACCGTGTTTCTGGGCCCCCAGCCTAACTTCCCCTGTGGATTCTGGCCACAGATCTGTCTAGAGAGGGAGACTGGAGAGTCTGTGCTGGCTGTCATGGGCACTCCCTAGGGGGTTAGTGGCATGGGACCTGGAGACAACAGCCTCCATGAGAATCCTGAGAAAGTTCACCTGCCATTTACCAGCTTTTAGCCCATGAGCAGCTGACTCACCAGAGCCTCGTTTTCCTCCTCTGCAATGGGCTGTGAGGACCCACTGAGACAAAGGGTGTGGAGGGATTGGTAGGTGGGCTGTGTCCCATATGGGACCATATGTTCTACCGTGGTAATGAGTGCCCCTGTCCCGCTCACAGCTTGTGGGACATGACCCATTGCTCTGGCTCCGGCTTGTCATTTCTTGTCAATGGCTCCCTCTACTTTCCCCATCCTGTTCTGCCCAGTTCTGTCCCGCTTTGTCATGTTCCCTTCAAGATCTACCATGCTGACCATTTTGTCCTGTGAGGGGCCAGAACGTGGAGTGTCACTTTGAGCTGGAAGGCTGCCTGAAGGAGGTGTGGCTTGCATTGAGCTTGAGAGGTGGGAAGGATTTGGAGAACAGAGGAAGAAGAGAGAAGAATGTAGAGAAAATGCCTGGCAGTAAGAATGAGCAGAGAGGGAATGTTGGGGAAGGTGGTCTGTGGGTGATGAGGTGCAGTGTGGGGGTGCAGGGTGAGGGATTGGACAGAGGAAAGACAGTGGCAGAAGGCCGCCCCTCCTTTCTCTGTTGCTCTGAACCACCTGGGTGTCATTGCTCACCAGAGCGGGGCTCTAGCTTTGAGGGGACCAGAACCGAGAAGTCTCTCTGGCAAAGGCTATCGGTCCTGAGCAGGTGTGGCCCTAACTGTGCGCAAAGCCCTGCAGCATTATGGAGACCAGTGCCCTCAACCGACAGGTGAGGGCAGGTCACTCACTTGGTCACACAGCAGGTCACACAGCAGTCGGTGGTGGACAGGGCAGCAGCAGAGTGCTGAACCTGTCTGTCCTGTGTTAGTAAAGCTAGCTCTGATGGAGCACTCGCTGTAGGCCAAGCCCTGTGGTATTCCCACTTTTACCCTCCAGCAAGCCTACCAAGTAGGGAGCATTATTTCTGTCCTCATTTAGACACAAAGAAGCTGAGGTCTGGGGTGGCCGCAGATCTTGCCGGGGTCACCCAGCCAGGAGGAGGTAGGGCCCAGAGTGATGCAGGCAGCTGGCGCTGGAGGTCCTTTCTGCCTTCTTGCCTCTTGGGGAGCTCGGCCCATACCCCTTCTTCTTTGCTGAAGGAGCGTTGTGTGTCCTTGTCAGAGACCAGGAATGGAGGCTGTGGCATGCCCCTTCTCCTTAGCAAAGCACCTAAGTGCCTTCTGAGCTCCTGGACCATCAGGGAACTTCAGTGAGGTGGGAGAGGACGACACCCACCCTGTACCCCGCAGTGTGGGCAGGGCCAGTGTGCGTCACAGACTTCCATTAGATATTTGATGCATCGCAGAACTGCCGAGAGCTATCCATCACGCCTCCCCTGCCACCGCCTTCCCGACCTGCTCCCAGAGAGGGGGCATTGGCCTGCATTAGTCAGCTCCTGGGAAGCAGAGGGGAGGAGGGGGACAATGCTTGGCCATGGCTGTGATGACAACAAGAGCACCATTTACGGAATGCTTCCTGCATCCCAGGCAGACCTCAGTGCTGTCGGTATTTCATCACATTGAACCCCTTAGCCACAGACTGCATAGTCATTATTGTCACTCAGGCGGGGTGGGACCTGGCATTCAAGAAAGTTTGGTCTTTTGCCTATAGTTTCTCTGCAGGTGTCAAAGCCACACTGAGCCCAGATAGGTGAGTCCAGAACCCCCCCATTCTGTTATGAGGGGTTGGCCAATTGCTCAGCAGAGAGGTGGGGCTGGAGAGTTCCAAGGCTCTTAATGATCAGTTCTCAGAGGAGTATGACGCTGGCCAGGGCAGAACTGAGGGTCTCAGCACACCGTGAGCTACAGGAAAGCTCTCCATGAGCAGCCCCTCCCACCACCCAGTTACTGCAGCCAAAACTGGGCTTCTCCTCCCACATCCTCCTCAGAGGGGGCCCAGTCTCTCAGTTCTCCCTGCTAGCTGTTCTCGGATCCCTGAGCCAGCCTGTCCATGCCATAGCCCTGCCACAGGGGACTGGCAGTCCCCTGTGTGTCTCTAGCTTCTTTCTGCCAGCCTCCTGTTTCTTCTTCCCACTGTGGCCAGAGGTGCTGCTCTGGGCCACGGCTGCGTGTTGACTCCTCTGTGTAAAACCCAGTAGGTCCTTCACTAGGGACCAAGTCCTCACTCCTTGCTTAGTTTGACCTCTCCAGGCCCCTCACCGCTTGTCCCTTGTCCCTTTCTTGCTGCTGTCCTGCTCTTGCTGGGGCCTCTGTCTGTGGTTTACTCTCAGTAGGAGTGACGTCCTGTGAATCATGGCCTAGCTCATTCCTGGTCATCATTCAGATCCCAATTCAGATCAACTTTCTTCCAGGGAGTCCTCACGGTTACCCCAGACTGGACTTGGGGGCCTTTTGATGTGCTTCCCCCTAGCATGGCATGAACAATACTGTCCCAGTTGCTTTTCTTGCTCTCTGTCACCCTCAGAGACAGATTGTCAGATCCAGGAAGGCAATGCGTATGTCCCTCTCATGACTACTTCTGCAGTGAAGGAGTACAGTGAATGAATGAGTGATGCTAAGACAGGACCCAAGGTGTGGTGTGGGCCAGGGGCTCAGGCAGACAGCAGCCCAGGAAGGGGGAGGTGGTATGGTGTTTGCAGTGTAAAGACCTGGGTTTAAACAAGGCCCCAGTGTGGATAAGCTGTGCGGCCTTTAGCATAGCTGCTCTGAGCCTTGGTTTGCTCACATGCAGCTCAGGGATAATAGCGACTTCTTTATCTGGTGTTCACGGAGAGCGACCCCTGAGATAATGACTGGACTCTCACCATTAGTTCATCCCTCCTTTGAATTTAGCCAGAGTTAGGATGGCCTGACTGGGATTTAGCCATGTGATGATGAGGCAGAGGCCTGGGAAGGGTTTGAAATGTGGGGTTTGGAGGAGGGGGAGCCTGGAGAAGTGGCAGACTACCTCTTGTTTTTTCATTTTGTTTTTAAAAGAATTATTTAATTTTATTCATGCCATTATTTTATTTTATATTTTTGAAATTGACCAAAGAGAGAGAGAGAGAGAGAAAGTGAGAAAACAAGCTGTCTGCATCGGACTTGAAGCACAGTCAGCCGTGTGGGAGTCCAGCCACCTTAACCACCATGCCACCTGCCAGCCCCAACACCTGCCTTTGTTAATCACCTACTATTATGTGGCACTACAAATCTTTTTTTCTTTTCTTTTCTTTTCTTTTTATCATAGGGCATGGGCACTCACCAGAGAGAGACAGAGAGACAGTGAGGAGGAAAGTGAGAAATCACCCCTCAGGGAGGATCGCCACACTATAATCCCTTGTCTTCCATTCTCCTCTTGAGATTTTGGGCATGCAGGCACATGCACCTGGTGTGATTTTCAAGGTACTACGTCTGAGACTTGAACCACAGTTGACCATGAGGGATCCCTGTGCCTTGACCACTGCACCATCTGTGGCCCCAGCACTCTGAATCTTAATGTGATGACTCAAAGCACTGGCTTTCGTGTCAGACATGCATCCCTGATTCCTGGTGGTGTGATGTGTAAAAGCACCTTTTTTGGCTGCTGGGTGAGGGTAGGCGACACTGTGCAGAGAAAACACCCAGTGCCCGGTGCTGGCCAAAGTCAGTGCCTACGAAGTGGGGCCCACTGTGGGCTTTTTGGGGTGCCCTGCAGATCTGATTATGATTTTAAAGTTTAAAGAGAAAGAGAAAAAGGCAAGCACCCTCAACTGGGTCTCACGTTGTGGTCTGCCCCCAGCACTTCCAGCCAGCTGGGAGAACTTGGGTGTGTGCCCAGGGTCCTGCCTGGTCAGTGTGGTTATCCCCATTTCCACATGAAGGCACGAGGCCCAGGAAGGTAAAGTGAGGTACCCAGGGATGCCTAGCCACAGGGGACCACAGGCACAGACGACCTGCTCCCAGGTTCTTGCTGAGGAGTTTGGCCACTGGGGGACCACGGAGGATGGGTAGTACTTTTCTCATCGCCTTCACGTTGCGTTTCTTAATTTAAAGTGGGAAATTCCATATTTGGCGCCTCATCAATCATTTTTGTGAGCTCAGCTCCGTGGAAAGCACAGAAAACATTTATATTTGCAGCTCAAACTGTCGAAAATGTAAAACAATTTAAATAATATTAACATTTTAACAGCCTCCACTCATGGCTCTGTGAAATTAACCATTATCTCTTGGAGTGTTTGTTAAAATTCAGCAGCGGGTAAGTGGGGAGTCCTGTGGGGCCGCCTGCATTTCTGGGCAGCTAGGAGGGGTTGGAGGGGAGGGTGCACTCTCCAGGGGCTGTTCTCCCAGACCTGCTGATGGTTTGACCAAGTTCATACCCTGTAGTGGGGGCTGTGGGTCTTAGTGCTCAGATGAAGACCATTCCAGGGGTGAGAGGCACAGAAATGAACATGACACAGACTTTGTTCTCAAAGGACCCCTGGGGTAGGAGTAGTGACCAGAGAATGTGTCTAGGGTGGAATTGGTGCTACACACGAGAAAAGAACGCTGGTGTCCTGGGAGCCCTTTCTGGAGGCAATAGCATCTGAGATGAGATGAGCCTTTGTAGCAGGCAGTCTCTGAGTGAGGGATGAGATCATCCCCAAGGCCTGGCCTTGCTCTAACCTTCAAGAGCCAAAAAAGTTCTGCCATTTTTCCCAGGCAGTGAGGAAGAAGGGGCCACTAGGGATGCTGCTTCTGGCTGGTTCTGTCCAAGGGTCTGCGTTTCCTGGGCACCATAGGTGAAGCCAAGACTCAGTGAGAATGCTGTTATTTTCAAACCACGGGAATGAGGGATGGGATTTCTGATGGCATTCATAGAAAGGGCTAGGTTCTGTGTGCAGATGTGACAGATGAGAGAACTATTTTGTACCTAAGTTGTCTTCCCTCTCTTTGTTATGCCTTACCATGATAGCACGGACCAACAGTGAAATGATGAGCTCGGGGGTGTCGAGCAGATGCTGGGTGAGGTGTCAGGGGCTTGTGAAAACAGATTCCTACACGGGACAGTTGTTCAACCCGCTGTGAGCCAGGCCTGGGTTAGACTTCACCTCCTTGGAAAAGGGCCAGATCATCGTTGCCCTGGAGAGGTATTCCCAGGACACTCTATTGTGCCCAACCCCTTCACATTTTGTGTACTGAAGCCCTAACCCACATGTGGGCTTAGTGGAAGATGGGGCCTTTAAGGAGGCAATTAAGGTTAACTGAGGTCATATGGGTGGGGCTTTAATCTGATAGCACTGATAGTGTCAGAGATCTCTCTGTCTCTCTCATTCTGTGAGCACACAGAGCAAAGACCATGTGAGGACACAGCAAGAAGGTGGCTGTTGGGGGCCAGCAGATGACGTAGCTGTTACATCACTGGGTTTCCATATGGCCGACTTCAGTTTGAATCCCTAACCCAGAGACTTGAAACTCACTCTGGGCATGTGTGTGTGTGTGTGTGCCCAAGATCCCAGGAGGAGAATGGAGGAGAAATGATTGCGGTATGGCCATCCTCCCTCCCAATCACTGTGGGGGTGATCTCACTTTCCCTCTCATTGTCTCTCTCTCTCTCTCTCCTCACCAAGTGCACTCACCCTACGGCAAAAACCTTTAAAAAAAAAAAAAAAGAAGAAGGTGACTGTCTACAAATCCAGGAAGAATGTCTCTACCAAAACCCAGCCCTGATAGCACCTTCATCTTGGACTTCCAGCCTCCAGAAATGTGAGAAAATAAAGTTCTGTCATTTCAGGCACCCAGTTTGTACAACCTGTTATGACAGCCCCAGCTGCCCAGTGCACGGGGGCTTACAGTTTGGTGAGGGAGATGCTCAGCTGGCTGATTGTAATACATACGACACAGGACAGAAGAGAGGTGTGCACAGAGAAGGTGGTACCTGACACAGCCAGGTGGGCAGCAGGGGAGGCTTCCTGGAAGAGGTGCGGGAGAATGAAGAGAGCTGTCATGAAAACTGGGGAGGGGAGGCAAGGAGGAGGTTTTAGGTGGAGGAGACAGTATGTGCAAGTACACAAAGGTGTCAAGGGGGTGGGAGGTCTGGGGATGCCAAGAGGAATTCTGTGTGACTGGAGAGCAGAGTAGGAAAGGAAGCATGAGGAAAGAGAGGAGTCTGGGGGACAGCAGTGTGGGAGCACCCTTTCAGGAAGGTTTAGAGACTCCTGCCTGCCAGAAGACTCTACCATTAGTGACTAACTTGCTGTGTGACCTTAGGCAAGTCACTTAACCTCTGTGCACCACAGTTCTCTCCTTTGTAAAATGGGGTGCAGGATCTCTGCCCTGCCTGCCACCCGGATGCTTTGTGGGCTCAATGAGCCAATGTATGTGAAAGCATTCTGGAGAAAGCCCCACAATGGCGCCATGGAAATGGAAGGTGTTATTATTATGTAACCACACTGACTCCCGTCAGAGAAGCATGGAGTCAATTGGAGTCTTGAGGGATGTCAGGGAATTGGCTGCTCTCTGCAGCTTGTCATAGAGACCTGTCTTTTTATTGTACTCCTTTCATATCACTGTGGGCCTGATGAAAGGAGGGGAAAGGATCTTTGATCTGTCTAAATATTCTGCTCCCACCAAGATGGGAGGAATTCCGAGGAAGAGCTATTATTAGAGGCTGAGCTGGAAGCAGGCGCCTTTGTGGATCAGAGGCTGTCAGCTTGCATAAACAACCTCCTGTGCTTCAGAGCCGGCCAGGCTTTGCGGGCCTTGGCACAGAGTAGGTGCTCACAATCAGCCTGCTGGTTGTGCTGCAATGGCCTGACCTGAGTGGCAGGGGGACTGGTTTCTGGCTCCCACTCTGCATCCACTTTGTTGGGCAGCTCAGGACAAGTCACTTACTCTCTCTGAGCCAAGAAAGACTCAAGCTTGGAGATGCTGCCATTCCACGGGGATGGCAGATGGGTGCTCTGCCTGGTGCGTGACCAGGAGATCCCAGCCATTTCCCATGTGTTTCTAGGTCCCACTTAGCCCTCCAGGGTCAATATGGCTCCTGGCCAGCTCCACAGGACAGTGTCTCCCATACTATCCTACTCTAGATTGCATGTCACCGGCCAGCTCCGACTTCTTAGAAACTGGCTGGGGAGGTGAAGAATGAGCACCACTGGACCCCTCTCAATGCCTGGTCAGAGTGCCATCACTCACAGGCAGACTCAGAGGGGCCTGAAGGGGACACCTAAATCCAGCCTGGGTCTCAAAGGGGAGGAAATGGCCAGGCTGGCTGGTTATTTTAATCAGAACCCCTGGCTGAACTCTGGCTTGCCGGGGACCTGCGTTAACCTGAAGAAGGCAGACGGTGAGGTGCACAGAATCTGAGCCTACGCTACATTCGAACAGAGGCAACGTCCCAGGGTCAGATTCTAGCTTGTCCCTGTCCTGGCTTTTGGGACTCTGCTGGAGCTCCCTTCCCTGGTGCAGCCAGCCCATCATGGCCCCGGGCCCCTGTCTTCTCTTCCATCGCAGTAACAACTGGCATCCCAGGAAGAGGTAGAGAGTTAGTTATTGCTTTGGCTCTTTTTAGACTCCCCTGGGTGACCTTCAATCTCAAAGCCCAGGCAGCACCCTTGACCCATTAAATCAGTCTCTGGGGTGGGGTCCAGGCCTCAGGGGATGTCTTCCTAAGCTCCCCAGTGAGTTCATCGTGCAGCCAAGGGGAGAACTGTGACATCAGCGCAGTGATTCTTACCTGGGGTGAGGGTAGTTTTGCCCCCAGGGGACACATGGCCATCTCTGGAGACATTGTTGATACCCCTGGGGAAGAGCTGTTGGTATCTAGTGGGTCGAGATCAGTAATGCCATTAAACATCCTGCAGTGCACGAGGCAGCCCTACTGCAGAAGTGATCTGGCCTAATTCCACAGCGCCGAGGCTGTGGAGACCTTGTGGGCTCACATCATTGTCCTCTGATGTGCTCCCAGCTTGCTTTGAGTGAAGTGCCTTCCAGAGCAGCAAGCTCCCCCCCTCTGCCTGTGGGCACCTGGGCTTTCTGCATGTCCACCGAGGCTGAGGAACCCTGCACAGAGAGGGGGACCTTGTGGGCTCACATCATTGTCCTCTGATGTGCTCCCAGCTTGCTTTGAGTGAAGTGCCTTCCAGAGCAGCAAGCTCCCCCCCTCTGCCTGTGGGCACCTGGGCTTTCTGCATGTCCAGTGCCATCACTGAGACAGCCGTCAACCTCCCAGTGACCTCACACATGTACTGCACAGAAGGTGACGGCCAACTGCTCTAAGAGGAAATGGAGGACCAGAGACTGTAGCAATACCTTGAGCAGGAGGGATGGGATTCAGCTGTGTAAAACTAACACTCCAAGAGCAAAGTTTATTTCTCTGTCAGGTAAGAAGTCTGTTGGGGGAGCCCGAGATGAAACGATGGTCCATGTGTCAGGGACCCAGGTTCCTTTTGGCTTGTTGCTCCCTACTCCCCAGGTATGTCTCCCGTTAGAGTTCCAGGAGGGACAGAGCTTCTTCCTCTTCCTCAGTGGCAGAGGTTCTCAGTGCTCCTGATTCTTCATTGACTGCCATGATGACCCTGTGAAGAACATGGAGTGGGTGTCCATTTTAGACAAGAGACGGAGGTTCGGGACTTCTGTATATGTCCAGAGTTAAGAATGGTGTTCAGGACTCCAACTCTCCAAATGGTGATCTTTGTCTGGCAGAGTATCAAGGTGGGAGGGTCTTGTCTGGCCCAAACTCTGCGTCTGCTGCCACACACACACCTGCTCCCTCCTCTCTGTACTGCTCACCGTGGAGCAGGTTTGCAATGGCCATGCAGATGCAGCCTGTAAAGAGTCCCTGGGGGGCAAACAGACCTGAAGACACTCAGATGTCACTGTCTGGATATCTGAAGGGGAAGGAACTAGAATGCCCTCATGTGCTGGACCGGCAGTCGCAGACATCCCTTTCAGCTATGTTGCGGGGCTTGGTCATGTGAGGAGACTGGGCAATGTGTCCAGCCAGACAGCACACGTCCAGCTGCCTTCCCACCCCAGCTGCCCTGCTGCCCCAGCGGCCCCAGCTGCCCCACCTGCCCCTCACTTACCGCATTCCAGCCACCGATCTCTCAGTTCATTCACGAGTTCATCCAAGCTCTTCCTACCTCAGGCCTTCGCTGATGCTGTCCTTTTACAAGACCAGCAGACCCCCAGGGAGCACCCGGAGCCCAAATGAAGAAGCATACCATGAAATGTTAGGGGGAGAGGAAGGAACTGTTAGTGATGGGAGATGGCAAATATCAGGTCAAAGATTGAGCTGAATGCCAGCTTCCACAGCTTACTTGGCAAGCCGGGCAGGCCCTCCCTCCTGGCCTCAGCTGACACATCTCTAAAATGGGGTGATAGTGATGCTTTATAGCCTTTCTGGATCACATGAAAAAAAATGTGTGAAGAGCAACCTGAAACCCCTCCTACCTCAGTAAAGGTACCCTTTATTGAACACCTGCTCTGTGCTAGTCCTGGGCCAAGCACTGCACATACACCATATGATGTCAGCTTCACACCAACCCTTTGAGCTAGGTTCTAGATTTTACCCAAGTTGCAAATGGAGCAAGTTGAGGGACAGACCTCATAAGTCACTTAATCAGGGGTAATGCTAACGCAGGAGCTGGCAGGGCTGGGTAGAGGCAAGAGGACGTTAGTGCCTTCCCTGTCTGACTGTGCACCATGTGCTATTCTTCTGTCACTCCCCAACACAGTCAGCCAGGGCAGCAAGAAGAGCCAGCTGCACTGGCCTTTGTCATGCCTGTTTCTCAGCCCTGCTGGGACTCATGCAGAATGCAGGCTTGGCAAGTGCTTGTCTACTGGCATAGAACCAAGTTGGAAGGGGGCGGGGAGAGAGAGAGAGAAAGAGAGAGAGAGAGAGAGGAGAATGAGCACTCCCTCAATGAGGTGTGGTCAGGCTACAATCTCTCCTCCTCCATTCTTCCCTCTTATCAGGATTTTGGGCATGCACACACAAACACCCAACATGTTTTTTGAGTTGCTGGAGGTAGGATTTGAACTGTAGTCAGCCATGTGGGCTCTGGCTCCCTTAACCACTAGGCTACTGGGCTGGCCCCACTTGTTCTTTAATCAACAACAATTCTGCGTGCTGTTTTTGGTTCCCTGTTTTATGCTGGGCTCCGTATTAGGTGGTGGGGCACTTAAAGAGAGTATAATGATATTAAAAACTTACTATTAACTGGCTACCCTACTACTTTTTTTCAGTTAAGGTTTTTGCCATAGGGGCACATGCACTTTCTGGAGAGAAACAGAGAGACGGGAGAGAGAGAAAGTGAGCAATCATCCCCCAGGGGGATGGCTGTGTCTCAGTCCCTTCTCACTTTTCCTTCCGGGATTTTGGGCATGCACACACACATGCCCACTGTGATTTTGAAGCCTCTGGGTCCAAGCTCGAACTGCGATTGGCCATGTGGGAGTTCAGTGTTGTAATCACTATGCCACTTGTTGGCCCCACCTAGCATACTATTTCTTTTCTTTTCTTTTTTTCCCCCTTAATTTCTTTTGGAGAGGTTTTTGCTATAGGGTGCATGAGCTCTCCAGAGAGACAGACAGAAAGTGAGAAATCACCCTGCAGTGAGGATGGCCACACTGCAATCCCCTCTCCTCCATTCTCCTGTCAGGATCTTGGGCACGCATGCACACGCACACAGCCTGAGTCTTAAGTCACCGGTCCAGGACCCCAGCCTGAGTCTTAAGTCACCGGTCCAGGACTCAAACTGCGGTTGACTACATGGGAGTCCAGTGACATAGCCATCACCCTGACTGCTGGTCCCCCTAGCATACTATTTTTAATCTTCATGAGAATATAATGTGACTAGTGTTTATATTGGTCAGAGTATGTTAATTGCTTTCATGAACAACCTCAGAATTTCATGTGTTCCCCAAGTGGTGCCTCCTTACAGTCAGTAAGGGTTCTTGCCTCCTTACAGTCAGTCAGGGATCCAGGTTCTTGCCATCTTGTAGCTCTGCCACGTACCAGGGCCACACACTTCTCTGCTGGCAGACGGGGACACCAGAGTGAGTGTGGAGGCCGGTGAGGCTATGGGCCAGGCAGGGCACATCCTTTCCACCCACAGTCTATTCGCCAGAACTCAGTCACGTGGCCACACCCAGCTACAAGGGCTTCTGGGAATGTCAGCTAGATGTATAATGCTGCAAGAAGGGAAAGGAGTTTGGAGTAGACTTGTTGATCCGAATTTGAAAAGGCAGAGACTGAGACTCAGATTTAAGTAGCTTGCCTAAGGTCAACCAGCTGGTAAGAGACAGAGGTAGAATTTGTATTCCTCTGCTAGGGCCCTGTAACATAATACTACGATCAGGGTGGCTTAAGCAACAGAATTGACTGTCTCAATTTTAGAGGCCAGAAATCTGAAATCAAGGTGTCAGCAGGGTTGTCTCCTTCTGGGGGCTAGGAGAGGGATCTATTTGATGTCTCCATCCTGGCTTCTAGTTGCCTCAAGTGTTCCTCAGTTTGTAGATGGCATTGTCCTTGTGTCCCCACATCACCCCGACCCCTTGGATGAGTGTCTTTGTGACCACATTACTCCTTTGAATAGGGACACCAGTCATATCCTGGTAGCCACCCTTCCTTTCCCTGTCATGACCTTGCTCATCAGCAAAGACCCTATTTTCACACAAGGTCATGTTCACAGGGCTGGGGCTAGGAGTTCAATACCTCTTGGAGACACAATTCAACCCATAACAGACTTCAAACCTAGGTTTGTTGGAAGGTCATGAAAAAAGTGTGATGTCTGCTTGGAGGGTTAAGGGAGGGCTCCCTAGGAAGTGTAACGTTCAAGCTGCGTGTTAAGAGTGGGTCAGGGGTTATCGAGGTAGAGCAGCAGGAAGGGAGTTCTTTCTGGACAGAAGCGCATGTATTACCACATGTGCACAAAAGCAATGCCCTGCATTTCTTTTTAGACATCCTGGAATTCTGTTGTGGCACTAATTCAAAGTCTTCCTCCCTTGAGTCTAAATTGCTTAGGCCTGACTGCCCAATTAGAGGCAAACAAAAATATGTATTGAGTACCGCTTTGCAATTGGCAGCATGCTATCCCTCGGGGACTCAGAGATGAATAAAACAGAGTGCCTGCTCCCTTGGAGCTCTCAGCCCAGGTAAGCATATGGTGAGCCTACATAAAAAGATAACTAATGAAATTAGAATAAGACATAAATGTGAAGTGAGTGGGAGAGATAGGAAGACTTACAGCCTTCACAGGAGACAGATGACTTGGTGGCCTGGAGCAATCATGGAAGTCTTCCTGGTAGCGGAGAACTCTTGGGTTGGGACTTCGTAGAGGATTTGGATATAGAGAGAAGGGAAGGGAATGGCATTTCAAACAAAGGGAACAGCATAGCCAAGATTGCTGGAAGCCCAGGAGGTTGGATTTCATGCCATCTGGGGGCCCCGATGCCATCTATTGTCATTCTCCCACCAGTGAGGACTGTGTATGGAGCTGCACAACTGGAGGAACAGTGAGTTTGGCCAGCACTGTGACATGTTCTGATGACATGGACTGGGGCCTACAGGGACCAGCAGGGGTTGGTGCAAATGCCCCCTGCGTCTGGGACAGATGCCACAGGATGGCTGCTTGGACCCTCGAGTGACTAGATGAGAACAGACATCTAATGAGGCAGTCTCTGTTTTGCCACAAAGACACCCTGGAAGGGGTGGCCCTGCTAAGAGCTCAGCCCAGCAGTCTCCCTGCAGGGGGCTGGGAATGGTGGTATCAGCAGCCACACCCCCCACTTGACCGCTGCTAAGTTACATGACTGTCTCCACAGAGCGTGGTGCGGCATGGACCCTGGGTCAGTTCCCCAGCCTTGCTGGGAGCCCACTGTCATCCCTTCACATCGCCTCACCTTCCTCCCTGCTTCAGAAGGTGGAGGATGTCCTCTCTCATGGGCCAGAAGGGAGATGCCCTTTCTCTATAGAGAAGGAAGAAAGTTGTTTCAAACTTACACCCACAGTAAGGTTAACTCTCCCGGGTGCTCAGGGGTGAGGCCTGAGGTTGTAGGTGGAGTCCTGGGCTGGGCAAGAGCCTAGTACTGGGCCACAGCTTTCTCTCTAACAAGTGGAAAAAATGACCCCTATCGTGTGGCTCAAATGTCTTAATATTGGGTAAGACATACACTCTGGAGTTTGAGTGTCTTGGAGAATTTATAAACCATAACATTCTAGTCTTTCAAAATAACCCTCCTAAGGAGAGGCAGAATGGGGTCAGAAACCCTCCTACCTGCATTGAGAAGTCTCTGCGGTAAATGGTCGCTGATCCCACCCTGTTTGTGTACTGGTTTACAAGTCCTTAGTTAGATGAGCAAGAGCCAGGGGCCAGACCGTTCAAGCCAGCCACTGCCGCCTAAGAAGTCAGGACTTGTAGTCTCAGTAGGTGCCAGTGGGGATGCCAGCTCCTGAGAACCGTCCTAGGAACACACTGAGACAGTGAACTGTGTCTGTGTAGCCATGAAGGGTGGCCTCTCGAAAGCCCACCTCCACCAGGAAGGGTTTCCAATTTCTACCGTATGCTGTGCTTCTGTTCCTGCCTCCGCATGAGTGGTGGGTCTTGCTGGTGTGTCTGTGTCGTTCCAGAATGCAGGTGCATGCATCTGAAGACCACATCATTGCTGTGCTCAGGACCTGACACAAGGCCTGGCAGGGGCAGGTGCTCAGTGTGAATCCAAATCCTTGCAAAACCCCTATCATGTGCAGTGTCAGGCACTGTAGGGGATACTGAGAATGGGTCTCATCGCTGCACACATTCCTCGTGGGCCCAGGAGGAAAATAGGATTGGGCTGTGTGGATAGAGATGAGCATGTGGGGCTCCAGGCATGGGAGCAGGTGGCTTCTCAAGGGGAGGTTGGCCTGTGCCTTGCCTTTAGGGCTGGACAGGAGTTGGTGGCCAGTAGAGAGTAATGAGTACATCCCAGGGGAATGGAAAACTTCACGCCCAGAAGTGCCTAGAACTTTCTGAAGCATGTCCCATTTTATCCCCTCCATGCTGGTTTGGAGACTGCATGTCTCCATCTCACAGACGAGGCAACTCAGGCGGTACTAGGGAAGATGATTTTTCATGGCCATGCACAGCGGGTATGAACTCTGGTCTGCCTAAGGCAAGGGCCATGTTCGCATACAGGCCAGGGGGACAGCAGAGCCTGGGCTAGGGAGGGTGTGGGTGTGGTTGGGAGCAGCACTCCTGGGGGAGGGCTCAGCCCAGGGAAAGTGCAGGCCTCTCTCTTCCAAAGATTGTTAATACCTGGGGCCAGCAGGTGGCATAGTGGTTAAGGGGCTGGACTCCCCTCCCACATGGCTGACTGAGGTTTGAGTCCCAGACCTGGTGGTCTTGAATATCATGCTGGGCACCTGTCCATAATCCCAGGAGGAGAATGGAGGAGAAGGGATTGTGGCATGGCCATCCCCCTTTCAGGGGTGATTTCTCACTTTTCCTCTCACTGTCTCTCTCCAGCAAGTGCACACGTGCCATGGCAAAAACCTTACAGGGGAAAAAAAAAAGATGGTTTCCTAGTCCCACTCAGTGCCATGGCAAAAACCTTAAAGGGGAAAAAAAAAGATGGTTTCCTAGTCCCACTCAGTCCTGGGCTTCCAGCCAGTGTGTTGGGTTTTATTGCCCTTGGGCAGATGAGGAAACCAAGACTCAGAAAGGAAATATACTTTGCTGCTCTGCTAAAGATGGTTTGGGATAAGCACCCATAGAAAGAGGTGACTCCCTCAGGCAGCCAGCCTGGAGGGTAAAAACTTCCATGGCTTGTTCACTGAGGTACCTCTAGGCCAGAAAGGGCCTGACTCAGCACGTGCCCAGTAAATGTTTGCAAAATAAAGGAATGAACAAATGTAGAGGCTCTCAATCACTGTGTGTGTGTGCGCGCGTGTGTGTGTGTGTGTGTGTGTGTGTGTGTGTGTGGTTGAGAGTGCTGCCTTTAGAGGAAGACCTGGATGATCTTAGGAGTTCTGTGAAGGGTCTTTTCTCCTCCATAACCCAGAGAACTACAGAGAGTGAATCTAGTAAGGGCTTGCCCAGTCCTGGGACCTGTGCCAATCTCCAGGGAAACCAACACATTAGTCTCTTCTTCTCATGGGGATCAGAATATATGGGAGACAAACACACACATGCCCAGCAGATTTGGGGGGCGGGGTGGGGCAGCATCCTAGCCCTTGGAGAAATAGCACCAAAAGAGGCAATCAAGGCCCCTATCCTCAGGTAGCTTCCTTTCTATTGATAGTTGGGAGTAAACCAGAAAGCAAAACCCAAACCTACCAAAACAGAGATGTGAGATGACTTCAGAGAGTGATGATTTCTGTGGAGATAGTAAGGCAGGGTGAGGGTCGCAAGTTGGGGGCTGCTCTATAGAGGGGTCAGAGAAGGCTTCTCCCAACAGGGTCATTTAGGCTGAGTCCTGTGAAGAGTGGACAGGTCAGATGGGGAAGCTCGCCTTCTGGAGGGAAGGAAGGAGCTTGCTGTGACCAGTACCCAGGGAGTGATCAAGGGAGGAGGAGGGAGGAGAGGAGTGGAGAGGCCAGATCCTCACACAGGACTGGGCCAGGAGAAGGTGGGGTAATCGGAGGTTTTGTGAATGCTTCAGGAAGATTTGGGACAGGCCAGGCACAACTTACTTTCTTTCTTTCTTTCTTTCTTTCTTTCTTTCTTTCTTTCTTTCTTTCTTTCTTTCTTTCTTTCTTTCTTTCTTTCTTTTTGGCTATAGGGTGCATTTGCTCGCTAGAAAGACAGAGACAGAGAGACAGAAAGCGAGAAATCACCCCTCCAGGGGGAATGGACACACCGCAATGCCTTCTCCTCCATTTTCCTCTCGGGATCTTGGGCACGCATGCACATGCGCCCGGTGTGAGATTAAGCTACCAGGTCCGGGACTTGAACTGTGGCCGACTACTTGGAAGTCCAGCAGCCTAGCCATTACGCTAATGGCTGGCCCCTAGACACAGAATTCTATCATGTAAGTGTTGATAAGAATCTCCTCATGGAGTGCTGTGAGTGTGTCAGGTCTATAAGGAAATCTAGGATGTCTGGGGCTGGCAGGCAGCTGGATTCCCACATGGCCTACCGCAGTTTGAGCCCTGGACCGGGCAGATTGCTTTCCCTTTCTCTTTCTCTGTCTGTCTGGTTAAATAAAAAATAATGACAAATAGAATTAAATAAATAAATCTTAAAAAAGAAATCTAGACTGTCATGTAGTGAAGTGAGAGCTAGGAGAGGAGCACTAGGAGCAAACAGGCACTTTGCAGGGGTAGTTGTGGCAACCAGGGGGTCAGAGGAAGGCCGGCTGGAGTTCAGAGCCAAGGAGGTGGCAGTGAGGGTGCACACGCAGGACAGATGGAAGTGCTCTCCAGGGTCTGGCGGAATCTGCAGGGCTGCTTGACCCCAAGACCTTTCCAAGAAAAGGAGAGGATGCTTTGAGAGAGAGAAGGGCAGTTGCAGGGACGCAGTGTGATTGGTGTTCCTCCTGGAACCTCAGAACGTGTCTTATTTGGAAAAAAAGATTGTTGGGTGCAATTCAGGCAAGGATTTAAGGTGAGATCATTTTGGATTAGTCTGGGCCCTAAACCCAATGACAAGTGTCCTTATAAGAGACAAGGGAGACCAAGAGGCAGGGAAGAAGGTGAAGTAAAGACAGAGGCAGAGATTGAGTGGTGAGACCACAAGCCAGGGAACTCTAGGAGTCACCAGAAACTGGAAGAGGCAGGAAGGTGACTTCCCTAGAGCCTTTGGGGAAGCAAGGTCCTGCTGACACTGATTTCAGTCTTCTGAAAGGCTCCAGAAATGTAGAGAATAGATTTCTGTTTTACTGGCCAAGCTGAGGTGATTTGGGGGACGGCCCTAGGAAACGAATACAACGCTCTAGAAGCCCCAACTCTTACGCTCCAGGGGATACAACCCTCTGTGTGGATCCTTTGGGAGAGCTCAGCTCATTCCTATTTTGCCATGCTCCCCCACCCTTTCGTCGCCGCCCCCCATCTATATTAGAATAAGATTGAATTTTCTAGCTTGGGTTACTAAGCTTTCAGATCTTGAAACTGTGGCCATTAATCAGCTGTCATAGGATGTCGTAAACAAGGGGCTTTAAAAACCATGTTTGCTTTTTAGGCTGATAATACTTGGAGGTGAGGCTGGGAGAGTTATACATAATGCATGCATTTTAATGGGCCGCGCACTACAGCCCTCTTTAGTTGGAATGATTCGTTTTAATGTTCAAAATAAATATCAGAGACAATTTGCCAACAAAGCTGATTTTCTCCGCCCGCCATTAACTTAATCTTTATACCCCAGCCTAATGACAGAGGGGCTGCCGGGTGGGAGGGGGGCTCTGTACTGCAAATCCATGGGGAGAAGCAGTTGATGTTGTCCTGAACCATGGGGTGATGGCATGTCTTGATGTGCCCAGGACCATCCCTGTTTATGCCCAGTGTTCTGGAGTAATTATTTTGAGGTTGCATCAAGTGGCATTGCCAATATTCAAGTGATCTTGACCAACAAAATAGCAATCCCATCTGGTTTATTGTAGACATAGGTAAGTTTTCTGATTTGTATGATAAAGATGCCCTTTACAGGTGTGGAAACAGAGGCCCTAAGAACTAAGGAGTGCTGCCCGAGAACTCTGAGCTCCACAGATGCCACGCTCCAGGCTCCAAGGGTGTATGGTCCTGCTCCCAATCCAGGTGTTTTCCCTTTTACTGTGACCAAACCGTAACTGTATCTTGGCCTCAGCTTGTCCACCTCCTGCCTATGCTTATGCTCTTAGCACCATGGACTTCTCGTGCACCTTCCAGGACACATCTTGGTCTGCCCTAGGCTTGCTGGGGTGATCCTGGAGGAAGGATCAGGAAACCTTTCGCCCACCCTGGTTGTGGCAACATGGTTTACCACGTGTCAGTGTTAATCACCTATAGACAGAACCATGGCAATTAATCACACATCTTTCCTGCTAAATGATTCTGGCTATTGACACATAATTGGAGTAAAGTCTGCTCCTTGCTTTCTTCAACATTACCTAGGGAAGGCAGAGAGAGAGGATCTAGAAGCCGACTCTTTGAATTGCTTATTTATGCCCTCCTGTAGTTGTTGGCAGGAAGTGCAGGAGTCGAGAAAGGAAGGAGGCCTGGGCCTGAGCAGGGTACCCAGGGTGTGCGGCTTGTTGAACAGAGCTGATTCCAAACCCTGAGTTACCTTGCTAAACCGGGAGGTGTCCCTCCTCCCTGCCCCACTGCAGCCCTGGGCTCTCCTAGTTATTAGCTGGTGGGAGGTAAGGAGAGTGGAATGGTTTCTGGAGAGGCCTTGGCTCAGAGCTGCCGTAGCTGAGAGTTCTCAAGGGCAGGGAGCCTCGGCCCTCGGTGCGTACCTGTTCAGGGTGAGTCTCGTGCTGGCAGAATCAAGGTCCTTTTCATACCGAGCTGCAGAGGAAAGAACATGAGCTGTGGGATTACTTTTCTTTCCTTTATTCATTTAATAAATATGGAGCTCCCAAGTGCCAGGTGTCCTGTTATGTGTCAGGATAAATTCACCTAAAATTCCAGGTTTCTGGCTTCCCGGAAAGACGATCAGTTCTGACCCCTGGGCCCTGGATTCCTGTTTACAGTGGCCTGCTAGTGCCAAGCTGTGGCTACGGTCCCTAGGATCATCTTCGTCTGGCCCACATCATTCCCCTGTGCCACTTCCCTGGCCACAGCAGAGTGTGAGAACCCTGGTTTAGTCTCTGCTTCCTGTGCACCAAAACAGGGCATATAGCAGGTGCCAAGGGAATTCTTGCTGTTTGTTGCATGAATCGATTCTTGGTAGTTCTTAAAATGTCCCAGTTTTCCTTCAAATACTTTTTTTTTTTTAAAAAAAGTATTGCTATAGGTCATGTGTGCTTGCTGGAGAGACAGAGACAGAAAGTGAGAAATCACCCTCCAGCGAGGATGACCATGCCATGATCTTTTCTCCTCCATACTCCTCTCAGAATTTTGGGCACGCATGCACTGTGCCCAGTGTGAATTTTAAGCCACTGAGTCCAGGACTTGAACCGTGGTTGACTACATGGGAGGCCAGCAACATAGTCATTATGCCATCTGCTGGTACCCCGTTCAACTACTTTCTTAGCTCCAACTATGCATTCCAGAGGAGACCAGGTCCTAGTTCCTCCTTGAGGGAGCTCAGATGCTCAGATTGGAGAGGAGCCCTGACAGGCCAGCTCTAGCTCGGGTGTCCTAGAAGCGGGCACACAGCTTTCTGCACATGACAGTCTTGCTCAGTATGCAAACTTGTCCCTTCATTTGGAGGGTCGTTTGGTTGCACCTTTCAAAATGTGAAAAGCTCCTGCCTTTGGTCCAGGTGTTCTGGGCCACATTTCATAGATGTGTTCGTAAAAGTACAAGAAACAGACTCAAGCCTAACCAACAAGAAGTATTTGTAACCACAACTAGTTAACCATTAAAATGTCCACCAAAGGGGGCTGAGTATATAAGAGGTGATGCTTTCATGCCAAGCAGCATTGGAGAAAATGGAGTAGATATTTTTGTGCTGATATAAAAGATGCACTTTCAGTGAAATAAAACAAGGAGCGGAGCATCATGAATATGCACACATTTCCGTATAATAAAGGATGATTAAAAGCATGGCCTTAGGTGCAGCCCACCTGGGGTGAATCCTAGCTCTGCTTACCAGCTGTGTGACTTGGGAAAGTCACTTAACCTCTCTGAGTTTAGTTAGCCAGGCTGTAGAATTTTCTTAATAGCATTTCATCACAGAGTTGTGAGCGTCCATTGAGTTAGTGTTTTTAACATATTAGATATACATTCAATATAGATATAGGTTTAATATACATAGTATGAACCGGGCTGAGCCCAGAGGAAGTCCTCACTAGCTTTCATTATTACTGCATATGCAGATAGAAATTTTAAAAATTTTCTATAAGAGCACAAAATGTTAGGTGCTAGTTTTGATATTGAGAGAGGGTTGTGTGGAAAATAAGACTTCCATTGTATGTGTTTATGAACAGTTAAAATATTTTTATCAAAGCCCTTTTAACCTTTTTTTAAAAAAGAATTATTTACTTAATTTTATTTATCATTATTATTTTTCAATTTGCTACAGGGCACATGCACTCACCAGAGAGAGAGAGAGAGAGAGAAAGAGAGAGAATGAGAGAGAGAATGTGAGAAAGCAAGACACCACATCAGGTCCAGGACTTGAACCATGGTCTGTCACATGGGAGTCTGGTGCCTCAACCACCATGCCACCTGCTGGCTCCAGTGTTTTCCTTTTATTTCACAAGAAGTTAAAACCAATCAACAAACCATGGAGGAGGAAGCTCTTCCTGTCTGGGGTACATGAATGAGGGCTGGGATAGTTACCTGAAGAGGTTACACTGGATGTGGTAATGATCCGTGAATGATCTGGGCAGAGAAAAGGGCAGGAGAGGGGGTCGGAGCTGAACGAGCCAGCCTGAAGTGAGGGGTCAGCTTGAGGGGCACAGAGGAGCAGCTGGGGATCAGGCTTGAGGGGTGGAGATCCTTGAGCAAACTTGGTGATGGGGCCAGACCTCATGCACTCAAACTCATGGGTACTCTTAGATGATGGAGAATAGATGGCATAATTTTTAGCTGAATATGGAAATGCAATACTCCCATCTCCCAGATAAGAAAACTGAGGTCCAGAGACACAACGGGGATTTTTGCCAAGGATACACAGCAAGTTAGAGGCACAGAAAGTCTCTCGGCTCTTAGTGTCATCTCGTTCTGTCACATAGTACACGAGTCCCACCGATATTGTCTCAGTATAAGGTTGGGGAAACTGAGGTTCAGAGGGGAAGCTACTTGTTTATTTCTTTGTACTCTGTGTCCTGACTCAGCCATAAGCTCTAGTAAGGCAGGAACTGTGGCCGTTTTGTGGACTAATGCATGCCTCAGGGTCTAGGATGGTGCCTGGCATACATGAGACATGCAGTAAATGTTCGTTGACTCCATGAATAAATAAGGTCACATGCAATCGACAGGAACCCACGTCTCTGGACCCCCATACATGGCTGTCGCCACTGCATCAGAAAACCTAGACTGCTGGGGCTGAAAAGGAACCTTGGGTATCTTGAGAACAGGGCCTGCATCTCTTGGTCAGCATTGCCCTTGGTGAGTGAGTGAGTGAATGAATGAATGAACAAGTGAGTAAATGATTGTATGCGTACATAATGCAATGCATTAATGCATTAACTAGATGATCTGGCTCAGCCCCTTCATAGAGTCCAGAGCGGAGAAGGGTTTGGATAAGGCTGCAAAGCCATGGGTCTTAGGGCCAGCTCAGAACAGGGCCCCCAACAAAATCAGTGGAATGAATGATACAGCTGTCTGCTTAATGTGGGGCTCTGGTCCAGCCTGCCTCTGGGATACCCCTTCGTTCCCTGGCAGGCAGATGTGCAGGGATGGCTTTTCCAGCCACTGTGTATATCTGTTATATCACTCATCATGGCCCCACAAA
>NW_006159929.1:2034740-2040405 GCF_000334495.1 Tupaia belangeri chinensis
TCTGTTATATCACTCATCATGGCCCCACAAAGGACCCTAATGTTGGCCCTAGCTGGAGCTTCACACCATCGCTGTCTCCTCACACAGGCACATGGACTGCAGTAGGGTTTCTAGGACCCCTACCCCTTTTCCCAAGGTGGAATGCCCTGGCCAGAGATTGAGTCCTGATGCTGCTACATGTTGGTCACGTGCCTCACAACAACCTCTTCCTGTGCTCTACTTTCCAGCCCTGTTCCTCAGTTCTGCTCTAGGTGTGGAAGTGGGACAGTGTGGTGGACGAGAGAGCAGGGTCCACAGCCTGAACACCTGGCTCTAAGCCCTGCTTCACCCTGACCAGCTATGTTTTCCATCTGTGCTGGTGAGCTCCTCCCTCTCTGACCTCGGACTCCTCCCCTGTAAGATGGGGGAGAGAATGAGATGACGCCATCCGTGTCAGGTACCTGGCAACTGACTGGCACCTGCACAGTTCCTGACACGTAAATATCCCAGAACTCTAACCATTACTTGAATTACCTTTCCAGTGTCACTGCCCCTAACCTGGCACTAGGAGCTCCAAGGAGCTCCAAGATAAAGCACTTTGTGCAGCTTGGATGTCCTATCTCCAAGCCTTTGCTGCCCCTTTGGCTGGAAATGCTGTCCTGCCATTGCTCTGCCTGGAGACCTTCTGCTCCCCCACCTTGCCCTGCGTCTCTGACTCCCTCGGCACTCAGTGCTCTTTCCTCTGGGTGCCCCCAGGGCCTGTGCCCTATGCTGCAGGCACTCCCTCCTCTGTCCCCTCAGCTCACTGACCCCATCTAGGGGCCTCAGATTCTCCCTCTCTGCCCCTGACATGACTGTGACTATCTCCCCTGAAGGCATCCAGCGCTTGGGCCAGGAAGGCTTTACACTTCCCCAGCCGCACACAGCAGCCAACCCCATCCTCAGAGAAGGAGAACTCAGGCTATAGGAGGAGAAACGTCTGGGCTCAGTTGCCAGCTCTGTGGCCAGGGGCCTTTGACCTCACCTCTCTGAGTCTCAGCGTCATCCTCTATGCTGAACAGCCCTGCCTGCTGGAGTTGTAGTGGGGGGCATGAGCACCACTGTCTGAAGGTGATTAAAATGCCCCTGGCTTGCCCTAAGGGCTGCAGAAGCGTGAGCTGCCATCATTGTTACTGTTATTGTGGTTATCAGCTCTCTCAGGGCCATAGAGCAAGGAAGGAGGGGCTATGCCCTGTATCCTGGCCCTTGCCAGCTGGCTTGATGCCCTGTCCTGCCAGCTAGCCCATCCCATCCCCTGCCACCTCTGTGGGAAGCCAGCAGCCAGGCATGCCCTGTATCCTGGCCCTCGCCAGCTGGCTTGATGCCCGGTCCTGCCAGCTAGCCCATCCCATCTCCTGCCACCTCTGTGGGAAGCCAGCAGCCAGGTTTTGCGGAAGGACGCCTGTATGGCTTGGGACTTTCTGAGTCCCTCTGAATCCCTTTGGAGAGGGAAGGAGAACCCAGCAGAAGGGTGATGAGCTTCTCCTCCCAGGGGTGGTGCTGGAGAGAGCAGGTGAGTGGCAGGTGATGCTGGGACAACAAAGCATCCTGTTTACTGCAAAGACCTTAGTATCGTGACTGTTGCTGTGTTCTGCCTTTCTGCTGTCTTCCTTGGCAAATATACTCCCTGGGGATCAGGCAGCACTGGCTGGCTCCCCGGAGTCCTTTCTCTCCAGGGAGCAGTGGAGGGAGGGGGGCTGGGGCCTCTGCTCCCTTCAGGCTTGTCTCTTCTTTCTGTGTGGTAATGCCTGGCTGGAGGGTACAGCTCCAGCCAGGGCAGTCAGTGGTAGAAAAAAGCTGGCCTGGGACCTGGGGAACATCTGACCCCTGACCCCCACTTGCCGTGTGGTCTTGGGTGTAACACCTCACCTCTCTGAACCTCAATTTCTTTACCTGGGAAGTTAAAGAGCTAAACATCAGTTCCAAGAAAGTGTGAAAATTCTTCACCTGCACTTTACCAGAGAAAGAAAACTTAGCTTTTCCTTCCAAGTGTGGTAGTGGTGGTGTGTGTGTTTACCTGGAATGCCACCCTCTCTCCTTTGCCTGGGGAGGGCTCACTTCCTCAATGAAGCCTTCCCCAATGGCCCTCCCTGGGTGGGTTAGGCTTTTTCTTCTGGGCACCCATCAGCCTCAGCTTCCTTCTATCAAGATGCCCAAGAAATAAGTCTGATTAGAGGGACCTCGCTTAGCCTAGCGTAGGACTGGATCAGAGGGACCTCACTCAGTACAGATTGAGCTGTCACATGGATTTCCAGACCTTCAGAGCAGGGCACTTTTGTGGGGTGGGGGCATGGAAGGCCCTGCTCTCAGTCTGTGAGGCCCTCCCTGAAGAATCTTTGAATGACAGAGTGAGGCAGCACTGAGGAGACAGTGAGATTTCAACTCTCATTTTCCAGGCCTGATTTTGTGTACAGGTCCTCCCAGAGGCCTCCATATCTCCAGATGAGCCTTCTCAGTGCCCGAGGGAGCTGGCTGTGCTGTGCTGCGGGTATGGCCCTCTCCGACCCTCACTTTCATTCCTAGCTTCTCTGAACATCCAGCCTATGCCTCCCCATCCTTGGTGCTCCAAGCTTCACAGAAGCAGCTCAGCAAGAAACGAGAGTCGGTCTGACCTCTCTAGTCTCTTAAACTTTTCTAAAGGAAGAAATACTCTGATGGGAGTGCCTTCTGGAAGATTTACATTTTTAAAATGCCAACCGCTGCTCCCTGGGTTTCAAAGTGGGACGTCTGGGCTCTCAGGCAAGGATCAAGGCACTGGGAGAAACTCTGATGGCTGACTCTCTTCCTCACTCTGCTCTGGACCAAGGGCCAGTGCCTATTACTTGTTCAGGGGGAGCGGCCACCAGACCAGCCCCAGGCCAGGCTCCTCGGTTCCTCTCCACCTCACACAGCACACTTCTGCCACACTTGTGACTTCTTGGGGGAGCCTTCCCAAAGCTTTCTCTGGGAAGCTATCTCCCTTCCTCACCCTTTCTGATGCTTCTTGAGCCCAGCATCAGGAACGTACAGAGATTTGGGGCCAAGAAATCTGGATTTAAAGCTTAGCTTGTTAGCAGTCAGCTTTTAGGCTTTGGACAACTCACTAACCTCCCTGGCCACAGGTTCCCCCTCTGGAAAGGGCGTTTAAAAGCATTCATTTTTTAGAGTGGCCACAGGAACAGTGGACTGCTGCATGTCGTGTGCCGTGCAGCGAGCCTGAGAGCAGCTGTGCTTCTAGTGCGACCCTGGACCAGTGCTGCCCGGACAGAAACGGAGAGCTGGTGAGACTTGCACAGCAACTTGGCATTTTGACTTATTTTACAAAAGTCTCTTTAATGGATTGAAAAAATAAACTGGAAATG
Source organism: Tupaia belangeri chinensis (assembly GCF_000334495.1). Lineage (NCBI taxonomy): Eukaryota > Metazoa > Chordata > Mammalia > Scandentia > Tupaiidae > Tupaia > Tupaia belangeri. The sequence goes on from NW_006159929.1 coordinate 2,038,100, forward strand.
AAGAAACTGGTTCTTCCCCGCTGAGAGTTTGAGAGATCTTATCTTGGCATGAAAGAAGTCTCAAGAAACAGTGGTTATTTTTGTCCATCCATCTACCCATCTATTCATCCATCCATCCATCCATCCAAGATGAATTAACCCTTCACTATGGCTACTCAAAGGAGCTAAAATTGATTTCTGGGTGACTCCTCATTTATTGAGATTTATTGGGGTGAGGCACAGAAGTGACTATGTCCCCCAAAGTCCTTCATGAGGTGGACAAAAGCAAACAAGACTCAGATAATCAGACCTCAGATTATATTATAATATAATCTGCCCCAGGTTAATCACTTGCCCTTACTTGGCCCTTGCCTTCATTTTTTTTCCAGAAAAACCCAGGCAGGATTTACTTTGTATCTGTGCTTTATCTTCCCCAAATTCAAAGTCAGAAATTCGTTCTCCCCATTCCATCCCCCCAGACTAATTTCTTTTTATTATGAAAACCAGGAAAATGACAAGTAATTGCTTGAAGATGTTAGAAAGATTGCATTTTGTTTTGCTACTATCAGCTTAAAAATAATGTTTAAGAGATTATGAATGGGTGATTAACTATTTTTTCCATTACTTCTGCCTCAAAAGCAAGACCACAATGATTGTGATATGCACAGTAAAACGGAGGGCCCACTGTCTAAAACTGTATGAGAAGACAAAAATACCTATTTCATAAAGAGCCATGTCTCCTTTTGGGAGGAATTGTTACTCTCAGGTCTTGCAGAGGACTGAGCCAAGCAAAAACAAACGTGTCCACGTGCTAATTTCTCTTCCCCAGCCCCCCTTTCCATGCCTTATGGTAAACAGCAGTTATGGGGACTGCAGTCAAATTCCCACTTTACTGCTTTTCCTGAGTCAGTTTGTTTTGGGTAAAAACAGTCTCTGATGCGGCTCTATTGCGCCATTTCAGCGGGTATTTATCATTTAAAAGGAACAATTTTAATACCTACATTTGCCTTACTGTATGAGCCATAAATGTGATTTAGGCTTCCCTTTATAATAGACTCTACAAGCGATTGCCTAGGCTCCAGAAGAGGCGTTCCTCCAAGTGGTGGCCGTGAAAATGAACGGGCTTCTCTTTCGATTACAAAAGTTTTCTTTTAAAATACCTCTGGAAATTCATGAAACAAAACCAAAAAACTCAGATGTACTGATCTGCACGTCTTCCTTGTGGGGACTCTGGAGCTCCTCAGGAATGTTGTGGGAAAGGACAGGTCTCCCAGAGTGGCTTGGTAGTAAGGCCCAGAAGGGGCTGGCGCCACACTGATGTTTAGGAGACTGTCTGTCCTTCCTTCTGTCTCGCTGGGGTGCAGTGTCTTCCTCTGTAATGGTGGGGTGGTGGTGGAGGTGATAATGGCACCATTTAAGACATCAGTGCTACTCAAAGTGGGAGACCTGGAGACCTTAGAGCTTGCTAGAAATGCAGGTTCCCTGGCTCTTCCCAGACCCGCGGAATCAGACTCTCTGGGGAATGGGTCCAGCAATCTAAGGTATAAGCCGTCTGGGTGATTCTGATGCTTGTGACCATTTGGGAAGCTCTGTCTTTTGGGCACAGAGCTGGGAGCCTGTCGTGTGTGAGTTTGAGAGTTCGTGAGCTCCCTTAATCCTGTGACTTCCTAGTCCTGGGAACTATAGGCATACTGTGTGCTCAGGACCCAGGCTGGCATGTGACAGAATCCACGGAATCCAGTCTCGGGCACCACAAATGCAGCGTGACTGTTAACACACCAGAGTGTGTGTCCTGAGATGGTCAGGATGATGGTGACAAGTCTGGAAGATAAAATCTGTCCTGCTTATTCACAATTACCCAGTGGCTATCCTTTAGGGTCCAAGGCCTTTCCTGTACGCTATGCTGTCCCACTGTCCCTTGAGTAGGGGTTGATGGCAGGGGCATGCGTAACTTGGAGAAGCAAAGATGCCACTAGGAAGGGCAGAGACTGTCTTCCAGTTACTGGAAGGCTGGGCCATGGATAACAGAGTTGCTGACAAGTTTGAGCGTGCAGAGCTAGGTAGGTGTCTAGGGGAAAGGCGGTGTGCTGGAGAGTGGGTGCTCCATGGATGGATGTGTGCAGGCAGGAGCCTTGGAGTGGGAGCCTTGAGCCACTGAGAGTGTCTCTGCATTGGGAAGGTCCCTTTCAGCCCCAACATTCCAAGTCCTCCCTTTTATTTCAGCCTGCTGCTGACCTTCTCGTGGCCTCCCTCTCCCAGTGTGGGAAAGAAGGCCATAACCTCGTGGATGAGGAGACCCCTTCTGCGCAGATAGGCTGCTTCCTGCT
>NW_006159929.1:2040599-2043424 GCF_000334495.1 Tupaia belangeri chinensis
CCCGCTGAGAAATGCTTCGTTTGGGGGGAAAAATGGGATTAATTTTTTAGCGGAAGCAGTAGTGGCTGAACATGCAGTTTTCAAATTGTTGACTATGATATTAAGTAACAAGCAGACTCCTGTCCAATGGATGTTATTAAAATTAACTGTTTTAGCACTACATTTAGAATCAAAACCAATCTGTCACTCCTAAATTGGTTTCTTTCAACTGCTATTTGCGGGTAAAATGAACAGTTTTAACAATTACATCTCCAGTGCAAATCATAAACTTGATTTACAGGAAAACACTTAATTTACTGCATTTGACTGTGCACCAGAGCTGCCAATTATCTGACTGTAAATTTCCCTCCTTGGTTATTTGCTTCTTAAACAGCATTTTACCCCCTTGCCTCACTCACCTGTGGGCCCAGGCCCCATCTGGGGCTGTAGACTTGGACTGGGGTTTTGGGTGCTCAGAAGCAGATAGGGGTCCATACAGAGCTGGGTGCTTGAGGACCCTCTGTTCATGTGACTTCAAGTTGTAAAACATTGAGTGGAATATCACCCTTATTTAATACAATTCACGTTAGTCATTAAGGAGGAAAATCACAGAATGTTTGGTTTCTCCCTTGGAGAAAATAAATCATTCATTCTTTCACTCAGTCATGTATTCACTCATCAAACACTGATTAGGCAGCTCTGTTCCAGAGCTAGGAGCTGTAGGCTGTGTAGTGATGGATGTATCCTCCATGGTCCCTGCCTTCAGCAGATTTGCAGTCTGGTAGGAAAGACATGTGCTGGGTGATACCATTTTGTGGTGTGATAGATCTGCTCTTGATTGTTGGCTATTAATGAGCTGCAGTGCTGGGACCCACTGAGAAGCGAGAATTCTGCTCAGAGGTGCTGGGTTAGGGAAGCAGAAATGCCATTTGAACCAGGTCTCAGAGGTAGAAGTTTTTCAGGTGGAGAATGAGTGGAAAGGACCTCCAGGCAGAGGGAACAGCATTTAGCAATTTGTGCCAGCACAGAAGGTCAGGGTATTTTCAGTAGAGGGGTGAACAGTCTGGCCTGGCAGGAGTGAAGTGGAGAGATTGAAGCCAGACTCCTCTTTCGAGGAGTTTCGATTCTGGCCTATTTACAATTGCAGTCCTTTTCTAACCAAGGAAGTGGAAGCCCACGACATTGAGATGCCTCCTATAACTCAGGAGGGATGTAAATGTATCATAGGATGGGGATGGAGGATGGATTCCAGGGATTTTGAGAAGTCAGAAAGCATATGCAAACCATATGCAAATCAGATACAAGTTGGCACCTGCTCCGCATTGTGTAGTCAGCGGCTTTCTGCAGCAGGGAGGGCCTGTGTGTTTCCACAAAGGTGAGAGAGGCGGCCCCTCACAACCCTGGGTGAGCTGCGGGACACATGGGTGCATAGCTGCCCGCATAAAGAAGAAAACTGTCCCAAGGTTTTCCTTGCCAGGATCACATTTCCGTTGGAGGGAGTGTCCCCTTAGGAGAAGGAAAATTCAGAGTTTAGGTCCCAGGAGGGCAGAGGAAGCACCGAGGTTGGCATCCCCTGGAGAACCCAGGCCTTGGGATTTGGAGGGTTAGTTTCCACCTGTGCTGGGAGTCTGGCAGAGGAGGCTGGTCTGGGAGGCTGGGGGTTCACCTCCCCTCTGCTCAGACTCTTTGCTTCAATCTGCACACCCTACTACTCCTCTGTGTTCAGTATCAGTCCCTCAACAGGAAGGGACCAGTGGGATCTTTCAGAAGGCCTGTGGTGTTCTCTGGGATTGATGATCAGCTGTCTCGGTCCCTGCCTATGCCCCAGGAGGGTATCCCTGAAGCGGTATTGCAGCCTGGGTCTCCTCACAGGACTCGGGACCATCCTCTGTGTCCCTCTGTCCTACACTTGTGCTGAGGAACTGCTGTGGGCTGAGGCTCCCAGGGTCACTAAGATAAAGTTGGGGGGGCCCAAGGAGTTCTCAGGGATTCTGTCAAGAAACAGGAAGGCTAGGGTCTCCATCTCAGAGGACATGGCAGTGGAGAGCAGTGCCTGGGCTCGAAGCTTCTGACTGAATTTGCCGTGTGACTTTAGACAAGTCCCTTTTTGGATACCTCTCTGCACCTTATTTCACAGGCAGGCCCTTCCCTCTTGAGTCAGCTGGCAGGATGTGTGTGGGGTAGAGAGCCGAGCCCCTTAAGGCAGGTGCTGCTGGATGGTGTAGAGGGTTGAACCTCTGGACTGCAACCTCAGGTTCCTGCCATGGAGCCACCCCCTGCAGGAAGGATGGACCGAGTTGCTGTCGAGGCTTGCTCCACAAAGTAGGGAGGGGTCTCAGGGCCTCTCCTGGCTGCTTCCTCTAGAACCTTCCCAGGGTCTCTCCCTGTCGCTCTCAGCTCCTCTCCCCGCATGCCTGGCTCTCCCTCCCGTCCTTGTCCTTTCCACCCTATCTTGCATTTTCTTGTCCAGCCAGCCTCCCTCTGCTCCCTGCATGGCCTCTTGTCTGTCTCCCTGTAGATCTCCTCTTTCCCCTCGGCCTGACTGGCTCTGGAAATCAGCTTCCCCTGCCCTCCTCCCTGCCCCAGCACCTCCTCTCTCCTGCCCATCTGTGCTGACTCCCCGCACGACCTTCCTCCGTCTAGCATTTTGGGGGAAACTGAGGAAAGGTTTCACCCTGTCGAGGTGGGAGAGCAGGAGGGGAGAGGATCAAGAATAGCCAGCCTTCAGCAGGTGGCACTGTTGGGCGACTTTTGTGTGTGAAACCTTTTAGCACTGAAAAAACACACTGGAATCTATTGGCATTTGAGAGCTTTTTTTTTTTTTTTTTTTTTTTTTTTATAACAAA
>NW_006159929.1:2044104-2055301 GCF_000334495.1 Tupaia belangeri chinensis
ATTATTTGGGATTTTGAAGTTTTTTTTTTTTTTTTTTTTTTTTTTTTTTTTAAATAAAAATAATGACTCTCATTTCCTGGGCATCATTAAACAAGGTGCAGTGTTTGTGTGTGTGAATGTGTGTTACAAGGATGTATGAATGCAGATGTCTGCACGTGAGTCTGTGGGGCTCGAGTGCAGGGCTGTGTGTGTGATTACAGGCCAAGGCCGTGGGTGGAGTCCATGTCTGTGTGTCAGAATGACCTAGATGTGTACGTGTGCAGGAGTGTCTGTGTGCAGCCGTGAATGTGAATCTCCAATACGGGCCGGTGTGCACCAGTGCGAGGTGCGTTGGCTCACACTATCTGGTACCATCGGCATCAGGCTCACAGATCTGTGCCTACGCATGTGCATAGCCGTGGTTGTGTGACTGTGTGGGTGCAGGGGCAGTGTTGTGTGGGAGCACAGGGTGATATATTTGTGCCCCTTGGCACAGTTTAGTGAATAAGAGGGAGAGTCATGGAATCAGACCTCCAGGTTTAAATTCTGGCTTTACACCAACAGCTGTGTGATTATGATCTAGTCACTTAATGTCTCTGGGCCTCAGACTTTTCATCTGAAAAACGAGATAACAGTAGACCTGCATCTCTGGAGGATTAAATAGGATCATCCATGTAAAGGGCCTGGCGTGGCGCCAGGCACAGGGGTGGAGCCCAGCAAGCTCAGAACCCAGTGTGCCTGTGTGAAGGTAGGCAGGGGGCAGCTCCCTGTGGCCGGGCTCCACTGGCTGGCTGGACTTGTTGGACCCCAGGCTTGCAGTGCTCTGTTTTCCAGGGATTGGAGGCCCAGGGCTGAAGATAATCCTGAGGGCTTAGAATCTGCCCAACTCCAGAAAGACCCCCCACAGTGGAGGCCTCAGGGGTAATCAACTCTAGCTTTCCCCTAACAGGAGAGGAGAAGACAGCCTAGAGGGTCCCGCATCCTACTCAGGGCCCTCAGCAAGTTTCGGCCTGGCATGCAGGCTTCTGATCCTCAGGCCAGCGTCTGAGAGCACTAAGTAGGGCTGATTCCTAGGGCGGTGCCCAGAGGCAGAGAGCAGAGGGGAGCTCCATGCATCAGTTCCTCAAAATCCTGACCCCTACTCCTCACCCCCTTCTTTCCTCTTCCTCCTCTCTTTGTGGGGACCTTACTTTTCTCTTAAAGCTGCAAGTGGAGGGAGGGAGATAGCTGCCTGGTTCTCTACTGATGCATAACTACCCCCTGACCCTAATGCTCAGAACAATGTATTATCCTGCTCAATTCTCTGGTTGACTGGGCTCACGTAGGGTCTCTTGTGTGGCTGGCTGGGCTGGTGGTCATCCATATGGCCTCCTGCCTCAAACACCTGGCTTCTTGGGGTCCTTGGCCTCTCTTTCTAAGTAGCCTCTCATCCTCCAGAGTCTCTCACATGGCTTGGGCCTCCCCCAGCAGGGTAGGCTCAAGGTAGTGGCACCATTTACAGGGCAACTGGCTCCCAGGATGTAGAAAGTGGGGGCTGTGTGCTGGGGCAGGGCTATATCCTAGACTGCCACAGTGTCCCTTCATCTGGATTCTGCTGGGAAATCCCTCATGGATCCACACAGATTAAATGGGGTAGACAAACAGGCTCCTTCTTCATGGAGGAGAGCAAGATCCTGTGGCTGAAGAGCCTGTGGCTGAGTGACGGCTTTGTGGGCATCTCTGGAAAATGCAATCTGCCACTGCACCCTCCTGACCTTGGAAGTGACTAGCAAGCACCCCTCTCCAGAGCAGCCCCTTTTGTTATTTCATCTAAGCCCTCAACAGCCATTGGCGGCCAATCTTCTGGCCTCATCACTTGCTGTGACTTGGGGCGACCTTCACTTCTCAGCATCTTGGTTTCCACCGGTGTAAAATAAGGAGGAAAATAACAGTTCCTGCCTCGTCAAGTCGTGACAAAGCAGGCCGGGCTTGACCTGGCACACGGGAGACCGCAGATGTGCTATCACCATCATCATGCGTCTCTGCCTCTGATGAATGGGGAGACTGAAACTCAGAGGTTAAGGGACTGGTACAGGGCTGCACAACTTGGAGATGCCAGAGCTGAGCCCGGAAGACCAGCATTCTTCCAAATTCCGCTCCGTTCCCTCCAAAGCTCTGCTACATCAGAAGAGTGAGAAGGGCTGGGGAGCAGGGAGCAACACAAAAAATGAGGAGCTGATAGGAAACCACTGTTCCAAGCTCTAGGTAACATCCATGGGGGATGCCAGACTCATGTTGCTCTCTCCGGAATCACCACTGGCTCTTCTGTCCTTGATCTGCCTGCTCCAGCTCCAGCCACTGCTCCTTCTCCTGCTCCTGTGATTGGTGATACAAGAGCTCCACACCCACTCTTCCACCCAGACCCCCGAGACCTCCCAGCTGCCTGTGAGGTGTTGCCACTTATTCCACAAGAGAGAAAACTGAGTCTGAGAGAAGGCTGCACTGCATCTCTTCTGACAACTCCTCTGGGCCTCCTGCCCTGGCACATTGCCCCTCTACCTGACCTGAGCCCTGCACTGTTTCTCCTTTGGGTCCACCTGCTGCCCTACCTGTTCTAGCCCTCCCGCTTTGTGTCTGTACTGTGGCTGCCACCTCCACTCGACCAGCCCTCCCCATGCCACCTGCACAAGCTTCCAGACGATGGTCCCATCACGTTTGCAAAACCAGGCTGGTGGCTCTCTTCTAGAGCATGATCCCTAGGATGCTAGCCCCAAGAGGATGTCTGTGATGAGATGGGTTCATAGTCAAATAGTTTGGGACATATGGCTATCTTTGTCCCCTCCTCAAGAATGCATCTCTTCATTTTTAAATTTTTTTAAAAAGGGTTAAAAAAACCTTTTTTTTTTTTTTGTCTTAGGGTGTGTGTGCTTGCCAGAGAGAGAGAGAGAGAGAGAGAGAGAGAGAGAGAGAAATCACTCCACAGAGGGGATTGTTATGCTGCAGTCACTTCTCCATGCTCCTCCCAGAATCTTAGGCATGCATGCACATGTGCCTGGTGTGTTTCAAGCCACCAGGTCCAGGACACTAATTGCTGTTGGCCATGTGGGAGTCTACCGATGTAATGGCTATGCTGTCTGCTGGCCCCTATTTTTAAATTTTTTTAAAAGACAGGGTCATGCCGTGTCACAATCCTCTTGTCTTAGCCTCCTAGCTAGGACCACAGGTGCATGCCACCACAGCAGACTCTCCTTTCAGACAGGCTCCTACTGTTCCCCAGGCCAGCCTTGCACTTGGTAATCTGCCTGCCTCAGCCTCCCACATCGCTGGGACTGCAGGAGGTCTTTAAGTTGGAAGGAAATCAAACCTAGGTCTCTCAGGTCGTCCCAGCCTATGTAGGGACCAGTGTGACTGGGCCAGGGACATATCCTTTTAACCCAAATTTTGCCAAATTAATGATGTGCCCCTCCCCATGCCTTCTTTTGTTTCATGAAACCATTTTCAACTTCCTCTTTCAAAATATTCTTTAAGAAATGTGGCCTAAAGAGTAAGGTCCAAATCTCTACTCTCGGTGCTTAAAGAAAGGGCTTTGTAATCGGACCTCATTCCTGTTTTCTGTTTTCTGTTTCATCTCCCTTCATTCCCAGGAGTCCTTGTCCTCAGCATTCCCTGGTATCCACAGAACCCATGGCCTCATCCTCTCTGCTCTTGCTCAGACAGGACCTTTCAACCCCCGCCCCCTCATTTAGCTCAGATAACAGCTCCCCCAAGATCCTCAGTCAGTGTATCCTGTACCATGTCTCACTCTGGGGTTGGTTGGACGGTGTGTTTCCTTTCCACAAGAGCCTTGAGCCTCAAATTCAGCCCTAAGCCCTTTGAGGACAGTGTGTCGTCTTGGGTCTTTGTGTTTCCTGATGTCTTCCCCAGGCCTGGCAATGACGCATGCATGATGCATTCTTAACGCTGGATTGGCGGACAGTGGATGATAGGAAAAATTGAGGAGGAAAAGACTTTTTGATACCTGGTGACAGACTGGCTTGTCTGGAGTTTCATTCAGGTTGGGGAGGGATGGGTGAGTCCTTGCTTTACAAAGGGAGCCCCGGGCTCTCAGAACAGTAGATGCACTCACCATCTGCCCCAATGCTTGTGAATTTGGGGCCGGCAATTTTCTTTTTCTCCATACAGAAGAATGGCAGAAATGGAACTTTGGCTATAGCTGCAGAGGTTCTTGTGAGACTCAAGGAAAGAGAGTCCAAGTAGTGAAGACCGTGGGCCACTTGTCGGATTAGCTTTCAGGATGCTCTTTGACTTAGGGGGGCTTTCTCTGTTACCCTTTAGGACTTGGAGTGACTGTGCCCCTCCATTGGATAGATGAGATGGCTACTTCTGGGCTCTTTCATCTGTGATTTCCGGAGCTGCCAGTACTCAGGGTCCCTGGGAGCTAGAGAAAGAAGTTGTGGACAGAGAGACCCAGTATGCCAGCAGAGAGGGGTTTATGTGGGGGCACAGACTCTAGCCTGGGGCCTGCTCTGACCAGATATAGAAGGCTGACGTGCCAAACTACCCCCGCGGCTCTCAGAGCCACTCTGGGGCTGCTCCCCCACTCACGCGCTACAGTTATTTTTAGCACTGGGATGTGCAGCTACAGAGAAACAGAGTGGAAAATCTGACACTCAGAGCCCCGCTCGGAGGGAGACACGGCTCCTCCACCCCGGCGCCGCTCACGTGTCTGATTAGCATCTTGCACGTTTCTCAGAGCAGCTTGATTTGAAGTTCCAGCTGGCTCTCCGGACCTGACCTACAGCCTTCTGGACAGGCTCTGGGGTCTTTGGACTTGGCCAGTGGCAAGGCTCCTGGTCAGACTTGTCTTCCTCCTGCTGATTATGAGAACTGTGACTCTCACATAAGCATGGGGCGTTGCATAAAACATGCCTGAAATGTCTCCCAGGTCAGCCATAGTGTGAATGAATCAGGGCAGGTCTCAGGATTGTTGTTGAGGAGGGGAGACAATCCTGGCCCAGAGAGAGCATCGAAAGCCTAAGGTCACACAGAGAAAGAACAACAGAACTGGCTCTCAGGCTGGTCAGTTCTTCTGTCTTTAGGTTATCCACCTTAAAATGCAATGTCTAAGAAACCTAGAGTCAGAGTCTAACCTGACTTGGGGCAGTGGGGGTGGTGTGGAGTGAATATTTAATTTTGGTTACTTTATGTTTTTTCCTCTTGTTATAAAAACAATGCATGCTCTTTGTAGAAAATTTAAAAGTACAGATAAGCAAACAAGAAAATTAAAAACACCCATAATCCTAGCACTCAGAGATAAACCCTGTAAATATTTTGGTATTTTGGTGGATGTACCACCAGGTTTTTCCTTCTTCTTCTTCTTTAAAACATTTTCATTTATTTTTAATTACACATACAATGTAGAAACACATCTTGTTAGAAAAATTCAAACAATGCAGATCAAGCTAAAGTCTTCTCTCTCCCTCCCCAACCCGAGCTTCCCTTTTCTGCAGAGGTATTCATGGTTATAATTTTGATGTATATCATTCCTGATCTTTTCTTAAGTGCACATACACATTTATATCTGTACATGTAGAGATACATGTTTTTATTTTTAGTATATTTGGATTCAACAGAAATGGTATCATACTGTATATATTGTTTTACACTCTGATTTTGTCACTTAACTATTAGTCTTAGAGTTCTCTCAATTTCAGTACTTACAGCCTTAAATGACTCATTCTAGGTGCTGAGTAGCGTTCCTTAGTATGGATACATCAGAGATTATTTAGCCATTTTTTTGGTGATGGACGGACGTTTTGATTGCTTCCCCTGTTACCCTTTTTGCAACTTCAAGGTTGCTTTTGGTGTTCTTGTAGATGCCTTCCTGGGTGAAAATGCTTCTCCAAGGTCAAAGTGGAGATAAGAAATTGCTGGTCACTTCTTTTTTATGCACATTAAGAAAACAGGAGCATTTCTAGGATGAACTGCCCCAAGAACCTGCCTTCTCCACTTTTTTGTGTTAATAAGAAGGCAGCTGTGACAGCATCTCCCACACTGTACCCTGGACAGTACTGGTGTGCAGTGAGACTCTAAGAGATGTATCTAGGGAGATAAAAAAATTAGGGCAGGTGTACAGTCAAATACGCTCAGTGCATAGTCGAATAGATTCACTGAAATGCTCTCGGAAATTCACCAGTGCCCATTAGTATGTCAAAAAGTGTCTTAAAGAAACAAGTTTGTCTTCATTTAGCCTGGCTTTTCTCAATTTGAGGGCTACAGTGTAGGAAACACAGATCGTAGTGGACAGTAGCCGTGCTCTGCTCCCATCCCCATGGCCCTGCCACTTCGGTGCACTGCTGGTCCCGATTCTACCTGCTCGCACCTGCGTTCTGTTGCCTAAGGGCTCTTTCTTGCTGTAGGAGACTTCTGGCTGCCCCTTGGCAGGTTGGAAGTTCTGGGGAATCAGTGCTGTCTGTCCTTTGCTCCTAACAGCCTTCAAACAACGAAGGAAGGAACTGGTGTATAGATACCCCACTTCCCACACTCCTCAGGTGGGATGACTTTGAGTCAGGTGTGTTATGTTGGTCCCTGAGTTTCTCCAGAGGGATCAGGTTCCAATACCCCTCTGGTAGCAGGCTTGAAAACACACCAAGTTTTGGCTGTCTTTTGACCTCACTTCAGTACCTTACCCCCACCCTCACCTCCATGACCTGGGTCTGATCCAGAGAGAACCCCCACTGAGACTGATCAATGGTTACTTTTTTTTTTTTTTTGAGAGTTTTTTTTTTCTATAGTGTGCATGCTCTCATCAGAAAGACAGAGAGAGACAGAGAGACAGAAAGTGAGAAATCACCCCCCAGGAGGGATGGCCACGCTGCAATCCCTTCTTCTCCATTCTTCTCTGGGGATTTTGGGCATGCACACACACATGCCTGGAGTGAGTTTAAGCCACCGGGTCCAGGACTCGAACTGCAGTCGACTACATGGGAGTCCAGTCACATAGCCATTACACTAACTGCTGGTCCCAGTCAATGGTTACTTTTTAATGGCTCTGTGTGAATGTCCTAAATAATTTACTCAACCCATCCAAACTTGTTGGACTTTAAAGGTTATTTCTATTACTTTGCTATTCTAAATAATCATGTGGTAGACATCCTTATAGCTCAGTAGATATGCATATTCTTAATTATTTCTTTAGGGACTACTCCTAGACATAAAACTATTGGTTCAAAAGGTGTGCATTTTCCTCAGGTGGTATCCATACTTTCCCCTTCTTGTCTTGCTCCAATACCATTGGAGCCCAAAAAGAGTGCAGAGGGGCCAGCTATGGAATGTTCTGAGGTTTGAAAGATTGAGTGAGGCACTCTGATAAGGACTGGTAAAAGCAGGCAGGAGGAAGTGCCTGAAAGGATCCAGGGAGACAGCCAAATACCCATCAGTATGGAGCTCAGAGTAGGAGGTGTGAAGGTTGGTAGTGAGGATTGCTTCTTTCTAGGTTTTTGTTCTAAAGCTTCCTTGTACTGTGAAGTCTAGTGGAAATCCCACCTCTTCCAGGAAGCCTTCCTTGGCTTCTTTATCCCTTGTGAGGCTGCACATGATTTAGAACTGATTCTGTACGGTCCATGCTACATCCTGAGGGTGGAGACTCTTACAGAGTCAGTGTAATGGACTAGACGGGTTTACGAGTTTGGAGCTTAATACATTCTTTAGTTGGGAGAGCCCCGGGAACCCAAATTCAAATCTCATGTTTGCTACTGACCCCTGTGGGGACCTGTGGGCCTCGGGGCCAGGTCTTAGGTGGGCTGGAGAGGGAGGGAGCACAGTGTGGCCCACACTGCCTTCTTAGCCTCCTGTATCGCTCCTTTTCTGCGTGACTCTGCCAGGAGCCTCAGTGGCTGGGCTGTCTGCATTCTGCACGGGGCTGTGAATATCAGTGTGCCTTTCTTTTTATCCTTCCAGGTGCAGGTTTCCGGAGACAAATATACCCTCCATTCCCAGCCCCTCGATCTGTCTAAACACAATTTGACATGCGTTGCTATTAGCTTAGCACCTTATCAAATAATGCGGCCTGATCGAGATAAAAGGTTTTACAACCCTTGCTGCCTTTGTTTCTGCCTGCATTCACCCGCCGAGACAGCTAATAATTACCACCAAAGACAAAGAGAAATCTATACGCTCAGCGTCTGGGCTCCCGTGTGCATGTTAAGCAGCAGCCTGAGGAGGGAGAGGTGGAAGGAAATGGCCCCAAAAGCAGCTTGGGCAGGCCTGGCTGGGCCTTGCGACCTGCCCTGGAGAGTGGTCCATGGGAGTCAGGGCCTGGGGCCCCTGGTTGCTGGGATGCACTTGAATTTGGGTGTTGCACCACCCTGGAAGTAGAGAGGCAGGTGGAAGGCAGCCTGAGAGCCCTGCCCTGCATGTGTCAAGGTCTGGTTAAGATGACCAGGGGTGACGTGAAGGGAGAGGCATGGGTGCTGGGGTCCCGGGTTTCTGGCCTGGCTCTGCTACTGGGTTGCTCTGTGACTTTGGGCAGACCCCTGCCCCCTGACGACTTTGATCTCTGCTTCTGCCATTGGGGCTTCTGAGGCAGTAAGGTGGGAGTCTGGAGACCTGGGCACTAGATTCAGCCTGGCTGCAGACAGATAGATGTATGCTGTTTTGGACCTTAGTGTCTCATTTGGGAATGAGGATTCAGTTGGAATGATGGCTATGGACATTTCAGGTCAGTGTTTCAGGAAGTAGGTGCTCCAGTGGGGTGCCTACCCAGTGTCTGGGTCCTGGTGGGATTTTGACTGTGGGACTGGAGAAGAAGGAGATATTGGCCTTGAATGGAGAAGAGTTCCAGGAAGACAAGTCCTTTCAGAACCAACAAACACAGAAAGTAAAATGAGAGTTCAGAGAGGGGGTAATCACTGTGAACTAAAGTAGTCTGAGAAGGCTTCCTGGGGGAAGAGGGCAACATTGGTACTGAACTAGATGAGGCAGGGCTCTAGAATGGGGGTGGTGCAGCAGAAGCAGTGATGAGGACTGTGAATAAGGTAGGTTGCAGGAGTGATTAGTCTTGGATAGAATAGTCTGGTCTTTTAGCACCTGTGGCAACTGGCTGCTCACCAGGGGATAAGGATTATCCAAGGCTCTTAGGACTAAAGCACTAACCTGCTCCGAGGGGGACAGAGTCAATGATGTGCTAGTAAATGTTGAACAGTTCTCTGGAAAAAAGAACGACTGAAAAATGAAAGCCTTGATTTGTTGTATTTGCCATTTTTCCATGGTATAAACATTCCCATCATTGGTGATTACAAGCTACTGAGGTGATGTCACTGCATTCAGAGCGATGAAGAGATGAGCTCAACTGGCTCTCATGACTGGGTGTGAGCAGACTCTGGCACACCATTGATTGGAGCCCTGTGTGAGCCTGAGAATTCAGATCAGAGGCACATAGGTATCAGGACTCAGGAGGTGAGGAATGGTAAGTAACACATTTGCCTCCTCCACTTTCAGCTGTGCCTGTGGCAGACATCACTAATCAATCATGTTTCTGCTAAGCCAGCATTCTTCTCATCTGAGCACTCCAGGCAGCCACTATCAATTGATAAGGGTTGAGAGGTATGATGACAACTCTTTGCCATGGCTGATGTAGGCTAACTCCTCACTGTACATGCAGGAAAACTGAGGCTCAAACAAAGGAGGAGACCCCCCCCCCACCCTGAGCTTACCCACTTTGGCAAAGCTGAGGCTAGAAGCCCAGTGGCCTACCTATGGGCACTCTCTTCTCTCCTTTTCTCATTATCATCTTTCCTTTTGAGGGCAGCAAAAGGGAAACGAACCCAGCTGCTAAGAGAGGTGGCCTTGGTTAGAGCTGTGCAATATTCTTCCCTGAAGCTCTTACCTTGAAGTCAGGGATGAGTCCTGTCTTGATCATGAATTTCCATTACAAAGACCTGTCCTCAGCACATTTCTGTTTCTGCTCAGTGGCCTGCCTTATGTGTGTGTGTGTAAACATGAACATGCATACATATGTAGTCTTACATGTCCTTGCAATGCAAGTGGACATGTTTTTATTTCCTATTAGCTGGTGACAAACTTGGGGCCCTCCCTAGAAAGCAGAGGTCCCTGTTAAGAGCTGCCCATCTGTCTCCCAGATTTACAGTTGAAGCCAGGCACCGTGTCATGATTTATCCTGAGATGGGCTCTGGGCCAGCCTGCTCCTCGCTCTGAAGAGTCAGACCACTCTCTTTTTACTTCCTTTCTTCTTTTCTTTTTTGCTTTGCCACATGTAGACATTGCCTCTCTGGGAAGCCCTCCCTGATTCCTGACCCCAACCCTCTCCTCTACCTTGTGCTTCCCTCTGGCTTACACCACCCACTGGATTTGTTGGATCATTTGCTTTCATGGCTGTCTCCTCCTGGACTGGTTGTCCCTTGAAGGCAGGGCTGTGACTTCCTTTTAGCAGAGTAGGCCCTCGATTGCTGTCAATTGACCCCAGCACCTCCCTCAGGCTCTCCCTTACTGCGTCTCTTGAGTCACCTTCTTCCTGTGAGGTGCCACTCAGGGTTGTCAGATCCAGGAAGAGACCTGGGTCCTGTGGCCTTTCTCCCTGTGTTTATATCACTTAGGGCTTTTAGTTCCAAGGCAGAGAAACACACTCTTGCTGATGTAAGTAGAAAAGGCAGTTTATTAAAAGGGTTGCAGGTACTCACTGAATCTCAGGGAGCCTGAAGAATCAGGTTCAGTGAACAACAGGGGGCCTGGATGGCAGCTGGGATCACAGTCATAATTATGCCACAAAGGCTGTCGGGAGGACATTGGCAGACCTGGGCACGGGACAGCTCTGTGGGCCTTGAGGTCAGGGTGGTCCTTGGAAATAGGATGTTTGTGCAGCTGTTGCAGCCATTGCCAGAATGGAGCCTCTACTGCCCTGCTTTATATGTTTCCGAGTTCTGATTTAAAATTCCAGGCAGCTCCCTCTGACCAGCTGAGCCAGATCACCTACCCTACCGTAGCTGCCAGAGGACAGTGTGTTAATGTGCTAGTGGACAGCCAAGGTTGGTCTCACTGCAGGTCCCTGTGGAATGTGCTGGCGACCCCTTGTGTTGCCCCACCATGCATGATGGGATCCAGGCAGTCTTACACTCATTCTGTGTCTCACTCGGTAAAGGTTGCTCCTGGCAATTTAACTCCCTGGTACCCTGCTCTGCTATGCACACGGGCCAGACAACCCCTCCCATGGATAAGCTGGAGT
>NW_006159929.1:2056025-2060734 GCF_000334495.1 Tupaia belangeri chinensis
CAGGAAGTGTCTGAAGATGACCTGCAGAGTGGATCAAGGTGATGTGGGGAGTCAAAGGTGTTATATCCCTCCAAGATTTCTCCAAGCAAATTAAAGGGCTCAGGGAGCATTCTGTGGGGCATCCTGTAGGGAGTCAGGATGGGTCCTGGTGCTCTGTACCCCACCCCCAATCTCAACTCAGGTTCCAACGTGTTTGCTGCATTTCCACTTGGGGTTTGCTGAGACTGCTCTGTTACTAAACACCAGCTCCTATTTGGTCTAACACTGAGATTCTCGGGAGCCCTAACTGGGTGCAAAGTTGCCATGAGCAAATGAGCTGTTATGGTGTGGGAAACCAGCCTCCTAGTTCTCTGGGCTGGCCTCAATCACGGGAGCACATCCCCCTTTGTTGGGAGGGCCTTGAGTGGGTGGCTTTATCTGGAAATGGGACTGTGGTCTGGATTGCCCCCTGCGCACAGACCTTTGGAGAGTTAGCTCTGGGAGGAGCCTTAGAGATCCTGGACTCCATCCTTAATTATGCAGATGAGGCAGACCCTCCTCCCTCAGCAGCCTCTGATCATGTGTAGGGCTCCAAGATGCCATCCCCCAGCACCAGGGCCTGGAGCATCCATGCTGAGCTAAGCCTGAACCATGAGTGATGCTGGAAGCTGCTGGCTCCAGCTCACTGCAAGGAGAATTCCTTCATGGCTGCAAGGAGCTGGGGTGGGTAAGGCCCATACATCCCTGCTTCCTCTACAGCACTGTTCTGAGGCACACAGCAGGCCCTGAGTCCACGCAAGCTGGATAGAGTAAGCTATTAGCCTACTAGGAGCTCTCTGCAGGATGGGATGGCATGGGTGTCTGGACAGGAGGAGCTGAGACTTGAAGTTAAGACCTTACAGGCAGTGGGAAGCAGGAGCAGGTGAGTGGAAGCAGGTGATTATCAGGCGGTACATGCTCTTCTGGGCAAATGTGGCTTCTTGGGCAGCAGATCAGAAGAATGGGCTGTGTTCAGTGTCACTGTCACAGCACAGCCCTTCCCAACTGCTGACGCAGCTCCGCCTTGGACCCTCCTGTGTCCTTTATCTGGCCGAGAACATGTTCACATCTCAATTGGCTCCCACAGCTGTAGTCATCATGCCTCTGGGGTGGGGATGTTCCCCACCCGTCCTGACCAGTATCAAAGCAGGCTCCACAGCCGCCTTTCTGCATGGGGTCAAGGGCAGAGCTGTGCCCTGCCTGTGGGAGGGAGTGGGCATTTCCTGAGTACCAGCTATGTACTTTGAAAACTCTGCCAGATTCTTTAACACCACATTTCATTTCATACTCACAGTGATGGGATGATGGTGATATTATAGGCCCATTTCAAAGATGAGAAAATCAAAATAAGAAGACTTGCCCAAAGGTACATAGCCAAGAGGGGGCAGTGCCAGGGGCCCCTGTCTGGGTCATTCTGGCTCCGTGATGCTTTTCCAAGACGCAAAATGATGAGACTTGAGGGGTGAGTCAGACCATCTTAACTCACTTTCCTGGTTATGTCTTAGAGACCACCTGTGAGTACAAAGGAGGTACAAGCTCAGGGTGGGAGCTCACAATTGCACATTTCCCAGTGTGAGCTCTCAGAGCCAGGGGAGAACTCACCCTTATCCAAGGGTTGTGATCCAGAAGGCAACCCTCCTGAGACCTCCAGCATCAGCCACTCCTCACTGGAAGTGAGCTTAGACACTTCTTTTATACTCCCATTTTATAAAGGAGGACATGAGGCTGGAATAGAGGACTACCTCAGACTCCTTCTGAGCAGTAGGTAAGCCAACATGGCTGTTCTCTGCCCCTGATAAGCCGGAACACTCAGCTAGGGGTGGGGAGGGCTCACCGGTCAGCAGATGGATTTCTCTGGAAACACTGCAGGCATGCTGGTGTTTCAGTGGCAAGTCTGTGATGCTTGTGCACATGCCTGTGCCTCATTGTACCAGTACAAGACCATGCCTGGCACTGTGTACCAGATTGGAGCTTGGTAAAGCAATTCCAAGTGGTCTGGAGTCCCCAAGCCAGAGAATGACAGAGTGGCCAGTCCCAGATTTCGGGACCCCTGGTTCAGTGCTCCTTCTATGGTTTCCCTTTCCAGTAATCAGGAAATTCGGGCTGTGAGGCTTTTTGGATTTAGAGTTTGAACGTAGGACTACGAGATTCTAGAATCCTAAAACCTCCTGCTCTTACAGATGGATGAGATTTCGGAAACCCTCTTATCCATGACTCATGTTGTCACCTGACCTCTGCTTGGACATTTCTGGGATAAGGAGCTCAGTCCAGTAGCAGGCAGCCTCTCCCACTGTTGGCCACTCCAGGTGTACCGAATCCTCCAGGTGTAGTTGATGGCCATTAGCCTGAGCTCAGCTGAGCTAGCTGAGCTCTCTGACCATTTGTCTGTCCGTGGCTGCTTCTAGATATGCCATTCTTCTGTCTTGCAGACTATTAAACTAGCCTGAAGTCAGGGAGACTGGGTTTGAATCCTGGCTCTCCCTATCATCCTGTGACCTTGGGCATGGTACTTAACTTCTCTAAGCCTTGGTTTCTTCATTTGTAAAATTATAGTGCAGAGTTGGTCTGTTGTGAGGATTAAGTGACAAAGGACCTGGGAGTGCTTTGCTTGGTAGCTGGCACAGAGTAGAACTCAATGCATGCTAGATAGTATTATTATGACTCCATTCGTAAGCTAGGGGTGGTAGGGTCTGCCTTGTAGAGTTTGCTTGAGATTGAAATGAGATGGTCTGCATTAAATTCTGACCCCAGGATTTTGCTCATAGTAGACCTGGCCTGATAGTGACAGGGATACTTTGTCATTCACATTAATATCACAAGGGAAGGGTCCTTCCGTGTAATACATGAGACGTGAACTCCTGGGTATCACCTTTTTAATTTCTTCCATGAGTAAGAGAGAGAGAAAGAGAGAGAGAGAGAGAGAGAGAGAGAGAGGAGAGAAATCAGAGACAGCACCGCCAACAGGGTCTTGTGCCATGATTCACCCCTAGACTCAGCCAGTCTTGGATCATGGTGTTCTCCAGATGTGACTCAGAAACGTCACATGTGGGTCAGCCTCACGGACTGTGCTGTTTTACCACTGCAACATCACTTAGCCCTTGGGCACCACTTTCTTGATGTATATCTCAGACTTACACAGGTGCCTTTAATATTAAATTTTGCTTTTTTGCTCATCTCAATAAGATACATCAGTTAGGATACTTTCAGTTGCATGTAACAGAAAAACTGTATAAATATGGCTTAAAGAATAAGATTTATTGGAGCTAGCAGGAGGCATGGTAGTTAAGGTGCTAGACACCCATAGGGCTGATCACAGTTTGAGTCCTGAACCTGGTGGCTAGAAAAATCATACCAGGCACATGTATGTGCATGCCCAAAGACCTGGGTGATGAATGGAGAAGGGATTAATGGTGCGGCCATCCTCCCTGGGGGGTGATTTCTCACTTTTACTATCTCTCTCTGATGAGCGCATACACCCTATGACAAAAACCTAAAAAAATAAATAAATAAAAATTATTTTTGCACATTATAAGAACAGTAGAGTGGTAATAGAGGCTAGTGTTTGGGGAAGAGTTTAGCGCTCCAAGCGAGTGCCTCAGGTGGAGTAATTGTCAGCTGTATGATCTTGGGCTAATTACTTAAGTTCTTTAGGCCTCAGTTTTTGCATCTGTAAATGGGGCTACTAATAGTACTTACCATCCTCACCGGGCTCTTCTGAGTATTAAAGTGGATTAACAAATATATAAAGTGAATAGTGTCTAGCACATTGTAAATGCTTCATTAGAGTAGATTGTTATTTATACCAGCACTGAGTTGGTTCTGGGCATCATCAATTTAGGGACTTAGCAATATAAGTAAGGCATTGGACTTTTTTCCATTATCAGCTCTTCCACTGCCAATGTGTTGACTTTGTCCTTAGGCCTGTGCCCCTCATAGTACAAGATGGCTGCAAGTGCACCAAGCATCACTCCTCATACAACACTGTCCAAAGTCAGAAAAGAGAATATCTCTTTGGTGAGCAGGAGGAGAAAATTTTCCCAAATAACTTTCTTGGCATCTCATTGCCTAGAAATAGATCAAATACCTAAATTAACTTACTTGTGCAGAAGAGAATTAAATGAACTGTGTTTGAGCCCAACCCAGCTTGATCCTTCTGAAACCATTTCTGCTTGGATCAACTAAGTAGTCCATAGAGAGAATGAAGTGTGTGTGTGTGTGGGGGTGAGTGGCAAGTCACAAATGATGTCTGACATGGGTGACAGGTGTGGGGACACAGTCATAGCAACGGATTTATTTTCATGTCACTGCATCTTTGCAGACCCTGATACAATTTTCTGGCGATTCTTGGAAGCTCTCTGTGTTGGTGCTAGTTGTTGTCTATTCTGCCAAGAGTGGCTCATACGGAGGCTGGAGAAGGGTGGTCCAGGGCCAGGTGGTCCTTGTCCACAGTCACATGCAGTAGCAACATCTGTTTACTGCCTCCTGGCTCCTGTTTATTCCACCTCACTTTTCCTCAGAGTCCAAGAGATAAGTGCAGTTTGTACCTTACTTGCAGAGAGAAAGCTGAGGTGGAGAGAAGGAAAATAAAGGTAGAGAGAAGGTAAATAAACTACCATTGGTGCCCTGCCCATAACCCTTTGGTCCTGCTAGGAGGTCACCTGCAGCCTCGGTGGACAGTGGCTGGGATGCCC
>NW_006159929.1:2061477-2142091 GCF_000334495.1 Tupaia belangeri chinensis
GGTGCCCTGCCCATACCCCTTGGGTCCTGCTAGGAGGTCACCTGCAGCCTCGGTGGACAGTGGCTGTCATGCCAGTGCTTCCTGCCTGTGCCCACCTTCCTGCCTTGGACAGCCTTAAAGAAATGAGGGCTGGTAGTTGCTAGATAGTACCCCAGCTTCCTGGGACCTCAGGGGACAATTTTAGAGGTGCACATGGCAATAACCTGCTCACAAACACACTGGTGTGGCTTTTCTCTCTCTGTGTTACTTTTCTGCACCTTTATCTGGAGTTCCGGGATCCCTGGACCCAGATCCTGGGGCCAGAGGCTGCTCTTGATAGAACCCAAACTAGGACCCTGCCCAAGAGTTCAGGGTTAGTGTATACACTGGTATACACCAGGCCGGACAGCTTTGAGCTTTAGCTAACAGCCATTAAGCCATTCCACCTGTCTTGAGAGAATGAAGGAAGAGACGACAGAGCTCCAACCTCGGACCCCACCTGTCTTAAGCCTGATAGTGTCAGTGGTGGCAGCAATCTGCTTGGACAATAACCAAGCCCACTATTTCCTGGGGACCAGGGCTGGCTGGGCTCCTGCAGCCAGTAGCAGTGGCTCATAAACTGCTTGATGGCATGGGACCAGTGACCCGTGAACTGAATATGAGGGACAAGTTGGCCTTCCCCAGCCAGCTTCAAAGGAGCGATTACGGACCATCCAGGAAATAATACATTTCATGGAAAAGACCGTAATTATGGAGTATTGAGTAAATAATATGTGCTTTTAAAAAGTCTGCAATTATGTATTTATCCTATCTGTAATTAGGGAATTTTTAAAGGGTGCATTATAGGTAATTTAAAAATAAAATAATGACACTACTCAAAACAAACAACCCCAAACAAAGACAATTCAGGCCACCCCAAACTCAGCTCAGTGATGATCTCAGGGGCGATCCTCTGTCCTAAGCTTTAGGGAGGCCAGAGTGCCCATGTTCACCCTGGGTGGGTGAGATCAGCTTGACACATAAAAGTCCACTGATGCTAATTTCTCTCCTTGGCTAAACTTTTCCCTGATGGCGTGATCCTCTCATGGCACAGCCAACAAGTTACTATGCTGTGTGCCGACAGCTTTCCTCAGCTTCTGGAAGCTTCTGATGAGGTAGCCACTAGTCACACATGGCTATTCAAATGTAGATAATTTCCATTAAGTGTTTGTGAGCACGCAGGTCCTCGATAGCACCAGCCACACTTCAGGTGCTCAGCAGCCCCGCACCGCTGGCGGCCATTGCATTGGGCAGGGCAGTTGGGGGACATTCTCATCACTGCAGGAAGCGCTGCTGGACGGCATTGCTTTAGAGCCCACATTTTGTATTAGTAGATTGTGTCCGTGGTGTAGGCCTGATCTTGATAATCTAGTGATAGGTGGCTTGTTCCTTTTTCTGGAAGTTTCTCACCATGGATCCGCCTGGTAAGCCCCTTCCTCCCTGATGGCCCTAAGGTGATGTGTTCATTCATTCGTTCTCTCTCTCTCTTTCTTTCAGAGATTTTTTGTTATAGGGTATGTGCACTCACCAGAGAGACAGAAAGAAAGTGAGAAATCACCCCTCCAGAGGGGATGGTCACACCACAATATCTTCTCCTCATCTCCTCTTGGGATTTTGGACATGCACATACACATGCCCAGCATGAGTTTTAAGCGACCAGATCTGAGACACTAACCATTGTCAACTACGTAGGAGTCCAGCAATGTAACCATTACGCCATCTGCTGGTCTCATGCCACTCTCTCTTTCTCTCTCTCTCTCTCTCTTTTTCTTTCTTTCTTTCTTTCTTTCTTTCTTTCTTTCTTTCTTTCTTTCTTTCTTTCTTTCATTTTCTAAGAGAGATTTTTACTATTGTCCCATAAGTTAACTAGCGAGACAGAGAGAGACAGAGAGACACAGAGAGACAAACAGTGAAAAATCACCACCTAGGGGGATGGTCATGCCACAATCCCTTCTGCTCCATTCTCCTCTTGGAATTTTGGGCAAACATGCACATGTGACTGGCATGTTTTAAGTTGCCAGATCTGGGACTCGAACCACAGTCAACTATGAGGGAGCCCAGCAATGTACCCATTATGCCATCTGCTGATCCCTATGTATTTAATTTTATTAATTATTATTATTTTAAACTTTATTATGGGGCACATGGACCCTACCTGAGAGACAGAGAGAGAAAGAGGAAAAGTGAGAAAGCAAGCCACCCGTTCCAGGACTTGACCATGGTCAGCAATGTGGGAGTCTAGCATCTTAGCCACCACTCCACCTGTTGGTCCAGCTCTCTCTCCCTTTCATACTTCTTGCTTTTACAGCAGCCGCCTCTATCAGACTGGAGAGCTCTGTTTCCTCTTTATGATGTCCCTATCCTGACCTGGTTCTAGAATAATATAGTAGGTAGAAAAGACCCAGCTCAAAATGTCTGCAAAAACTTTTCTCCCTTCCTTATCTGCTTTCCATAGATCAATGTCTACCTCTGTCGTGTGACTCAGGTACAGAAATTACCAAGTTCAATGCAATGAGTGTATCCTGGGAGGGCATGAGCCTACCCCTTCCCATACTTCCTGTGTGTAACTCTGGTTAATTAGTGCTGGTCACTGTCTGACGTTAAGGGGTGGCTGGGTGGGGGCTTGTGAGGGTAAAGCCCACTGGGGCAGAATCCTGGGGTGCCTCCAACCTAGTAGTGAGGCTTGGAAGCCTGACCTGGGAGAAGGGATTCACAAGGTCCCAGGTTGAACCTCAAAGAAGTCAGCATGTCCATGGGGGCAATTCCTGAAGGCAGGCGTAAGGTTGGGACCCCTACATGGAAGCCCTGGGGACAGGGAGGCAAATCTAGGTAGCGACCAGGGTGCTGTCAGGTGGGCAGCAGGAGAGTGCATGAAATGCTTGGAGGCCAGGGAACCAGTGGTTAGCGTAATGGCTATGTCACTGGACTCCCATGTAGTCGACCGCGGTTCGTGTCTTGGACCTGGTGGCTTAAAACTCACGCCGGGCGCGTGTGCGTGTGTGCCCAAGATCCCAAGAGGAGAATGGAGGAGAAGGGATTGTGGCGTGACCATCCCCCCTAGGGGGGTGATTTCTCGCTTTCTGTCTCTCTGTTTCTCTCTGTCTGTCTGGCGAGTGCACACGCCCTAAACTGAGAATATCTCCAAAAAAAAAAAAAAAAAATGCTTGGAGGCCAGACCCTAGCAGCAGCTCTACCTCCTCCAGGTCTCAAGTCCCTCCACCCCTCAGAGGAGTTTCTATAAAGTGTGTGTTGCTCTTGGTTGTGCTGAGGGAGGCTGAGGGCTGGTGTGTGACTTAGAGCACTAGAGGGGAAGAGGTACCTCAGGGTGGCAACAGAAACTGAGGCAAGACCTCCTCCTCCTCCTGAAAAGCAAAGCCCAAGCTGACAGTGTCTGCATGCCCTGGCCCATGCCCCCACCCTTCCCTATCAAGGGACTCTTCTTTTGGCTAAGCCTTGCAAATGCTGAAGGTCTTTGATTTTTCCTTTCTTAATTTTTAGGGGAGCAAGTTTTCTCTACCCTGGTCTTCCCATCTGATGTCCTTGAGGGAGGTCGATGTCTTATCTACTGAAGTGCTAGGCCCACTGGGCATGGGGCTAGAGAGCCGAGGCTTGTGGAAGGAGAGATGGCTGAGCTGGGCCTCCTGGCTGTCCAGTTGACCAGCCTTTAGGCCGCAGTCCGGAGCTGACCTCTGTGCTCAGACTCCTCTGCTGTTGAGCACCCCCTGTTTTCTCATGTGCACATCTGATCTTCCAAAGCATGTGATAAGATGTGTAATTCTTCAGTTAAAAACTGGAATTCTTCAGTTAAAATTTTTGTAATTCTTCAGTTAAAAATAGCTGATAATATTTACATACTCAAAGCAATGAAATGGAAGGTCACAGACAGAGTGAAACTCTCTCCACCCATCTCTGCCCCCACCTGTCCATTCCTTCCCCCTAGCTAGACACTACTATGAATTTCTTATGCCTCAGAGGGTTTCTTTTGAGTGTGTTTACACTAAAGCAAACACAAACATACATTTAATTCTCTCCTTTTGTATCACAGTGCACACACCGCTTGGTGCCTTAGCGGTTAAGGTGTGTTTTCAGCTATAGAAAGTAGTGCCTGTGTCAGATGCATTCTTTTGAAAGACAGTCACCCTGACTGAAGTCCCAAGGTCTGTGAGAGCAGAAACTATGCTCCCTTCTTCTGCAGCTGTCCTCAGGGCACCTCTGTCACTAGGCAAACGTGGTAGAACACAGACCTTTGGCACCAATAGAACCACATTCTTGGCAAGCTTGGTGGGCTCTGTTTCCATATCTGAAAAAAGAGGACAGTAGTAGTTCCTATCTAAAAGGGTTGTCATTCTACTATTCAATAGAGTACCAAGTGTACAGCCCTCTGTCCAGTGCCTGGCACACAGTAGGTGCTAAGTAAGTGGTAGAAATAGAGCATGATGGCCCCCTGCATGAGTCCCATTGGGGTGGACATGATGGGTGAGGGTTGAGGGAGAGGGCTCAAAGCACCTGCCATCTTCCCTCTGGCTGGTGAGGCTGGCCAGGTGGGGACTTGTTTACAGGGGAGCTAGGATCTCTTGCATCCTCATTTGTGTCCTGTCAGAGGCCAGGTGAGGGGTAAATCTTGCCCAAGCAGCAGTGTTACTGTCAGAAAGCACCTGTCAGGTCTGATCAGACTCCCGAGACAGGTTGTCACAGCCAAGGCTCTGTAAAGGCAACATGCCCCTTATCAGCATGCCTGCCCCCCTCCCACCCCATCTTGGAGCACTTAAAAGAGGGTTAAAGACCCCTTGTCACACGGTCATTTGAGCATGCTTACATGAATGCACTGGAGCCCCCTGGAGCCCATTGAAGCAGCTCTCAGTGCTGGGAAGGGGTACACCAGGGGACCCCAAGGCCTCTTGATGTCTTCAGATACCTCTGGTGAGATGGATGGGGGCTCAGACCTGTCATGCCCAGGTGGACCCCTCAGCTCATAACCTATCTTTGCTGCCTCTGAAGCAGGCCCTCTACTTCTTCTGCTCCCACACCTGTCCCTTCTGATTTGTTTTCCACGCTGTCCCTGGAACCACTGATTTACAGATCCATGTTGATTGTCTTTCTCCAGGGCTGACTGAATGCATGGCTGGCCACATCTGCACGGCCACGTCCTCTCACCTTAGTCTGGCTGGATACGCACACTGAAGCCTCTAGCCTGATCCCCGTCTGCTCCCTCCAAAAGGGCTGAGTTACTCCCTCTACACCAAAATCACTGGTTTGGGCAGGACTGGAGCCAGACACACAACCTCCAGGTCCTCAGGCAGCTCCTTCCCATCCAGCCTCACCCAGAGCTGACCTCACCCTCACCTGGGCTTACTGGCAAATTCCTTTACCTTGAGTTCTTAGCCATTGCTGAGCACCAGGGGGTCTGCTGTGACTATTTTCATAGGTCTCACTTTCTTCAGGGTAGTCAGGATAGAGTTAAGAGTGTGGTTTTCTGAGGCCAGCAGATGGCATGGAGGTAAAGGCAGCTAGATCCCACATGGCTATCTTTGCCGTTTGAATCTTAGTCCAAGTGGCTTGAAAATTATGCTGGGCACATGTGCGTGCATGCACAAAAACTTCCTGAGAGAAGCCTGGAGGAAGGGATTGTGGCATGATCATCCACCCAGGTCTCTCTCTCTCTCAGGAGAGTACATGCTCCTTATAGCAAAAAAAAAAAAAAAAAAAAAGGATTTCTGTGCTGGCCCCACGGTGCAGAAGTAACATGCTGTTCAAAAGAACTGGGTCCTGGGACCAGCAGTTAGCGTAATGGCTATGTCACTGGACTCCCATGTAGTCAACCGTGGTTCGAGTCCCGGACCCGGAGGCTTAAAACTCACGCCAGGTGAGTGTGCATGCGTGCCCAAGATCCCGAGAGGAGAATGGAGGAGAAGGGATTGAGGCATGGCCATCCCCCCTGGGGGGTGATTTCTAGCTTTCCGTCTCTATGTTTCTCTCTGTCTGGCGAGTGCACGTGCCCTATAACGAAAACCTCTCAAAAAAAAAAAAAAAACAAAACAAACAAACAAAAAAACAACCAAAGAACTGGGTCCTACTCGGTGCCTGTGTTCCAAACCCCTGGCTCAGTCAGCCTGAAATACATTAAACATGTGCAGGAGTGCCCAAGATCTGATGGGCTGGAGGACTGGAGGAAGGGGATCATGGTGTGGCTAAATCCTGTGAAGGGCACTCATCTCTGTCACTCACTAAGAAAGAAAGGAAGGAGCCTTCAGTCACACTGGGTTCAGAGCCTTGACTGACTGCATGTTCTTCACCTCTCAGAGTCTCAGTTTTCTTACCTGTAAACAAGAGTCATTGCACTCATGAGTGTTCTTGGATGCAGGTAAACTCCTTAGTAAGTACATGACTTGTAAGCGGCTGCTCCCTGTAGCTACAATGGTGCTCCCCTGAGCTCTCATTTCCATTATAGGAAGGAACAGTCTGACCATCACCCCACCCATCCCCCTAGGAGAGAGGCTAGCCTGGCGGGCCATGGTGAGGCTAGGGACAGTTTATTCTGGGAATACAGAAAAATTCAATCTTTTTATTCTATTCTCTCCAGGCTTCCCTTCTTCCCATCCCAGCCCAACCACCTACTTGCCCACTCCTACCCCAAAGGGGTTCCCAGACTCCCAGAACTCTGATCAACATAAACCTTGGGCCCTCTAGGCAGGTGCCAGCCACAGGAGCAGTGCATTTACAAGGTAAGGACGCATAAGATGTGACAGGCCTGGAATTAGCAATGCAATTCCTCTGTCATTTTTATCATTGGCCCCTGCAGGGAGGAGCTGATTAAATGGATATTCAACTCTTTGCATTAATGTGCATCCAGCTTCAATTTGCATTTCATTAGCCGCACAAAAAGCATAATTTTATTATTTGCCGTTGGAAAGCAGATCTCTGCTAACAAGCAGCTACACGCTGTTACTGAAATATAGTGTGACTGACTCCCTCCACCGTCTTGCTAGCTCTGCCGTCCTCTTCCCCTCCTCAGACTTCTGGCTCTGTTGAGAGATGGTACATGGCAGTTTTGGTCTCATCATGGCAGTCTGTGTTGTCATTCTTGCTCTGGTTCCTCAAGGGGCTCTGTTTTTCCATGGCTCTCAGGATGACTCCTGTCTTCCTGGACATTGTCATCACCAATAACAATAATGTTATCACTGACAAAGCAGTATTTCCATAATCATAATGCCTCCCCCACTGTACCAGTACTTCCATTGTTGTCATCATTATCACCTTCATCATCTTCATCCTCATCATCCTCATCATTTCCACTACTTCCACCTTGTTGGCCATAACCATTATTACCAGCATGACCATCATTACCTCTTATCACTTCCTCTACCACCACCACCCTACTCATCACCACCACCCTAATCATCTCACTACCACTCTGACCATCATTATCACTAATTCCATCACCACTGCCATCACAATCATTACTATCTTCACCCCCACCACCCCAACCATGCCAACACTACCTTGGCCACAACCATTATCACCATCATATCATCGTTACCTCCACCACTACTACTAGCAATACCTCCACCATGCTACCTCTGCTCCCATTACCAACTTCACCAAACCAAGCCAAGCACTGTTGCCTTTGCCATTACCCAATATGCGTATCACCTCTACCAGCCCTACACATTCCCCCAACCAGTGTTATCTCCATCGCTGTCTGTCTACACCATCAGAGGTGTTATTATTATCATCACTACCATCTCTACTACCACCACCACACTCTCCATTTTTTCCACCTCAGTAAATATTTTGGCTACGATGGTGTCAACATTGTGTATTCTATGTTTTTATTTGTTTATTTATTTTGAAAGCACCAGCACTGGGCACTTTCAATACTGTTAGAGTCCATGAATCTGAAGCCCTGTGTGAGGCTAATAGAAAAAGCAGAGTTAACAGAGAGCCCTTGAGGAGAGCAGGCTCCAGTGCAATAAAGTCATTAGTGAGAGCTTGACTTTGGAAGCAGATGGAATTGGTCACGTACACATGATGGGAACTTGAGTGAGTTGCTTTTCATAGTCTTAGTTTTCTCATCTGTCAAGTGGACTAATAATAGCCTTCGCTGTGTTGAATGCTAATGAATGCTACTATTACTAGTGGGATAATGATAACCTTCATTGAGTGGAATCTGAATTAAATGACTGTACTAAGGACAGCCATGGTGGACACTGTCAGTTCTCTGCCCAGATCCCCATGGATGCTCTTGGATCTCCTTTAAGAGACTGTACATCGACACCACAGCTTCTGCATACTTCTCTCCTAAGACCTTGCAGTTGCAGACTTTCCCGGATAACCATATTCAGGTTATTGTAACTGCTTCTGCTGAGGGTCGGAAGTGCTCCTGAATGACCTACAGCCAATGGTCATTAGAGGAAAAGGTAGTAAAGCCCAGCTTCTGGCTTCCAGGTGGAGCAGACACTCGAGTTTCCTGTGGGATCAGACCGTGGCTGGGGCCTCACTTGAATGATATCATCTCGTAGCTTCTTCCTGTCTCTGTCTTGCTTCCCTGTTCCTTACTGGGTTCTCTCAAGAGTGATTTCATAATACATCACTTACAAATGTCTCTTCATCTGAGGGTCTACTTGCGACACAGAACATAGCAGGATTTTTTTCTTTTTTTTTTGGAGAGGTTTTTGCTATAGGGCGTGTGCGCTTGCCAGAAAGACAGAGAGAGACAGACAGAAAGTGAGAAGTCACCCCCCAGGGGGATGGCCATGCTGTAATCCCTTCTCCTCCTTTCTTCTCTGGGAATCTTGGGTACACACACACACGCCTGGCATGAATTTAAGCCACCGGGTCCGGGACTCAAACTGCTGTCAATTATATGGGAGTTCAGTGACATAGCCATTACGCCAACTGCTGGTCCCGAATGTAGCAGGTTTTGACGCACAGTGACTCCTTCTTTCTTTCCTCATGATCATCAAGTACATTAGCTCACAGAGCGAGGCCTTTCATACATACTGTTCACTAAAGTGTATGCTAAGCCTGGCAGTTTCTTATCTCCATTTCAGAGGTGTAAAACTGAGACCTATCTGGGCCTGTGTGATGGTTAAGGTGCTGAACTCCCATATGACTGACTGGTTCAAGTCCTGGACCTGGCGGCTTACTTTCTTACTTCCTCTCTTTCTATCTTTCTGTCTCTCTGGTGAGTGCACGTACCCTATAGCAAATAAATAAATAAATACATGTTGCAAAACAAAACAAACCTGAGACCCATGTGAAAGAAAGACTGAGGAACTTTATTTTTTCAATATTAAGTGAAAAAAGTGGGATGTGAACCCTATCTCCTCAATTCAAGTCCAGTCCTCTTCCTAATACAATTGGCTGGAGAATTATTGGCACTCAGGGCTGGTTCAAGCCTGGGCCAACATCTATGGAGAGTGATATGGACCAGATAGATGCAAGCAGAGATTCACACTCCAATTTTCTTTCTCCCTTGCCTTGAGTACTGCCTTCCTATTCCCCCTCCTGGAGTACAGAGTCGCCAGCCACAGTAGGATCTTTGCAGAACAGACAACGCTGCTAGTTTCAAAGGAAGACCATGCAGTGAAAGAGACCCACATGCTGTGTGACACTGGGCAAATTGCTTAATCTCTCTGAGCCCAAGCTTCATCATTTTGTACTCCCAACCACTTGGTGGGGCAGGCACTATCATCACCCCAAATTTACAGAGAGCTGGAAGTGATCATCGATGTTCTGGGTAGAAGAAAATACAGCAGAACAGAGAATGAGTGCTCTCGTCCCCTACCCTGGCCCTCAAATCCTTTGAGCTACATCTATGACTAGGTGCTGCTGGCTTTGGTGTGAATATTCCTCCATGCCAGGGCCCTTGCCCTTTTCCAAAGAGGCCCTTTCCAGCTCAGGTGGTGGCTTTCTGCCCTCAGAGCCTGCTGGCCTTCCTAAGATGTACACCCTGAGCCTGGCTGAGTTCTTTGGGGTTGCTCAGAATGGCCATGCCTTTCAGGGATTTGAAAATAGCTTCCTGGGCCCTCACATATGCTCTTCCCCAATGTGGATCCATTAAGAGGGAATAGGGTGGCCTCTTGCACCTCACTTTCACTTCCAGGTCATTCTCTTTGGGTTCTGTGCTCACAAAGCTCCATCAAAGAACTCACAGTAGCCTGTTGGAACTCTTCCCCAGGACATGTGCTCCTGGAGGACAGGGACCTCATCATAGTTTTCTTTATATCTACCTCTGGGTCTGACTCAGAGGAAGTCCTCAAAAGCAGCCTAGTGAAGTGACCTACGGAGCCAAGAAGGCCTGCATTAAAATTCCAGCTCTACTGCTTCTTATCTGGGAAGTCTGTAGCTTCTTTGCATCATGGGGGCTCAGTTTCTCCATCTGAGAAATGAGTCTCACAGTATCACCTACCTCTTTGGGCTGTTGTGAGGATCAAATGACATCATGAGTGGACCATGCCAAGTCCTGTGCCCAGCCTGCAGGGAGAAGCATCTGAACTGCGAGCTGCCCAGCACCTGCTTCCTGCTGCACATACATGATCCTTGGAGGGTGACCCAAGCAGTTCAAAGTGTTCTGGGCCTTTTGCCTGCCTCATCCTGGCATCATTCTGCTTTTGCCTGGTGCCCTGCAGATGGCCCTCTCAGTAGATGGAGTCAGTGGGCTGGAGACTTTTGCAAGCAGCAGAATGCAGATGGGATGGAGCAGGCCTGAGTGCCAGTGCCCAGCTCTGTGGTTTAACTGGATACACATCTCCAGACTTCAAGGCGAGCGTCTCTGGCCAAAACCACTGTGGAGATCCTAAATTGGCACCCCGTGGAGCAAGCTGTCTGATTCTACAAAGGCCGTATTTCTGGTTTTCAAAGGAACTGAATAATTTAAAATGCACAAGACAAAAAGTAGGATTAAGGCAATCTGATAGGCTCTCCAGGCTAGGGTATCAATTATACACACTCAGCTCATAAAGCCTTATTTGTGAGATTCAGAATTTATTATCTGTCTGAAGCACTAATTACCAGGTTTCTCTCTTTTAGTCCACAGGTCTCTTATCAAATTTATTTTCTAACCCCCTCCCCACCCCGCCCACCACATTGGGGCCAAATCGAAATGGGCAGAGGAAGATATCTGGGGTTTGGCTAGTCTCTTTTGGGCACTGCAGGGAGGTGGGATGGGTGGGAGCGGGAGGACTCTAATGTACACATATCGGTAAGTGTGCCATTTTCATTTAAAATTTTGTTAAGATCATGTTTGTTTATAGCTTAAAGAGATTCCATGTGGTATACTTTATTTTTCCTTTTCTGCACAACATTTTGTTTTCCCTAGAGCTAATAACTATTTTGTTATTCTGCTGGCTTGCCTTTCTGTATACTTATCACTAATTCAGCTCCAAAGTCTTTCTGATTGCCTCTTCCTTCTTTCCAGATTTTCACATGCATCACGAACTCTATCAATTTCATCATCCCGAAGAGTCTCCCCAAAAGCCTTCAGACCCAGCCCCTCAGAACTGGCACTGCTTTGTGCCTGGGTACCATGTCATCCTGGGATCTCCCTTTTCTCATCATCCTAGGAATGCCTTTTCCTCCTCTCCTGTGGTAGAGTTTCTTGCATCTTCAGTCTCCTGTTTTGATTGTAACTTTGTTTTGGTGGAGTGCTTCCTCCAATAGCTTTTCAAAAAGGATGGATGGGAGGCAAAATTTCTGAAAATCACACTTGCTTATTCTGTTGGAATATAGAATTCAGGATTTTTTTCTTTTCCTTTTGAAAATGTGAAGACTTTCGCCATTACTTTTTGTTTTCTAGTGATGTGAAGAAGTCAGTGCCATTTTGTTTCTTGGTTCATTATATATTATGCCTATTACCTTTTTTTTTTTTTTCCTTCTTGGGAAATTTGTGGACTCTTCTCATTGTTGCCAGAGAATTGAAAGTTGACCTTGTTGTGTAATGGTGAACACCTATTTTTTTATTAGTGCTAGAAATGTATGCCCTCTGGTTTGGGAGGAATTTCCCTAAATTCTTTCTTGAATTACTTCCTTCCTTTGATTTCTGTGGTTCTATCTTTCTGGGAACTTCTAGAGTTCATATATCAGGCTTCCTGAATTGATCTCCTAACTTTGTATTTTCTCCTTATACCTTTATATTTTTTATCTCTTTTTTGAAATCTTTCTTCATCTTTTCTTCCAACCCTTTTATTGAGTTTTAACATTTCCTTCTCTTATGTATTTAATTTTCAAATTATCCTTATATAGTCCCAGAGTGACTATACTAAAACAGAGACTCATCATATTGATGCCAATGGCTTTCCATTGACTGCAGGAGAAGTTCCTTAAGCCTCTCCATGTAGCCAAGGCTGCAGCTGCTCCAGTCAACTCACTGTGCTAGAAACATGAGGCACCTCTTACTCTACTTTCATTCAGACTGATGCTTCTCTGGGGAATGTTTTCGCTCTGGTTGCTCTCATAGTTGACTTGGTCCCACCTCCCCACTGGATTGTGAAGTCCCCAAGGGCATGAGCTATTCTTGCAACTACTAAGTCCCTGGTCTATTGCAAGTAGGTGTTTAGTCAACAGTTGATAACAGTTGATGAACACATTGTGTTTGTTGAGTACACTCATGTGTAAATCTCTGGCCTAGTCTCCTGAAGGGTTCTGGGTCATGAATCCAACACAACTCCGGTATTGAGGTGTTTATATGAGTTGGAGATGAGGATCCACCATATGTGTTCATGTTTACCCTTCCCCCTTGGCAAGTCAATATGTGGTTACTAATGATCTCTCCATTAAGAGAGGGACACATGGTGTGCAAGAAATTTTTCAAGAAAAACCCTCCTATATAATCTGGTTAAATTATACACCAAAGCCTTGGTAAAGGGTGTTAGAGTACTACTTTTTTTTTTTTTTAGAGTACTACTTTTTCAGGCCTGCGTGTAGGCCTTAGATGTTTCAGTCTGGGTCTCTGCCTCCTCAGTTGGGCCTCTCCTTTGGTCCCTGATACTCGCTAGGCTGCTTTGTTCTTTCCTTAAGGACAGAGTAAAATCATGTTCCATACCCTCAGCACCAGACAACAGACTGGGATTTCCAAAAATTCCCATGGCTCATCAAGTCCATCCCTTAGAGTATCACATTGAAAACCTCTTGGCTGCATACTCCAGGGGACATGGATGGGAATGGCTGAGTGGTGTTACTGGTTGTAGTAAAATAAAAGGACACAACCTAGGACAGGGCGGTGGTACAGTGGTAAAATGTGATGCTCTGCAAAGCTGACCCCATGGGAAGGGTCTGGGTTCACATCTGCAGACCTCTCTGAATATGTTGGGCATTATGTGCCCAGAATCTGGGGCTGGCTGAGTCTGAGATGGATCATGGCATGGAGACCCTGGGAATACTGTCTGATTCTCTGTTTTTCTAGCTCATGGAAGAAATAAAGAAACTTAAAAAAGTGTTGTAGAGAATCAGCAGGTGGTATAGAGATCAAGGCTGCTGTATCCCACATGGCTGACTGTGCTGTTTGAGTCCATGATCTGTTGGTTTGAGGAGCAAGCCAGGCATGTGTGCTTATAAGTCCCAAATCTAGAGAGTAGAATATAGGAGAGGGAATTGAAGTGTGACCATCCTCCGGAAGTAATTTCTCACTTTCCCTCTCTCCCCACCCCCTCTGATAAGTGGATGTGCCATATAGCAAAACAAACAAAAAATGTTGTAGAGCATGTGTACACACACACACACACACACACACACACACACATACACACTTGTTTTTGTAAGGACTCAACCAAATGCCCATCACAGTAGAGTGGGTAAGTAAACTGCATGTTTATACCATGGAGAATGAATGAATCACAGCTCTACGTGGGTAAGTCTCAGGAACATAATGGTGAGTGAGAAAGCAAGTCTTGAAAGAATACACAAAGTATAATTTTACTTATGGGCAATTAAAAGACATGCAAAACTGCCATTTAAGGATAAAAACATACATAGTAAAATGATAAAGAAGGGTAAAAGAAGTTTGGAGGGTGGTGTTTGTGGTTGCTGCTGTGGGGGGGGGAGAGAAGGGACTGGGATTGTGGGAGGTTATATGAAGGGACTGAAACAGTGGTTAAGTTCAATTCATTCAGAAGGGTGGTGGGTATATGACTAGGTCATGGGTGTTCTTATTTCAACCTTACAAATATTTTATAAGGACTATTTTGCATTCTAATAAATATTTAGCAGATTTAAAGGGGACAATTTTATAAAATACAGATTAAACAAGCAAATAAACAAATGAATACAAGTTGCTCGTTATCTAGGAGGTAAACAGGTCATCTTTCGGTGCAGGTCATTCTGGGCCATTGTTAACTCATCTTGTTTGTTGCTGTGTTTATTTGCATCTGCCTACTTGTATGTGTGTCCAGGCTGAGACAGGCTGATATTCTCAGGGGTAGACCTGGTCATTCTCTTCCCCAACCCCCAGCACAGGGGGGGATTTTCTACATGGGTTTGGGGTGGGGAAGACTTTATTGTGGCTGAAGATGGAAGGACAAAGTTCTGGGGGTTGTTTTCAGGTCAGGTAGGTGAGACAAAAGGAAAGACCCTAGTGTGACTTAAGAACTGATGGGAGAGGGGGCAGGGCAGGGACTGGCTGAATGGAATTAATACAAAACATTGTGAGACAATGAACTCAAGGAGCCCCACTTTGGGATTCAGGCCCAACACAGCATCAGTTCAGTACTAGAGCTGAGTGATGATGTGGGTTGGGGCCAGGGAGCAGTTCCTGAGTGGAGCAGTTCTCCCAGGCCACATGGGTGGTCCTGCTGCATGGTACTACCCCAGTGACTCACAGTCCCCTCAGGAGAGATGGCTGGGCTTGCTTCTGAGAACATGAAGCACCTCCAGTGTTTCCCAGCAACAACTGGGGGAGACTTTTGGAGAAAAGTGATGACATTTCAGTTAGGCAGGTAGCTCAGAGCTACCAGCATTTGAATATTAATGCTAATACAGCTACATTTGTATGCACAGCTGTCATTAAATAATATTTGATTAAATAATTTGTAATGGTTGCCATAGAATTCTATTATTTAAATGTATTGGGTTAATTTATCTGATCTCTTATTGTTGGAAAATTAAATGGTTTCTTTCTACAAGCAGAAAATATTTGTGAACATTCATGACTACTTCCTGAAGAGATGTTCTTGGAAATAGACTTACTGGGGCAATGGGTTTGCAAAATTTCGAGGCTTTTGATGTGAGTTGCTAGACTGTCATCCAGAATAAATATGTGAATTTGCACTCCCACTAGCAATAAATAAAAGTACCTGTTTCCTCACACTCTGCCAACATAAGATATTATTATAAAATACATTTTGCATATCTAACAATCAAAAACTATGGTGTCTCATTTTAATCTGTGTTTCTTTGGCTTCATGAGAAGGTATGGTTTTTCATACATTTATTGCACATGTAAATTTCTTAAAAAAGAATTATTTTATTTAACTTTATTTATTTATTTATTTAAATTTGACCAGAGAGGAACAGAATGAGAGAGAGAGTGAGGGAAAGTGAGAAAGCAAGCTGCCAGGTCTGGAACTCAAATCGTGGTTTGCCATGTGGGAGTCCAGCACCCTTAATCACCATGCCACCTGACAGCCCAGAACATTTAAATTTTTTTGGCATGATCTGTTTGTATATTTCATCATTTCTCCCCCACCTGGATATTAAGTTTTGTTGTTGTTGTTGTTGTTTTCTTTCCTCGAATACAATTTGAAATGTTATGTATTAAGGATGTAACTATTTCTAGCATGCATTTTGCATTTTTTCCAGTTGTCCTTTTCACTTTTATATGGTTTCTGTTTTTTACTTTTTTTTTTTTTTTTAAGTTACAAGAGGGCATATGAACTCCTTAGAGAGAGAGACAGTGATACACAGAGAGAAAGAGAGGGCGAGGGAGAAAACACTCCCCAGTGGAGTATGGCCATACTGCAATCCCTTCTCTCTTCTTCCGTCCTGTAGGGATTTAGGTATGCACATTCTTGTACATGGTGTGTTTTTCAAGGCATCACGGATGGGATTTGAATGGTAATTATCCATGTGGGATCTGGCTTCCCTTAACCACTAGAGGCCAGCCCTGTTTTTTTACTTTTATTTTGAAATAATCTGAAGTTTATAGAAGAGTTGCAAGGACAGTACAATGAACTTTTTTTCCTAGTAAGTTGCTGACGGGCTGCCAGTCATCCCTGGATACTTTGGTGAATACTTCTACAAGCAAGGGCATTCTCCTACATAAACACAATCTGACCATCAGGAGCCCCAGCTATTTCTCAGACACCAGTCAACTTTTGCCAGCATTCCAACAATGTGCTTTATAGCAAAATGATCCAGTTCAGAATCATGTATTGCATTTTGTTGTCATGGCTCTTAATTTCCTTCAGTCTGGAACAGTTCCTCAGTCTTTCCTTGACCTTTGTGACCTAGACATCTTTGAAGAACATCGGCCAGTTATTCTGTTGAAAATCCACTCATGTGTTTTTCTGATTGTTTTCTCTGACCTGCTTCAGCTTATTCGTATTTGGTGGTGATATTACAAGTGATGCGGAGTCCTTTGCATTGCATCTAGCAGAGCATGTTTAATTTTGATTTCTCTCATTACTTTGGTAACTTGATGAAGGTGGTTTCTGTCAGGCTTCTCCACTGTAAAATTACCTTTTCCCCTTTGTAATTAATAAATGTTTTGTGAAGAGGTACTTTGAGACTGTGTAAATATCTTAATCCTCTTCAAACTTCCAATTTATTCATTTATGTATTTTTATCTAGATCAACTCATGCATTGCTATTTGGTGCACTGCATTATAATATAGTAATGTCATTCTTCATTTTGAGGCTCAGGCATTCCTAGATATGGCCAGTAGATACTCCTTCAAGTGGGCTTCTGTATCTTTTTGATTTTATTTCTATCATTCTTTGAGTACTTCCTTAATTTTTGGCAAATCAGGTTACTTTTCCTCTGCCTTTGAATCAGCAGTTTGTCCAAAAAGCCCTGGTTTCTTTTATTGGAGAATGGTATTTCAAAACCAGGATTTGCGTTCTAGATGTGCTCATTGTTATTGGGGCATCATGGCTCCCAGATTCTTTCAGTGAACAAACACAAATAGGTATACATTCACGGATTTACAGCTATATTTATTATATATAGTATGTACATTAAATAATATTTGATTAATTTTAATGGTGGCCATAATGAAGTAAATTTAAATAATAACTTCTAAGACTGGCCCTGTAGCACAGTGGTTAAGGGCACCAGATCCCACATGGACAATCACAATTCAAATTCCAACCCTGGTAGCTTAAAAAACGTGCTAAGTGGGGCCAGCAGGTGGCATGGTGGTTAAGATACTGGATACCCACATGGTCGACTGTAGTTGAATCTTGGGCCCACACACAAGCCCTCTTTGCCCTACTCAGACTTCAAAATCCATGAAGGCCTCCCAC
Organism: Tupaia belangeri chinensis; assembly: GCF_000334495.1. Taxonomy (NCBI): domain Eukaryota; kingdom Metazoa; phylum Chordata; class Mammalia; order Scandentia; family Tupaiidae; genus Tupaia; species Tupaia belangeri. Next base: position 2,078,953 of record NW_006159929.1, read on the forward strand.
TCCACCCTGGCTCTTGTCCCATTTTGCTTGAATGCCAACTTTGCTTGGCCCAACCTAATGGCTTTTAGCCTAAATTGTTCTGGAAGGAAAGGGAAGAGTGTATATGAAATATTTTGATATATAGAATTTTTAAATTTTAAATAATTTTTCCATTTATTGAACTTTTTCTTTATGTTTTCTCAATTTAATTCTACACTTAGGTCCTACCTACGTATCTTAGCTTAGGTCCCTTCCGAAGTAGAACCCGTGACAAGAGCTTGTGTGCAGTTTATTGGGACTTGATGCCAAGGAAAAGAATTGAGGCTAGGAGGAATAAAACAGGGAAGGAGAGCAAGCCAACTTGAGGGAAACAAGGGCTCAGTGCTGTTGGAGGACCTGGTAGGATGTGCCTCAGAATCGTCTCACCTTCTGGTTTTTCTCTTTCTTCCTTCCTTATTTATTTATTTATTTGTTGGTTACAATTTCTAGAGGGCATGTACACTGAGAGAGAGAAAGAGAGAGAGAGAGAGAGAGAGAGAGAGAGAGAGAGAGAGAGAGAGAAAGGAGAAGAAAGTATCCTCAAAGGGGCATAGTCTTGCTGCAATCATTTCTCCTCTATTTCTCCCTCCTGTCAGGATTTTGGGCATGCATGTACATATACCTGACGTGTTTTTCAAACCACTGGGGCTAGGACTGTGTAGTTGACCATGTAAAATCAGTTCCCTTAACCACTATGCCTTGAGGCCGGCCCTGCCTGGCTTTTATCTCCTAAGGGTCAAGCATGGCCTTGGAAATATTAGGTCCCTTGCACTTCCAGGTATGTGTAGACACCAGAATAGCTGAACTAGCTACTGCCAGTGGCCCCGAGAGCTGTGTCAGAGAGGCCAGGAGAAGAGAGAGATATGTGGCTTTGCTGAATTGGTGACTGGTCCTTGGGCACTGGTTACTACAGCAATAGTCAGTCAAGAAGGTGGGTTGAGAGGATATGGAATGGGGTAGAAAGCTGCTTGATATGAAGAACTTGTGAATATGACTCTATATTTCCTTTTAATGTGGTTTATTTTTTACTTTAATATTTAACCTATTTGAAATTTATTTTGAAGTATGATGTGAGGTAGGGATAGAGTATAAATTTGTTCCCCAGTGGGTTGGTTAGTTAACCTAAATTTTAATTCACTGAATAGTCCATGTTTTCCATAATGATATGAAAGTCTATCTTAAAAGTATATTAAAATTTCAAATATATTGAGCCAGCATCATTGCTCTATCTGCTAATCTCTTTGCTGGTACCACACTATTTTAATCATTGTAGCTTTAGAACATATTTTAATATCTGAAGAACAAATATCCCTTAAATAGTATTTTTTTTTTCAAAAATTTATTAGTGTCCAGTAGGAGTTTACTTTTCTAAAGTAAGTTTAAGTTATTACTGTGTTTCCAATTCCTTTTTCACATTCCCCAGGGGAAAAGCCCTGTGCTTGTATATTCTTCAGCTAAGTAGCAAATACTTGTTTCACAGATGGCCAGAAGATATAAAAACAGAAGATATAAAAACACAGATGCTGTAGTTTCACCCACTATGCTGCCTGCCTTTTAATTTTACCTTCATGGCTTTTAAAAGGAGTGGTCCTTCTGCAGACCAGAAGTACAGGAGTTTGAAAAGGTTTTTCCTTCTTTTACCCCCCAATGTCACACAGATAAATATTGGAAACAGGACTAAAATGCAAGTTTGTACTCACAAGGCTTCTTTAGAAAGACTGATAGTCCTGGAATGCATTCTGAAGCCTGTGTTTCTAATGGGAAACCCTTGGTTCTGATGTGCTTAAATTGAAGCATTCTTTTAACCGAGGATCCAGAAAGACATTCTTATGAGTGCCTTCACTCCTATGAGAATTAGAAGGAAAAATAGCAGGGAATCTTCTGTGAGGGTCTTTAAATGGAGATCCTGGTTCTATAGACCATGCCACACAGAGCCGGTCCTCTTTCCCAGCAGACCTCTCGCCTTCCCACTCTTCTTGTCCCCTCTGAGGACTCTGCTGGTGCTGATGCTCATGTTGGTGGCTGCTGCTAGCCTCTGCAGGGCTGCCTGCAACTGGTCTGTCCAGACCTCAGCCCTCCTCATCCCTCTTCTCCAAGGTGTGTGGAGGCTTCTTTGGTTGTGACTGAGTTGGTTCTTCTGGCCATCCCTGTCTGTGCCCTTCCCAGCCTGGGCCATCTCATCTTTGCCAGAGCCCCCTGACAGCAAAGGTAAAGAAATGGAAAGAGGAGGGCTCTTTCTGACAGGTTGCTCCTGTCCTCCCCAGACGGTTTCTCTTTTGTACAATTTTTTTTGGAGAGGTTTTTGCTACAGGGCGTGTGCACTCGCCAGAGAGACAGACAGAGAGACAGAAAGCGAGAAATCACCCCCCAGGGGGAATGGCCATGCCGCAATCCCTTCTCCTCTGTTCTCCTCTCAGGATCTTGGGCATGCATGCACACGTGCCTGGTGTGAGTTTTAAGCCACCGGGTCCGGGACGCGAACCGTGGTCGACTACATGAGAGTCCAGCGACATAGCCATTATGCTAACTGCTGGTCCTAGAGGCTACTTGTTTCTTAGCAGTGAGAAGAAAACATAACTGGATGCCTCCTCTGTGCTAGGCATTTTATGGGTCACCTGTGTAATCTGCACAGCAACCCTGTAGGAAGGGATTGTTGTCTTTGCTTTATAGAGGAGGAAATTCAGGCCAGGGGGCTTATGGTACTTATGCTATGTCATGTGGCATGCCACTAGGGAAGTGGCATGCCAATAGGGAAGCTAGGGCAAAAACTGAGACCAGCCCAGCTCCACGTCCAGTTCTGCACACTCGATGTTAACGTCTACTGTGTGCCAGCTTTGCATTTTGGGCTCGTGGCTGCCTCTGTAGCCAAGGAGTTGAGTGGATCTGATTTAAGGACATTTTTTTGGGGGAGAGTAGGGCTCTATTTTTCCTTAGAGCCACTTTCTATTTTAAGCACACTGGCTATAGACTTCGGGAGCTGGGTCTAGCCAGCTGGGTATGTTTGGAAACCTACAGAGAGTGGACAGAGAAAGCCCAGGGAAGGTGGAGTCTCACTCTCTGTGGAGCCTCGCGTGTGTGCTGCTTTCATTTTCCCTCGGCTCAGGAAAGATGGTTTGGTTCTGCAAACGGAGACTGAGGAGTTTTGCCAGCTTGCTAACTGCCTTACCCCATTCAGATGCATGGAACTCACAGAACATTGGTCCCCAGCTGCAGGCCCATGGTTCTGAGAGTGCCTGAATAGAAAGCCACTCATTTCCCTTCGCAAGAGAGGCGCCCAAAGCAGATATTTCAATATATTCCAATTTAGCTGAGGGAAGCCAGAACATGGATGTTGTTGCCAAGGAAACCACCTTCTTCCTCCCCGTGTGCTGTGCATACGTGTATCACTTCATCTCTCTGCTCTCCAAGGTAATATCATAGCCCTGTGCTTGGGGAAGGGTTTTTAAAAAGGCATATAAAACCTCTTAGCATCGAGAAGATTCATTAAATGATCTCACTCCAGAGAAGCTTAAATTATTCTTTTTAGGCCCTTTTATGCTGAGGATGGGGAAACGGCTGAGTCAGTGCTATCGCTCGTCGCCCAGCTTGGTGTCTTGGTGGAAACAGTTTTTCAGAAATAAACAAATCAGGGCTTGGAAGCTGAGACAGGGCGAGTGTGTGTGTAATAATAACAAGGCCGTCATGTAGCTGTAATGTCACCAGCTAATCCCTCTGAGCGGATCTGCCAAGACCACCTTGATCCGCAGGCCGCCTGGGTGCGAGGCCACGTTTCACAGGGCAGGCTTCAAAGCGGAGACAACAGAGGGTCGCTGTTGCAAGGCCACCTGTCAAAGGGTCCCTTGTTGGGGAGCTGTGTGGGGCTTTCTGCTGCCCATCTGTTCTCAGGTCCGGTCCTGGGGCTGTTTTCATCGCTCCCTAGTGTCTGATCTCAGTCTACCTCTCTCTCCTAATGGTCGCTGCCATCACCTTCTTCAACTCCCACCTGCTCTGAATCTGTGTGTTAAAGTCAACGCAACTCACCCAACACCTCACAACCCCAAAGGCAAACTGGACTCGCTTTGTGGAAGTCATCTGAGAGCTCACGAGCTGCCCCTGTTCACACCTTCTTCCTCTAACTGGCTTTTGGGGCTCAAATGCTCTCCTCTCACAGAAGTGTAGGTTAAATCTGGCTTCCCTCTTTTGATTAGTGGCATTAGCTGAGGATATTGACTTATATTAATGGTTTTCAACTGGGGCCGATTTTGCCCCCCAGAAGACTTTTGTCAGAAACTATTTTTAGTGGTTCTGTCTTGAGTCAGGGATAAGTGGCCAGGGATGCTGTTCAACATCTTACAATACAAAAGACAGCCCTGCAACAAGGAATCATCAGCCCTGGGGCCAGCAGGTGGTATGATGGTTAAAGCGCTGGATTCCATATGGCTGACTCCATGGTTCATGCCCTGGACCCAGCAGCTTAAAAAAACAGACCAGACACATCTGCATGTGTTTCTAAAATCCTGACAGGAGAACGGAGGAGAAGGGATTGTGGTGTGGCCATCCCTCCCAGAGGTGCTTTCTCATTTTTCCTCTCTCTCTGCCTCTCTGTCTCTCTCCAGAGGTGTCTCTCTCTCTCACCCTATGACAAAAATCTAAATGGAGAAAAAATTAAACAATTAAAAAAATAATTACCAGCCCCAAATGATGGTAGTGCTGAGGTAGAGAAATTCTGGTTTACCCTTTTGCTCATTCATTCAATTCATGTCCCAGATCCTGGCTTAGAGTCTAGTGCTCTAAAATATTTACTGTGAACCTACTATAGACCAGGCTCTAAGCCAGGATCTGGGACATGAATTGAACAGGATGGACATAGTTTTGCTCACTCTCTCACTTAGAGTCAACTGGGAGATGTTATGTCATTTTACAAATATAATTCTTAATTTCAGCTGGAATCCTGACCAGGCTTGGGTCTCCTGCCCCAGTTCTTCAGCCCACCCTGCTCTTCAGTAGGGCATGTGCTCCATGGCACCCCCGTTCCTGACTGCAGGGAAGACTGCAGGGAAGACTGTGGTAGCCCTGTGGAGCCCTTACTTGACAAGCCATGGCCTTCCTGATGTAACTGCTAGCTGCTGGTCACTACTGACACATAGAGGACAGTGACAATGACAACCAAGAAGTGACAAAGTTTCTAGGGCTCTGTGATCTCCTAATGCTCTAGTCCCTGCTCTGCCTCTCCTGAATGGTGTCTGGGATGGCAAACAGAAGGCTCCTGTGACTTCATTCTCATGTTCCCTCCCTCCCTGCCTCCCTTCCTTTGCTAGAAGGCACGTCCATTTACCTAGGGAGAAAGTGGGAGAGAGTCTCCTCTCCCAGTAGAGTATGGTCACACCATAGTCCGTTCTCCTCTATTTCTCCAAACATCAGGATCTTGGGCATGTACACACACACACATCTGGCATGTATTTCAAACTACCGGGACCAGAATTTAAACCACAGTCAGCCATGTGGGAGCTGGCTCCTGATGTGTAGCTCTTAGCCACTGTACTACAGGGCTGGCCTACTCGTCGCTTTTTTTCTAGGTGGGACTTACCAAGCCCTACTTCCCAGCTTCTTTTAAATAGTCCCCTTCTCTGATAGACTTATTTCTATAAAGTTCTTCAGGATTAGGAGCATAGCCTTTAAAACGAGATAATCCAGGTTTGAATCCTACCTCTATTGCTTCTTTGCCATGTGTGACTGTGGGCAAATTACTCAACCTCTCTGTGCTTCAGTTTTCCTTTTCTGTAAAATGGGCATAATAATATTTGTCTTGTACATTCTTGTGAGAATTAAGTAGTTACCATACATGGAGTTCTTGTTTCATAGTAAGCACCTTTCCAGCATTATTACTGCCGATGTTTTCTTAGCATGATGACCTAGTGATGCAGACAAAGCAGTAACGTCAGTCTCTGCTTCTTCTAGGCCATCTGCTCACCTCTACAAAACTCAGCTGTGCCACAAGTGCTACAGACCTCCCCTCTGAGTGCTGGCTGCTGAGAGCTTCATGGGTGTTGCCTGGGCATTTTCAAGGTTTCCACATGTAGGAGGAAGATGATAATGACTGTGGAAGTGGAGGGTTGTCATGGAAATGCACCTGTTCCAGGTCATTGCAACCTGGGTTCTGGGCTAGTTAAGCATAGGCCTGCCTTGCACTGATCCAAGCTTTAGTCTTTGCCAAAGAGGCTGCTGGACAGAGGTAGACAGCCTTCTTCCCTGCCTTCCTGACACTGCATCTTTCTCCATCCAGTGCGAAGAGAAACGTGGGCTTTCCTGGTCTCCAGGGCCGTTGTGAACATGGCATGGACTAATAGGCCCTGAGTAGCATTGCTAACCACCATGTCCTGATGGTTACCATGTGCATGGCAGCAGGGAGGGTGAGGGGACAGGAATGGACAGTCACTGGACTTTCCTTTTCCAACTAGGCCAGAAGGCTGGTGTGTCATCTCATTTGGCGCTCCAGTAATGCAGTGAGGAAGATTCAGCATCCCACCTGTGAGGATGCACGTGTTTAGGAGACATTGTCACCTGCTTAGAAGCTCATAGCCTGGCGGTGGTAGAGCCAGAACCAGTAGCCATGATCTGCTGCCTTGAGAGCTCCTGTTGTGTCCACATATGTCGTTTTAGTCTGTCTGGGCTGCTGTCACAAAACACCATGAATTGGGTGGCTTATAAACAACAGAAATATAATTCTCACAATTCTGGAGCCTGAAAGTCCCTGATCAAGATGTGGGTAGGTTTGGTGTCTGATAAGGACCAACTTCCAAATTCATTAAGGTACTTGCCCGCTGTGCCCTCACATGGTGGAAGGAGCATAGGGTCTCTCTTAAATCTCTTTATAAAGTCACTGATGTCATTCATGAAGGCTCCACCCCAATGACCCACTTCCCTCCCAGAGGCCCCATGTCCTCATACATTACCTTGGGAGTTAGGATTCCAGCCTATGAGTTCTGTAGGGACTCTGACATTCTGACCATGGCACATGTAGCTGCTCCTGGCCTAAGAATCTGCACCCAAGAATCCCCACCATGGACTTTCCATTTGGTTACCCTGGGTGATACAGTCAAAAGAAGTGCTCTGCCAGTGAGGGGGCACCTGCACTGCCTCTGCACAAGTGGGCTGGGTGGGCCTGGGTCATTTGCTGCAGGGTGGTGGGAAGCTGTGGGGCTCCAGAACCTGTCCGCAGCCCTGGGGCCAGAGGTCCTGCTCTATGGTCCTGAGGCCTCTCCTAGGAAGCTGGTGACTCATGTCAGGCCCACAGCTCACACTGACAGTTCTTTCTGCTCTTGTCTCTCCCTCTCCTACCACCTGCTAATCTTGCTTTCACACACAAAGCCTCCCCCTGCACTCTACGTTTCCCTCCTCAATCCCTTCCCCAGCTTTTGTACTTTATGATGCGGAGACTTGGGTGAGGAAACTCATTAAAGTCATTATTCCGTGCACAGAAATGTGTCTTTCATCCCATTCATATTTAATGTTCCTCCCACTTGATCTTTTGACGCTTTTTAATTCCTGATATTACATGACATACATACACACAGCTCTCGTTGGGGATCGTTCTTTCTATAGAGTTGTCATTATTGCTCTCTGTGTGAGGAGGGCTCCTTGTTATGTATTTATTAATTTCTAAAATGATGCCTGTTTCTCAGGCTTGATTCTGTCTGATACTATTGACATTGAGTGATGGCAGGGAGTGTGTGACTTTGGGATAGGAGACACACGAATAGGATGAAAGTCTGGATTCCTGGAACCAGCAGATGGCATAATATCTATGTCGCTGGACTCCAGTGTAGTCGAATGCGGTTCGAGTTCCATCCCAGTGGTTTAAACTCATGCTGGGCCCATGTATGTGCGTGCCCAAGATCCTGAGAGGAGAATGGAGGAGAAGGGATTGCAGCGTGGCCATTCCCCCGGGAAATGTCTCTCTGTCTTTCTGGTAAGCATACCCTATATCAAAAACCTATCTCTCTCAAAAAAAAAAAAAAAAGTCTGGATTCTTGTCTTGATAGTCACTTTTCCTCTCTTGAGGCCAGGTGTCTGTAAAATGGGCAGATCCAGGCTCCATGGCCTAATGCAATCCCTGCATGTGGCATCAACTGGGCTTTTATAAGTGTAAGCAGTAAGTAATCTGTCTCATTTACATTAAAGAAATATTTGGGAAGGAGACAGGGCTACCCACAGAATCACAGAAAATGCTGAAGAGTTGACTCTCAGGGAGGCAAACCAGGAAATCCCCAAAGACCTGGAAGCAAGCTCTTTCCAGGCTCAGAGGTGGAAGGAAGGAGATCTAATGGCTGTTAATGGTTCTTTTCTTAGCTCAAGATAAAAATTTCAGAGCTAAAACATAAAATTGGCTTAGCTTGGGTCACAAGCCAAAGGATAGGAAGGACGGGCTGTTTAGATTAGTAGTTGCTGGGTTTCATTCAAAGAGGGTAAGGCTTCTCAAGAGTAAGAGATTGTTCCCAAAAGGAGGACAATGGATTCTAAGCAGTGAAACAACAGATGCCTTCCACATGTTCCAGACAGCAGGGAGCTGGTGAGGCCCCTTGACCAAGAGTGAGAGGAAGAAGCAGGTCCTGCTGGCTCCAAACCTTCCACCAAGAGACACATTTCTGGGCCACAGAAATTACATTCTAATTCAGGGGGAGGCAAATTTTCCCTGGGAAGTGGCAGATGGTAAGCATTTTTGGTTTCCCTGGCCATATGGTTTCTGCCATGATATCGTGAAAACAACCATAGACAACACGTAAATGAATGGGTGTGGCTGTGTTCCAATAAAACTTTATTTATAAAAACCAGCAATGGGCTGGATTGGGCCTGTGGGTCAGAGTGCACTGGTCTCTGTTCTAGTTGACTGCTGTCATTTCATAGAGAAGTTCCCTCCTAGCTTAGCAACTAGGTATCTCTAAGACAGTGGCTCTCCAGCTTGGCTGTATTTTAGAAGATCCTGAAGAGCCTATTGAGAATGCAAATGAAGCCGGTTGAGAAAGCAGGTGGCTAGAGCTCACCCCAGACTTGCTGAATCTGAACTTCTGAGGATGGGCCCAGGCCTCTGTATTTTTAGCCATTGTTCTCGGTGGTTCTCAGCTGCACAGTGTTGTGCATGGTCTTCTAAAAGCCATTTGAAGAGACAAGACCATCTTACATGAAACATGGATCTTGTACATGAAGCAGGGTGATCTTAAGAGCTGAGAGGAGGTCAAGGTTCCCAAGGTCTGGGGGACAGGGTGTGTGCAGGCAGGCTCAGTGAAGGCACCCCAGTTGAGAGGTGTGAACTGTCATAATGCTAACCTTGCTTTTTCTAGCTGTCAGTCTCTTTGCCCATCCTGTGCTCTGCTATTAATGAGCCAGAAGGGGAGTTGATTAAAAGTCCAGGCGTGAAATCTGAGCCATTCAGCTCCCTGCTGTGAGGCAGTGAGGTCTCAGAACTGGGCTTTCTGTTTTTTATCATTCTACAAGGGCTACACCCATAACCCAGCCTCATTTCCCTGGCCTTACTCAAGGCTCCCTCGTCCTTGGGATGGTCTCTTTCCTCCCTACAGACTTGTTTTTATCACAAACTCCCTTTCTCCTTTGCCGGAATGACACCCACTTGTGCATCTTGCTGGTCCAGACTATGTTCTAGCAAACCAAGCTCCTTCTAGCTATATAAAATTTTTAAATTGTGAGAGGGCATGTGCACTTGCCAGAGAGAGAGAGACAGAGTGAGCGCATGCAAGAGAAAGAGAGAGGGAGAAAGGGTTACACTACAATCCTTTCTCCATTTCTCTGTCTGATCAGGATTTGGGGCACATACATATGTGTCTGGCATGTTATTCAAGCCAGCATGGTGGGGATTCAAACCATGTGGTTGGTCATGTAGGATCCGGCTCTCTTAATCATTAGACTATGGGGCTGGCCCAACTTGTTATAATTTTTAAGGACTAACACCTTTGAGAGTAGGTCTCTCCTGTCTCTTTTCTCTTTCTATATTTTATTGCCCCAGTAAAACCCCATCCTAAAACCTTTGGGGTATCTTTGGCTGAGGGGTGTGGGCCTGAGCCTTCCTAGAAGGCTTCTGATTGTCACTGCACTAGACAGAGGTTTTTGCTTGTTACAATAGTAAACATCACACTGGCTCTGTGACCTGCTACTTAAGGCGGCTGAGTCCTATGTGGTTCTAGTTTTGGACCTGGAGACTTGATTAATATGCTGGGCTCCTGTGAGTGTGTGCTCAAATCCTAAAGGGAGGGAGGTATGGAGGAGAAGGGATTGTGGTGTGACCATTCCCCTTGGGGGAGGCTTTCTCCCCCCAGCCCTCCAGCCCCCATCCTTCTGTTTACTCTATTGCTGACAAACGCATGCGCTCTCTGGCAAAAATTGGAAGAAAAAAGTACTGTCGCCAGCTCGATTTCATCTCCCTGCTTTGGCAAGAGAACATGCTTTCCTCGGGAAATCCTCTCCCTTTCCACTCTGGGCTCATGTGGATTGAGTGAGGTACCTCCAGGGTGGGCATATGACTCAGGTTCAGTTTTGGGTCTGTGGGCCAATTAGTTCAATGCTGAGACTTATGCAGGGTTGCACAGAAGAGAGAAGTGTCTTTCTGGACTCAAGGTAGGGATGCTGTTTACCTGGAGCTTCTGGAGCTCACTAGCTGGGGAAAATGTGCCGGAGAGTGAATGTAGCACAGAGGAGAAGAAAACCAAAAGACAGATCCCAAGAGAGGGTCAAAGAGCAAGAGACCAAAAACAGGTCCAAAGAATGGGATTTGAGCCTCTGGATCCAGCTTGACCTGAAACCAGAAGACCTGCTTATACACTTTTCTTCTATGTAAATCTTCCATTTTCTTTTTGGATTAAGCTAGTTTAAGCTGAAACTCAAAGTCTTAACTGATGGTCTACTTGTTGCAGGCAGAATGGGTCCCCCAACGGTGATGCCTGAGCTATAGAGAGATTGCTATCATCAGCTATGAGCTCCTAAAGGTATGAGATGATTCAGACTAATTCTCACCAGCAACAGATATAAAACAGTGAATCATGACAGGGTCACTCATCACTTTTGGTGCTCTGAAAGTTTGCTGGAATAGGCATGCATCATTTTTGGCTCTGCCCATGCCCCTCCAGCAGCACTCAGCATGGCCATCAGTGAATGTGTTGATTTGCTGCTGATCCAGGGGCAGCATGGCCCTCTCCACCACTCAGCAGTCACCTGAGCACTCTCCTGCCCTCTCAGTCTTACTAGGGTCATCACTCATACTCTGTTTCCAAGTTAGAAGCCTTCTTCCTCCTCCTCTTTTTTTTTTAAATAATTATTTTTATTTAACTTTATTTATTTGTTTATTTTAATTTGACCAGAGAGGGAGAGAGAGAGAGAGAGAGAGAAAGTGAGAAAGGAAGCTGCCAGGTCCAGGACTCGAACCATTGTTGGCCACATGGGAGTCCAGCACCTTTAACTACCATGTCACCTGCCAGCCTCCCTATCTTCTTAATATGACTCCAACCTGTTACCTAGCCCACACCTTGACCTGTTCCAAAAGGAAGCCACATGACTTTGGATCTGACCTCTATCCTGGGTGGCCTCAGTTCCCTTACCTATGAAATGAGAATAAGGTAGTATCTGCAAACTGTGAAGTGTCCCCAAGGATTTGAATTTGAAGGGGCACAATGGTTCTCTGAATGCTCACCAAAGACATCAACATATGAAAAGAAGCAGTGCGAAAACACAAGGTCACCTTCAAGAGGCTATGGCCCCAAATGCTTAGAAATCACTTACACATGTACATGAAGGCTGCACTCATCAGATAGGAGCCTGGTCAGCCAATAGGAACACAGGAAGTGGTATACATTGTCCCAAGGTATACATTGGCAGGTCCCTGGATGACAGGACCTAGTCCCCGTTCCACCTGATGGTCTCTGTCTGTCGTGAAGAAGGACCCCCCAGAGCATGATGCCCCTGATTCTTCTAGCAATGCTCTAAAGCTTTAGCTTCTTGTGTTTGCTAATGAATGGGGAGAGGTGTGCTGGTCAATGTGCAAACAAGTATGCTGGCATTCAGGTTCTGCTCATAGTCCTTGTGAGCTGTGAGTCAGCGTCTTGGAGCCTGTCAGGCTAGTCACTGAGGACTCCGTGTTACTATAATAATTTGCAAAGCTTGATCAGGTACTGACCCTGGGTTCTCAGGTTGGGCGTGTATCAGTGTGACCTATGAGCCTCCCTCCAGAAGTTCTGATTGATGAAGTCGGAGGTGGATCAGGCCCCAGGCCCTTCTTTTACGCAACTCCCCAGTGGCTCTGATACACAAGCAAGGCAGAGACATACTGCTCAGATGGACACTGTGACCACATCTCTTCAGGTTGCTTGTTGACCTCCTTGTCTGCCTCCTTTGAACTCCATGCTGGGTGTTGCTGACTGGCTTTGGGGTTCACTTGAGTAATTTACACAGAGCACATTTTAATGCACTCAACACCAAACACTAGAGTAGGAAAAATGACCTCTTTATTTACAAATTGTGAACAAAAAAAGGGAAACAGGCCTGGAAGAATTTGTTTCTCTTGTGAATCTTCCATCTCCAGAATCAAAGTTGGGTCTCATACCATCAGGGGCTTTGCTCCCAGGATGGGTGTGACTTAGGGTAGATGTGATTGTTATGCTCTTCAGTGGGCTAGAATTTGGCCTAAGATGCCCCCAATTGCAGTTCCTTAGCGTTTTGTTACTGGGGAGGCTGCGAGTTGGCTCTTGAAGTATTTGCGAATGACTAGGGGTGCGCACAGAAGCAGTACCTCATTCCCATGCACTGGGGTGAGGGTGGATTCTCCTCTGCTCCCTCTCCAAAGACTTCAGCATCAGGAGTGTGTTTCACTCACGTGGCTCCATTTGCAAGTAGAGAAATGAAAGTCAGTTTACTGCAGCCTTTGTTACTTTATGTATGGGGATTGCAGAAAGCAGACCATCTCTCTGGCTAGGCTCTGTTGACCCAGACAAAACCATGTCTACCCATGACACATTCTGAGCCAAAGTATAATCCCCATTGGAACTGTGGCCATCATTAACATGGCCTTGCCTCTATTGCTTTCTTCCTCTCTCAATCTCTGCTGTCCTCTCAATCTCACTCGCTCTTTGCAGGTAACCTCTCTTCCCACTTTGAAAATAGAAGATGTCATATGGGAACACCAATCTCCTGCTATTCAAATTCTAAATGTAAAGACACTGTTCACTATCTTGCCCTGGTCTCACAAGCTTCTTCCTGACCAATGCTGGTACCATCTTTTATTCTTTAATCTATCACTTCCTCTTGACTTAAAGGCCTCATTCTGTCTCCTAAATCATTCCCATCAGCATTTAAATATGTTTGCATCTTGTCTACATTCACAATGGGATTTTTCCTTCTACTTCCTCTGCACCTCAGCCCTAACTTCTGTCCTTTCACTGTTTTCCCCGTTCACTGTCAAACCAGCTGAAAGAATGGTCACACTGTCCTCCCTCCTGCCCCTCAATTCTTTTCAACAGAGCATCTTTCCCATACTTCTTCCAGGCTGTCCTGACCAAGTGACCTCCATGTTGCCAAATCCAAGGGTCACTTCTTAGTCCTCTCTTTACTCAAACTTATAGAAACATTTGCTATGTTCAAAAGTTCTCTCCAAGAAAACCTCTTCCCTTGACTTTCACGACACTGAATTATCCTGATTTCCTTCTCTCTCCTTTCCTTTTCAATCTAGGAATATTTTCTTCTCTCCATTCCTTAACTCAGTGATTTCTGAACTTCAAAGTGCCTAAAAACCATCCAGGGTGTATGTCAAAATGTAGGTCAGATTTTCAGATCTCATACCCCATACATTTTGGCTTGTTGATTTTCATGCAGGTCAAGGGATCTGTATTTTACAAATCTTCTTGGTCTTCTGATACACATGGTGTTTGGGCTGTATTTTGAAGAATCTTTAATTAATGGCTTTAATTGTCGGTGGCCTTTGGCTTGGGCTGAGCGATTAGTACTCTTATTAAAGGGCTTGAGGGAACTAGATAGACCCCTTTTGCCTTTTGCACTCATGATGATGCAGCAAGAAGGCAGCTTCTTGGAAGTAGAAAGTAGCCGTTGCCAGAATCTGCTGACACCTTAATCTTGGGGTTTCCAACCTCTAGAACTGCAAAAGAATACTTATTTCTGTTCTTATAAATTACCCAGTCTCAAGTATGCGTTATAGCAGTTTGAATGCTCTGAGACAGAAATTGATACTGAGAAGAAAGAGCACTGTTATAATAAATGCCTGAAAACATGGGAGCAGCTTTGGGACTGGGTAATTGGCAGAGGCTGTAAGAGTTTGGCGATGCATGCTAGCAAAAGTCTAGATTGCTCTGAATGGAGTGTTAAGGGCGATTCTGCTGAGGGCTCAGAAGAGAGCTATAGAGAGATACTAAATCTTCTTAGAGATTATCTAAATGGTCATGAACAGAATGTTGGTAGAAATATGGATGGTAAGGGCAATTCTGATGAAGTCTCAGATGAAAATGAGGAACGGGCACTGAAAACTAGAGGCGAAGCTATCTTTGTTGCAAGGTAGCAAAGAAATCGGCTGAATTGTGTCCATGACCTAGGACTTTGTGAAAGGCAGAACTTGAAAGCAATGAAATAGAATATTTGGTGAAAGAAGTCTTTAGGAAAAGTGTTGAAGCATGGCTTCTCTTGACTGCATATATTAAAATGTGAGAAGAGAGAAACAAATTAAAGATGGAATTTATAATCAAAGGGAAGTAGAACTTAAAGAATTGGAAAATTCTCAGTCTGTAAAAACTGAGAAAATGTGTTCAGGAGGTAACACCTGAAGGTTGTAAGGAGATTAGTAATGGACAGAAGGAAGCCAGATGCTATTCATCAGGACAATGGAAAGATGGCCCTGAAGGCATTTTGGAGATCTTTGTGGTTGTCACTCATATCACAGACCTAGAGTGCCAGGGCCTTGATGGCATAACAGTTTCAAGAGAGAGGTCCAGGATGCCTGTGGGATTTGGGACCTTGCTTCCCAGGGCTGTTTCAAGTTTCCGCTCCATTCATTCTTGTACAGTAATCCTCAACTGCTTTAGCTTTGAAGTGGGCCTAGGTGTAGCTTGGGCTTCTGCTCCAGAGGGCACAGATGGTAAAGCTTGGTGGTAACCACCATGTGCCAACTCTCCAGAGTATAAGAGATGTGAAGGCATAGATACTTCTACTTAGATTTCATCTACTTAGAATGCATCAGAGAGTCTTAGGGCTCAGGCACGAGACTGCTATCAGGGTGGGGCTACCACAGACAGCCTCTATGAGGACAATGCCTAGTGGAGCCATGGAGGTAGGGCTACACTCAAGACTTCAAACTAGTAGAGCCACCAGCCAGGAGAGCTGTAGGAATGCAACTCTGACACAGGAGAGCTGTTGCATGGGCTGTGCCCAGCAATGCATCCAGACAGGGCTGCTAGGAGCCTTGGGGACCCAACCCCTGTTCCACTGTGTCCAGGAGGACTAATATGAAGTCAAAGATGATTGTTCTCAAGCCTCAGATTTAATATTGTTTGCCTTGTTGGGTTTTGGACTTATTTGTAACCTGCTATCACTTTCTTCTTTCCCCTTGCCTTCTTTCAAAATGGGAATGTATATTCTTAAAAATATTCTCTCTTTCTTTCTTCTCTGAGTGAGACATCCCTAACAGGGTCCTCAAGCCGTAATCTAACCCCATCCTCAGCCACACGTGATCAGGCAGTGGGCATTCACATGCCCAATGTGTCCAAGAGGTCTCCCACTGAGAATCTGGATTGTATCATATGGGTTAGCCTCACAGAGCATTGTAGTGCCCTTGCTCCATTGCCCAGCCCTGGGAATGCCTATTCTTTGACTATCCCAACGTTGTTTTTGGAAGCAAGTAACTTCATAATTTTTCTCCTGAATGAGGCTTTACCTGAGCTTTCTGCCACCACGCTTGTTTTTCCTCACCCTTTTCCTCACAGTGACTTGGGGGCTTCTTCAGAGCTTTGGTCTGACTTTGTCACCCTTACATTAAGTCATGCAGTGGCATCCTGTTGCCTCTGTGTAGACTAACCCACGCCTTAGCCCAGTTTACAAAGCTTTTCATGACTCCTCTCCTGTCTCTCAGTGCTCACCTTCCAGCAGGATCAGGCAGCTATGTCTCCAGCCTGGCTCAGCCTCAGGACTGGGCAGAAAATTGAAAAGATCATGACACAGTTTAGTACATTTCTGCCCTTGAGATAAAATACAAGGGGTCAGATTTTTAAATCAGATACATAAAAATCACAGATCTTACCCAGTATGAAGCTCTACTAAAAATTGCAAAGGTACAAATAACTGTGAGGCAGATGGAAAGTGTGAAGTCTGGAACTGCTAATGCAGTTTCCTAGGACTTTCTTACCACATAAGGCTGTGCCCTAACCCAGATTTATCACAAGGGGTCTCTAAATGATACGTGCAAGGCAAAAAAGGGAGCTCTTTGGTCATGAACCATCTCATTTTATTCTCTGATAGTTGCATAGTGTGTACGACATTTTCCTGGGAGCCAACCCCCATAAATCTGTAGATTCTAGGTTTGTTTACCATAGGCAGTCCTAAGCAGATAGGGCACATCTTGCTAAAAGCATTCCATAGATAAGAACTCTTCTGCTCGCCAACATCATTAGTGTGTTTGCCAGGGACTCTGTCACTAGCAGGATTAAAAGAAGATTCGATGGGGTCATCTTTCTGTCTTGTCCAGGGCATTCCTTTCTAAAGGTAGAGAATGGATTGCAGGCCTGCTACTAACCCTTTCCTTTCCAACTTGCCCTGCCCACCTCTTCATGCTGGTGTTTTCTGGAGCTCCATCTTTGGCCTTCTTTCTTTTTACTCCACACGTGCCCTCAGAGGACCTCCATCTTCATTCCCACAGCTTCCTTTTTCTAGACAGCCTCCCAAATCTATCTTTCACCCTCAGATCTCTGACCAACATATCCTGCTGCTCATTACTGCTATGATGTCCTCAGGTCCTCAAACATACCCATCACTGACCCCCTTAATCTCCCTGGGCCCCTTCGTCCCCATCTGGCCCCCTCCTAGGTCAAGGACATCCATACCTAGAAACCTTGAATCATCCTGGTCCTGCTAGCTAGCTCTTTGTTCCAAGCTAAGTCAGAGAGGGTAACCTCTCTGATGCTCAGTTTCCACGTATGTAAGATGGATAATAGTAATATCTGCTTTATAAAGCTGTTATGCTCAAAATCATCTGTAAGCATCTTTGATTTCTCTCCTCTGCTGTTCTCCATGGCTACTCTCTACTGCATGTTACAGTTTCAATCTTCTTAAGAGCCCCCCCTTTCATTTTCACCATCCTCTCTTCATCTCTGTCTTCACCCATAACAACAGCCTTGGAACTGACTTTGTGGTTCCTTCTGTGTGGCTTCTGATCTCCCTTTTTCTCTCTAGCCAGAAAACATCCTTTCCTGTCACAGATCTTATTGTGTCATTGCCTTTGAATGTCCTACACTGCTCTTGGGAGAAAGTCCAAGCTCTTTAAGGTGGCTTAGGAGGCTGAGCACGATCTAGCTTCTACCTGTCCCCTTACAACTCCCCACCTCAAATGCTGACCTCTGGGTGCACTGTTCTTTCAGCTGCTCTGACTGTCAGGATTGGTAGATGCTCTCCTCACAGCCTGGGATACTCCCCTCCCTGTGCTTTAACCCTCTCACCCTCCTTTGTCTCTGCCATGCTTTGCATCTCCCCCCATCAGAGCACCTGCATAGGCCCTGGCAAGGTGTCCTCTGGACCCTGGCGGGACTGTGAGCATCAGAAGGCCAGGGCCAGGGCTGCTGGCTCCTGGTCATGACCCAAGCATTTAGAACACTGCTTAGCAGGAGTAAGACCCCAACATGATATGAGCAGAGTCGTTAAATGGGCAGGCTGGGTGGAAGAGTGTAGGTGTGAGAGAGAGTCCTTCTGCAGGCATTAGGAGGAATTCTGTACCTCCCCCCACCCCACCCCACTAGCCCAGACTGGCCTTCCCAAGAGGTTCTGAGAAACAAGATAGAAAGTGACTGGCCCCAAGGGTTATGGCTATCACCTGCGGTAGTATTAGCAGACCTAGGTGAAACTTGTCTCATGAGTCTGGGACTTCTGGTCGAATGAAATTGCGATGTACAGCATAAAGTGGGGAGTTGTTGTGTTAGGGTGATTGTAGGACTGGGAGGGCCCAGTGAGTCCCCCGTTGGATACTGCAGATCAGGTCCTTTGAAACAGATCTCTGACTTGGCAGTTAGCATGAAGACCAAGTTCCCCTTCTGCCCTCTCAGCTATCACAGTCTCTGCAGGGTTGGGATACAGCCTTCATATGACTTCTGGGGTGGTGTGGCATAGGTAGGTCTTCACAAGGTTTCTTTGCTCTGACATTGTCTTGTTCTTTGCATGAGACAAGTTTCACCTAGGTCTGCTAATACTATAGCAGGTGATAGCCATAACTCTTGGTGCCAGTCACTTTCTGTCTTGTTTCTCAGAACCTCTTGGGAAGACCAATTTAGGCTAGGCATGGGGGTGCAGAATTCCTCCCAATGCCTGCAGAAACTGCTGGTCACCGGTAAGTAGTTTATAGTGAGGAGGCTGCAGTACTCACTGAGGAGCGGTGCGGGTGAAGTCCCCTTCCCTTTCTCAAATCTGCCCTCTACCCCCATCCCCAGATAAAAGTACCACTTGGGACCATAATAATGTTTGATTAGTTCTATATTGAAGGACCTTAGGGAAGGAGGGGGAAAGGCGGGGTGGAGTCAGGCCACAGACAATGGCCTTATCTCATCCCAGCAGGATGGAGTCAAGAAGCAGCTCTGATTTCCCTCACCACGGCCACTTAAGTACACACTGAGGGAGTGTTTGTGTGTTGGGAGCCACTCAGAGGAGTTATTGGAAGGGCAGTGGGCTTGGAGCTTGGGGGCTCATGCTCTGGTTTAGGCATCTATCCCCTTGATCTGCGGCAAGGGTGAGACCTACCTAAACCATGTGGCCAAGCAGATGGTCCCCACACCTTCAGAGGGGCTCCCAAGTCATTCCTCTTTGAAGAGTAATGAACCTTCTCGTCTATTCCTGCATGTTGTGAATTCTGTTGTCACCTACTGCTCATTTTCTGCTGGCTCTGCAGTGGAGGTTGGAGTCTGTTCTGAGGAGGGGTGAAGCAGGAGAGTATCAGGGACAAGGGAATGGGGAGCTCACACTGTAGGCTAGAGCTGATTTCTTCTAAACCATCAGCAATCAAGTCTGCTGCACCACCGTGTGAGAATTAATTCCTTCTCAAGCTCCCCTCCAGATAGGTGAGAAATTTGTGTGCCTCCTATTAACATAATTGTGACCCCATTTCTTGTGAAGTGACAGCCTTGGTCTGATTATGCTCAGGGAGTATCCCACCTCCCTGCCCTGGGCGACGTGATGAAAGCCTCCTCACATTAACTGACAAATGAACGGTCCCATGTCCACTCTTCTCTGTAACCCACAGACAGTGGCCACATTTCATCCCAGCAAGATGGGGTCAAGAAGAGTTCTGATTTCCTTCACCACAGCTAGTTAAGTACATATTCAGTGAATTGAAAATGTGTGTGTGTGTGTGTGTGTGTGTGTGTGTGTGTTTGTGTTGGGCACTACTCACAGGAGTAACTGGAAGGGCAGTGGGCTTGGAGTTGGTGGGCTTACGCCTGATGATGTGCCATTTGCTTGCTGTGCTTTAGGGACCGCGTTCCTTCCTCTGGCCCATTAGACTTGGTCCTTGATGATTCTAGGTGGTCACTGAGTACAGGCTTGGAACCTATAAACTGGGTTCCCATTTTCAGTGTTGGAAGCCTAGAAAGTTCTCTAGAAGACTAACTCTTTAATTTGGCTCTGGGACCAAAAAAAACAAAGAAGACAATTTCATAGAGAATTTAACAAAAGTTTAATATCAGAGGGTAACTTCCAAAACAGGAGGAAGGAGGATCAGGGAGACAAATGACCCTGCCCCTCCCACAGTGAGCTGGGAGAGGCAAAATAGGGGCAAAATTGGGGGAAAGAAAGCCATCTCTGAGAGACGTGACTGCCCTATCACTAGGTCAGGAGGGCAAGTCACCTGGAAGACAGACATGCCTGATCTAAGGTCAAAGGTTGTTAGCCTTTCTATTAGTAAAGGCCAGTCGCTCAAGCTGTTCTCTTGGTTAAAGGGTCTGCATGACAAAAATTTAACTCAGGTCCCATAGAGGTTTTTTTCTGCCCTAGATAATAATTTAACTCAGGTCCCATAGAGGTTTTTTTAGAGTGCAAGGGAAGAGTGGAATGGCATAAGATGGAGTTAGTTTGGTTCATTCACACAATGTTAAAAAACCAGCTGGTTTGATAAAGGCTCAACCTCTGTCCTGGCCAAGCTACAACACTGCTGGGGCACAGTAGTGAGCTGAACTCAAAGCCTAGCCTTGCCTCCTGGGAGGTGTGGGAGGGAGTCTGGGACCAGGGATGGGACAGTGTGTCTTCCTTTGCTCCGTTGTGCCTCCTGTGATTGTATAGCACGAGAGAAGAGAAAGAAGCCTGTAGTCAGCGGGAGCTCTGTGTGCATCCTCCCTGGCTAAATAAACACTCAGCAGATTTAAAACTAACTAACTTGAGCGTAACCTGCACAAATGGAGCAGCCTCACTCCTGGGATGTAGCCCTGAGCCCTGGCTGCCCTGTCCTGCTGGGTGAGATGAAGCTACTCTTTGTGAGAGGCCTGAACAGAAGTGGTTTCATAGGATGGCACTATGTGGAATGGCAAACAGTTGCCACTTGGAGAAAGGAAGAAGGTCATTCCAGGGCAGAGAATGGCTCGTGTCAGGGCATGGATGCACAGAAACTCAGTGAACAGACAAGCCTGAGTGATGGATGCCATGAAGGAGAATGTTCCATGCAAGATGATGTTTCTGTGCAGACACCTGGAGACCAGGGATATCAACAGGAGGGGGGACCTGGTGGAAATACAGCAGCACACTAGCACTGCTGAATGACATCCAGTGCCCAGAACCCTTCTCCACTCACCAGATCTGTGGGCACTCTTGGGGAATTGCTTTTCCCACTATGACCCCCCCCCCCAAATGCTATGTTAGCCCCTGTGTGGGGTCTAGCCCTACTGGTTCTTGAGGTGGGCCAAGGGTCTCTGCAGCCAGTCCATATCTGGCTAGGCAGGAACACATGGCAGTATAGGTGATAAGGGCAGGACAGGCAGATACCAGGCAGAGAGGCCAGACCCAGAGTGTGGGATCAGGGCAGGGATGGCACAGGGGCCTTTGGCTTCAAGGTGACTCTTGAACGTGATTCTAGAGCCTCGAGGTTTATAATAGGATTCTAAAGATTCATAAGACTGTGAGCTTATTCACAGGTGAGGGGAGAAGATAATTCCAGGCAGAAAGCACAGCATGTGGAAAGGTGAAAATGGCAGGATGTGTATGTATGTGGGTGTGTGTATGCGCATGTGTGTGCTTGTGTGAATGTGCATGGAGGTTCCTGGGGAGTGACATGAAGGAGAGCAGGAGGTGGGAAGAGAAGGGGCAGCATGGACAATGAAGGCCAGGCTGAGGAGGCCTTGAATTTCCCTGGCCATGGTGGGAGGCCACTGAAGGGTTTAGGCAGGAATGATGTGATCAGATCTTTTTCAGAAAAAAAATATCCTGGAAGCAGTGTAAAAACAGATTAGGGGTGAAGCCAGAGGAAGGAACTCTTGTTAGGGGCTGTCGAAAGAAGTTCAAAGGTGGAATGACAAGAGCCATCCAATCTGTGACAATGTAGACAAGGACAGAAGACAGGTAGAACGGCCAGGACCTGGGATCCATGGACTGGTGTGCAAGGAGAGGGCCTTGGGGGACATGTAAGACTACCCTAGGGTATCCAGCCTTCTAGCGGAGTGGGAGGGGGCACACAGTATCATTAACAAGGGTAGGCTCCCCGTCCTCTGAAGGAAACCTCACCCCTGGGCTGGGGAAGGAATGACTTGTGAGGTGAAGTTATGTAATGGATGTTTTGTGCCTGCGCTGGCCCTGACTCAGGTTCACTCGGTAAAGGCTAGTTCCTGGGCTCCTTCCCCTTTCCCTTTTCTTGTGTGTTTCTCTTCTCTTCTTCCCTAGTCTACTTTTCCAATCTCCTTGCATTCCCTTTAGCAGCTGGAGAAGAGGATCTATGGTATAGTGTCTGATACAGGCAGAGGTTATCTGTCTGAGATTCTGATTAAGTGTCTCCCTGGGTCTCCTATATGGAGAGAAGCCAGACAAGAGCTTTAGCTAAAAACAATCTCAGCACTTCCCTCGAACAGCCAATGGTCTACAGATTCCTGTCAGACTCTCCAGAGCGTGCACTCACAACCCTGGCCCAGTATCTCTTCCCCAAGAGGGCTTGATCAGTCTGTCCTGTGTGTTTACTCCAAATATGTGAGACCCCTGTGACCTACATCTGTGATAGGCAGCAAAACCAGGGACTGCACTCAACCTGGCAGCCCCTGGCTTCAGGAGCCGACTGCAGCTTTGAGAGGCTGCATCTTACCTACCTGCTTTGCCAGTACCCTGACTACTTTTGTGAGCCCTGGGCTGGGGCAGTGCCATCTCTGTTGGTGTGAAAGAAGGAGCCCTGGCCCAGGTGACCTTTCTCTGACCACCCAATTCTGTGCAGGGCTCTGGGCTCAGCACTGGAGACACACCGTGGACGGGACGGAGACTCAGGGACCTCAGGCATTTCTTTGGCATTCGGTTACTAGCGCTCCTGGGAGGGGCCTTTGGCTTGACTGCACTGGAGGGGACAGGTTAGAAAAAGGTGCTACCTCTCGCTGCTAATTTCTAGGCTGCTCCAACAGCCCCTGTCTGACTTTCATCTCTCTTGTCGCCCGTGTAACAAATTCTCTACAGTAAACTCCCTCTGTTCAAAGCACCGAGGGTGGTCTTGTCTTTCTGACTGATGCTGACTCACAGGTGTTTGATAAGGGTGGAACATGGGTAGCTCTGGGGAACTAAATGGAAGGTGAAGGGGTATAGGCAGACTTCCCAAAGGTGGCCATATGCTGATTTCTGGAACCCTTGATTATGTGACCTTACATGGCACAAGGCACTTTGCAAATGTGATTCAGTTAGGAACCTTGGCACAATGACACATGGTGATAAAACACTCTGGGAGGCTGACCCACATGGGGGAATCCTGGGTTCTTGCCCAGAGAGCTCCCTGATCTCTCCAGGTGCACGTGTGCCTGAGATCTGGGGCTGGCTGAAGCTGGGGGATGGGTTGTAGCCCGAAGACCCTCTTGGGGATGCCTCTAAATTCTCTTCCTTTGTATTTCTCTTGCTCGTGAAAGAAAGGAAGAAATAAAATTTTACAAAAGGGTCTTGAGATGGGAAGATTATCCTGGATTATCTGGTGGGCCTGATGTAATCCCAAGTGTCCTTTAAGAGGGAGCAGAACAGGGCTGGGCAGGGTGGTAAGGTGACAGTGGAAGCATGGGTTGGAGGGGTGCGCTTGCTGGCTGGAAGACGGAGGAAGGGCTGTGAGCCAGGGGATGTGGGAGATGGTGAATAGGCAACAGAGCAGGTTCTTCCCTGGAATCTCTAGAATGTAACCCTGCCGACATATTGGTTTTAGTTCAGGAAACCCATTCAGACTTTGGAACTCCAGAACCGGAAGACAATAGACTTGTATTTAGCCACTAAGTCTGAGGTGCTTTGTTCCTGCAGCAATAGGAAGCAAATGCAGGGGCCGTGTTTCAAGATGCTGTCAATCATGCCAAGGAGTTTTGCTTTTATTCAGTAGGGCTAAGGCTTATCACTGCTTAGGAGTCTGTGCATGGAGAGTGCTTCAGCTCAGATTGCTTGGTTTTGAATAGCTGTCCTGCCAATAACCAGCTCTGCTATTTGAGGCAAGTGTTGCAATCCCCGAAGCTGTAGTATTTCCTCCTCTATTGGAGAGGGAATGATGGTTCTCCGTGTCAGGACCTTTAATGAGATGATGCTTGTAAGGTGTTAGGCTAGTGTCAACCAGGAATGTGATTCTTATTCTTATTCACTTGGCAACCTTGAGTGAGACAATGTCTCTCTTAGAGCCTTGAACCCCATATTTATCAAGAGGAGGTAGTAACAACACCCCCTTCCAGCTCTCATAACCTGTAGGAATAAGTGGATTTTATAATACAATGGATTGATAAAGCACTGAAGAGGGACATTGGCCCTGTGTTCCCCTAGAAGCCTGCCATGGAGCTATCTGCCCACCCAGGCAGGAGCAGGTGCCTGTTCACTCTGCCCCTCAGCCTCTCCTGCCCCCACTCTGCAGCCATGCTAGCATCCCTGGGCCCCTGAAGGGCTGTCCTCATTTCTGCTCTCCTGCACTGTGTTCTAGGCATCTGCTATTTGAGTTACAAATTCCTTGAAATGCTACACCTTTCCTGCCCACCCAGGCCGACCTCCCCAGACCCAGCTGCCAGGTATCGATTTCCCCTTTAAATATTACTGCAGCCCAGGAGCATGTATGGATTAATCGACGAGGCTAGGCTTGTACCTGCACACTTCATTAACAGCTGCTACTAATTAGTGGAGTAGTCATTAAGAGACCTGCTGGGGTTTTGAGGATAATAGTTTTATTTTTTTTCCGTGACTTCTAAATATACAATAAATTGGGAGACTGAAACACCATGGTCCCAGGTTGGGATGGAAGCTATGGGGTGACCTGTGCTGAGGTCCTGCCCAGGGAACACAACAGAATCTAGGAAATTACCTGATGGGGCCAGGGCCCAGAGGGCCTTAAAGTCACCTGGCCCATCATATGTGGCTGCTATTGGCTGGGACAAGGGCAGGCCTCATTGTCAAGGTCACTTAGGGACAGGCAAGCAGAGCTGGGATGAGCACCTGGACTGCTGGCTTTGCTGCTGCTCAGGGTTCTGCTTGCTAAGTGGGTACTCTGCTTCACACATTTAGATAGCCCAGCAGGGAGGTCTGCCCAGGTACATGGCTGCCCACATGTTCCTTACCTGCCCTAGTCCTCCTTACTCTGCACAAGATGTTGCCACCCTTTCTTTCCCATTTCTGAACACCCTCCTACTCCCTCCACCTCACTGTATCCTATTTCTCCTGGAGGGAGTCCAGCATACCTTGCTCCTGGAACCCCTTCTCTGTCTTTAGCCTGTATCTCAATGGGTGGGACTCAGCATCTGGCCTGCAGGGACCCCTTGGGTTATGCGTGCTGATAGAGACACACAGGATATGGAACTGGTCCTACGGTGTGGCAGTTGGACAGTTTGCTGGCCCTCTTGGCACTACATCCTTTGGTTCACGGTGAGGCTTGAGTGGGCTAAGGTGTATGGCCAGTCAAATTCAGCACAGGTACAAAGTGAGTGAGACCTCAGTGGGCAGCAGCCTGTCAAACCGGTGCTCGATGGACAGGTACTTCTTTGGCCAGATCATTCTGCTTTTCTGGGCTGACTTGAATCATTCCCGGAGCACACACTGAGAGAGCTTATGGCACAGGGATAGAGCCTTGACTTAGTATTTCCTTCTTGCTTTAGAGAGAATGATAATGATAATTCTACTCAGTAACCTTCTCTGAAAGCTTACTATGTGTCAGGAGGTGCTGTCCAAAGGGCTTTACATGTATTTGTACATTTTATCCTCTGACCACCCTGTGAGGCAGGTGTTTTATTATTATTTCTGTTTCACAGCAGTGGAAGTGCATGTACCCACCCATGCTACACAGCCTGCAGTGGGTGGAGTTGAACCCAGCATTCTAAGCCCAGAGTCTAAGCCCTTGGCCTTGGAACTGCTGGCCCCTTAGAGAGGTCCATTTCCTGGTTAAGGGAAACTCCCTCACCAGTGCCTGCCCATGGGCAGCAGCCATGCTGGTGCCACATGTAAGCATCCCCCTGACCTCTGCTGATCGATTGGGTGGGGCAGGGGAGGAGAGATTTGAAACAAAGGCTGCCTATGCTATATGATTTTGGTGGTCTGGCTTAAAGCCCAAACTGGGCCAATCTGATTTCCTTCTGGTGACAGAAAGATGAGGAAGAGGCTGAGCCTGGTTGGAGGTGAGCTGGTGAGCTTGACTTGGGCTGGAGATCCATCATGATCACCAGCTATGAATGACTGCTCAGAAGAGAGGAAAGGTACATGGGTGCAATGAGGGAGACTCTTGGCCCCAGAAGGGTGCTCTATCTCTCAGTGTTGGTTCCCATGCAGCCTGGCTGCTCCGGGCCTTCTGTTTGAGGACCTGCTCTCTTGTTGAACTTGCAACCTCTCTCTTCCTTGCAAACAAAAGAACTAATGTGACCAATTCTTCTCTCATCTCTATAGGGTTCCACCAATGCAGGGTGAGGCTCTGTCCCATTTGTTGATCAAGCATGTCTTCTGCACAAGAATGAAATCTTTAAATAAGACAACTGGGATCTGGAGGTGGAGTACCCTGGAGACAGTGCCCAGTTGGACATAAACATCTGTACTACTCAAGGTAAGGATAGGTTGCTCTACCACAAAAATTTGGTGGTTTACAGAGGATTGAAGTTTCTTTCTTTCTCACCTCACAGTTCTAAGGTGAATGGTTCAGGTTGGCAGGAGTGCTGGATCTCAGAGTCATTCAGGGTCTGGGATCTTCCAAGCCATTACCCTGTCACCCTGAGAGGCTTGCTGTGGTCACAGTGTTAGACCAGGAAGCTGCCATCTCTGGCTCAGCTGAAGGCAGAAGAGCCTGGAGGGCAGGCCTGATATCCTACATTACTTCCACTCTGCTTCTACTGGTGAAAACAACCCATGACCCACCTGACTGCAAATGAGGTTGGGAAAAGTAGTCTTGATCTGGAGTTAGCAAATATTTTCTATAATGGACCAGAGAGGAAATAATTTTAGCATTGCAGGCCATATGCTCTCTGCCACAGTACTCAGCTCTGTTCTTAAAGCTTGAAAAAAGCCATGGACAATATACAAATGAATGGTGTGGCTGTGATCCAATACAATTTTATCCATGGATACCTAAATTTTGATTTAATATAATTTGCAAGTGCCATTAATAGTATTCTTTTAATTGTTTTCAACCATTCAAAAAATGTAAAAGTATTTCTTAGCTCATGGCCATTCAAAAATAGGTAGGAGTCTGAATCTGGACTTTGGTCATACTTTTCAGACTCCTGACTCCCAGTCTGGAGGTTAACTTTGGGTCTGGCCACATTGTGTTAGGGGGAGAGTGAATTCTAGTGGAGAGTAAGTGGTCTCTGCATAACACCCACTGTAGGGTTTGCTAAGAGATAGGTGTGCTAGAAGGAGCACACCTAGCTATGAAGAGAGAAGCATACTGACTGGGTGGAACAGCCACACTCCTCTTCCCAAATTTGCCAGGAGTGACCAGGAAGAAGTCAAACCTGGAGCCGGCTTGCGTGGCTCTGGTATCAGACAGGCGTGGAGTCAGTGATAGCTCACCTCCTAACGGCCTTCTGTGATGCCAAAGAAGGAGCAGGCAGGTGCCTTCTCAGTGCTAGAGGCCTTCTGTAGTGAGGACTTTAGTGGTGAGAGACAATAGATGAGCAGAAGTGCCCTGCAGGGAAGTTTCCAGCCCCCACTGAGGGCCGCCAATCACTTACAGCAGAATCCTCCTATCCCTGCTGCTGGGGCTCACAAAAGCTATGCAGAAGGTGGTTCTGAACTGGACAGTAATGTTTTTAGAAACTAGAAAGTGACAGCTATAAATATGGAATGCGACCAGGACAATTGTCAGAAGGGATGAAGACACTGTTATTTGACAAGTTTGTTTTCTTCCATTCTTCTCTCCTCCCCTTAGCTACCACTTGTGGGGGTGGGGGCTTGCATAGCCAAGCTGATATCACTTATTGAGAAAAATAGAAGCATTCCATGTTTGTACATCACTGAGTTATACTGTCAATCAAATAGCTACATGTATTTTTAGCATCATCTGCTGGTTATTCTTTCTGTGCCTCAGGATAATCAGATCCAAATTCAGAAAAATTCACCTAAGGATGTTAGACTTGGAGTTGGACCAGCCTGGACTTGAGTTCTGGTTCTGTCAGAACCTGTGTGACTTTCATAAGCCCTTTGACCCCTCTAGGCCTCAGTTCCTTCCTGTCAAATGGGGGAGAAGAAAGTCTATTGTGCAGGTTTGGGGAGCATTTTAGAACATTGTTCAAATGCATTGGTTGGCTTCTGGCTCGCTGTCTGGGCCTCCATCTCCTCACTCTAAAATGGAAGACTTGCATTACTTGGTCCATTCCTGGTGTGCTCAGTAATTACATCATTGACACTGAGTCTCTGACATTTGAGGAGGAAGCTAGTCTTTGAGGTTCTTTCTTCTGAAGGGAGGTTGTGGACAGAAAGGAATCAATGGCTAGATTAAGAACGTTCTGCTCCCTCAAACCCCCATCTAAGCCCGCCTCCTCTAGGACTCCTTCCTAAATTCCTCCAGACACATGGACCTATGTGCTTGAACTTGACCTCCATCCCAGTCTTTTTTCTCCACTTGTTAGTCTGCCTAGGAGCTTTGCTAGAGGCAGTCTCCTTAGAGCCACTTGGGTAACCCTGACCCTAACCCTAACCCCATCCCAAGCTTTGTGAGTGGGTATGACACACACACACACACACACACACACACACACACACAATCATAGCTCTGCTGGTGACACAGAAAACACTTAACGGGTTTTAACCCTCCCCACTCCTCAGGTCCCAATATTCACCTTAAAGTGACTTTGCTTACACAGCCCATTCTGATGCATTCAGTTATCTAACATGGGTCCTGGGCAAAACAAGCCCTACTGTGTAGCCCCCTTCTCCACTCCCTTACCATTGACTGGAGTGCTCTATTGTGAGGCCAGCCTTGCAGGACCCACCCTCTCACAACCTCATCTGGTGAAGGGGACCCAGATCACCAGATCTCCCAGCCAGCAGCCTCTGTTGGTAGCCATGTCGTCTTGGGCCCAGGGGGCCAACAGCAACCAGCTGGTTCACAAGTGGTACAGACATTCTGTGGGCCTCATGACCACCACTGGAGTTGTGGAAGCAGGAGAGGCACCATCTCAGGTGCAGCTCGGTCCTCCATACTAACAGTGTGCCAGTGTTCATCCTGGGTCAGCAACCCTCCTGGTACCGTGTGAGGATGTGAACCTGCCAGTGGAATGTTGCCACTAAATTAAAGATGCTTGTCCTTGTTGGTCATTGAACATCTAAACCCCTAGGAAGTGTGAGGCACATAGAGTCAATGCTATCATTTGAGTAACCATTAATTTATTCATATTCCCATTCATTCAGCATATGTGGTCTGCCCACCAGGTGCTGTGAACATAGGGGTGCACAAGATAGAAACAGTTTTTGGTATGAAGAAGCTTATATCCTGGGGCAACTAAATAGACAATTGCAAAATAATTTGATTTGATACGTTCAGATTGGACTGTGGAGACCAGGTGACCAGACAATGGAGGGGTGGGGTGGGGTGGCACTGGAGACATCACCTGGAATACTCGGGACACGGGGACCATGGTATGAAGGAAGGTAGGTGAGAAGCTTGGAAGAGCTAGGAACTGAGAGGAGACCCCTGTGTCTGGACAGCAGAGTGTGGAGAAAGCCAATGTGGTGTTCCAGGGGGTAGGCATAGGCTAGACTCCAGGTTCCTTGACATGAATGGCAAATATTGATATTTGGACTTTAGCCTGAGGGCAAGGGAAGTCCTGCAGCTTTTCAGGCAGCTGTACGTGGAATGGTTTTCATGTTAGAAAGATTCTTCTGGCTGCTTTATGTACTGATGGCAGTAGGAAGGTGGTGAGAGAGGTGACTGCTATGTCACCGAGTAAGGCATACAGCTGGCTGGAACAGGTAGTATAGTATGTGATGAGTAGAAAATGGGTTCAAGAACCTTAAGGAAGAAGGTTCTTGGATATGGAAGAAAGGGGGCATCCAGACCATTCCTAGGTCTTCATTTTGAGCACTGGATAGATGGTGGTATCTTAATTGATATTGGGAACACAGATGGGAAAATAGACTTTGGGAGGAAGATGATTCCCTGGGAGATGCCCAAGTGGATCTGGCATTTGGGAGAGAGGGCTGAGGTAGGAAGTGATGAAAGTCGGAAGTCCTTGGCATAGAGATGGAGATTGTCTCCCTGGAGGGGTCAGAGCCCTGAGTGAGAGAGAATAGAGAGCCCAAGATGGAGCCCTGGGAGCTTCTCTCAATGCTCCATGGATCCTACATACAGAGAAGAGCAGTCCTCAAATGTATACCAACTATGTGCCAATTATCTGACTCTCCCCTGGTCAACCAGGGGAAAAGCAAAGACAAAGTTAAGAGTGCAGAAGAAAGGTGGAAGGATTAGGCAGTTCTGGCACCTCCTCTACTTATCCCAGCCTCAGGGCCTTTGCAACTGATGGACAGATTCCTGACCTGCCCGCTTCCCGGGTGTTAGCTCTGCTGGCTCCTCATTCTTCAGGTCTTACTTCAGATGTTGCCTCCTCTGAGGGCCTCCGCCATCTCACCATCCCAACCATAGCACCTGATTTGACTTTTGTTCCCCTGGAACTCTCTGAAGTCCTTGGTCATTCCTTTGTGGGTCTTCTTCCTGTTTCTCTTGGCCAGAGTGGAAGACCCCTGTGGGCAGGGACCCTATCTGTGGATTGCTCACCGCTGCTTCTCCAGTGTTGTCCTGGGCTAGGGTTATCTTCTCCTCCCCATCATCTCTTCTCCAGGATGCAGCAGCAGCAAGGCCTGTGTGTGGGCACAAGCTGTTGCCACCCCCTTGGGTCTGCTCCAGCCTTCTCTGACTTCTCCAGTAGCCGGTCTTGCTTGGGTGCCTTCGCCCTTCTCCCTCTGCCTTTCCAATGTATCATCTACTTTGCAGCCAGGAGCATCTATCGTACATGGAAATCTCTCCCTGTGGCTCCCTTGACCAGAAACTGTTCAAATGGAATCAGAGAAGAGGTCCTAGTGCCACATTATGCTTTAAGAGACCTCTTACAGTCTAGCCCCTACCTGCTTTGCCAGTTTTCTCTACTACTTCACCTTTTATTTTTCTTTTAAGTTTATTACTCTATTTCTTCTGAGAGAGAAAGAGAGAGGGAGAGACAGAGAGAGACTCTCCTCATACAGTCTGTCCCATCTTTAGCCAGCCCCGGATTATGGACACACACATGCTACTCAGGGGGGTCTCCAGAAAGGAACCCATAACTTTCCCTTGTGGGTCAGCCTCGTGGAGCATGGCACTTTACTGCAGTGCCACCATCTAGCCCCTGTATCAGGGAGAAAGGGCTCCCAGCATTTTTAGTATTGCTATTTCTCTCCCACCTCAGTGCCTTTGCCAGCCCATTGCTCTGCCTGTCCTAGGAACCTTACAGATACCTATTGAATGAGCGAGTGGCAAGCCATGACAACAAAGGAAGAAAGCGTACTCACCAGGCCAGATTTTCCTCCTGTTTCCCTCCTCTCAGGGAGGCCTGGCCAAGCATCTTGCATTCTCAATGCATCTCTCTCATCTCTCTCGTCAGCCTCAAATGTTTCCTCTCATCCTAGCATTTGAAGCCTGAGCCTCAGCCCAGTACCTTGAGCAGCCTCCAGGGCCCCAGCTATCCCAGGCAGCCTTAATTAATTGTAAAATTGATTAAGCAGCCCCCTTTGTTAGGCTGGGCTGGTGTTTATTTGTATTTTCATATTATTATCCTTTTATACTTCTCTGGGCGCCTTCAGCTCTCTGCTGACACCTTTTATTGGGGAAATGTTAATTTAAAAATCATCTATAATGCAGGTGTCACAAATCAAAGCTGTTCGGTAATGAGTTGCTCTTATGTCGTATAAAAACAATTAATTAAAACCCTTTCTGAGAGAGCCGTGCCGGCAGATTTATGTTTCCCAGTGTCTCCCCCTCGACCTTCCATTCTAAGGACCCTCATGCACTCAGCTGGCTTCTCAAGGGGGATGATTTCCTCCCACCTCTGCCCAGGAAAGAGAATCCCAGCCCGGCAGAGTCTCCAGCAGGGCGTCTGGTACTCCTTGTATTGCAGGGCACAGAGAGGGCGTCTGCTATGGTCACACAGCAAGTGAGTGGCTGCTCCAGCCTCAGCACAGCCTCCCTGCCCAGATCCTGTCCCAGCATCCCTGCCGCTGTCCTTCCCCATGAGGCCGGATGACCTGTGGATGCTGTTCCGCCAGTGCTGGCCAAGTCGATTCCACTTGTGCTCTGCTGACAGACAGGGTGCCTCACAAGTGATTTCCCATCTTTGCTAATTAGTTCAGTGTTCAGGAGTATAATCCAGGGGCTCTGGGTTTTGATCTTGCTACTGCTCCTGATCCATTGTGTAGCCTTGGGTAAGTCGCTTCTCCTTACTTGTGTCTCAGCTTCTCTCTCCTCAAAATGGGCATGTTGATTGGGACCAGCAGTTAGCGTAATGGCTATGTCGCTGGACTCCCACGTAGTCGACCACGGTTCGAGTCCTGGACCCGGTGGCTTAAACTCACGCCAGGCGTGTGTGCGTGCGTGCCCAAGATCCCGTGAGAGGAGAATGGAGGAGAAGGGATTGTGGCATGGCCATCCCCTCTGGTGGGAGGGGGGGGGTGATTTCTCACCTTCTCTCTCTCTCTCTCTCTCTGTCTCTGTCTCTCTGGTGAGCCCACGTGCCCTATAGCAAAAGAAAAAAAATGAGCATGTTGATTGAGAACAGGAGTTGCAAATTCAAATACTGACAGGTGCCATTAATGAATAAGGCAGGAACTGGGTAGGAACTGGGAGAAATTGCCTCTCCTGCAGCGGATAGCCCTGGTCACCTCCAGATGTTTGCTGCTGTGAAGGAGAGCAGACCCCATGGTACCCTTCACAGAGCTGGAAATTCAGAGCAAGAGGTGATGGTAGAAGGACAGGAGGCAGAGAGAAGCCAGAATGTCTCCCTCCAACCTCTGAGGTGGGCTATTCCCTGGCAGTGCCTGTGTCTCTCTGTGACCCACTGAGACTGGGTTACTGGGTCGTTCTGGGCCCTGGGTTCAGTGACCACCATCACCCTGCCTTCCCTAGGGTTGTTGCTCACTAAGCTCTGGCTTGCCTTGCTGGTTGTCCACTGCCTGTGTCACCAGTCCAGGTGTTGACTCCCCTCTGTTTTAAATACCGATGGTGGCTTAGGGGCTCTTTAAGTACCTATGGTGGTTGGTCTGCAGGCAGGCTGGATAGGGCACGGAGATACCAGTTCCTGACAGGTCGATTAAGCTGATTTCATGGTTTGGTTCAGGATGAACTCAGAAGAGCAGACAATATCAGTCCCTGCCTTGTAGAACTGTCCAGGCTTAAGAGTGGCTCCTCCCCAGAGTGTCTCAATTCTGGCCTTCCTGCCTCCACTGGAAAGCTGGCTCCTCATTCTCCTGGGAGGGGCCACTTCTGACCCTGCCCTGCCCAGTCTCTCTGGTTGGCACCCCTCCTGGTGGCATGGAAGCCCTGCTCTCAGATGGCCTGGATCGGGGCTCGGGGGTTGGGGGTGCTCTTGGCTGGCAAAATACCTTTTCCCTCCCCTGCCCTCTCCTGCTTTCTCCAAAGCCCACACCACAGTGAAGGAGTAAGGACTAGAACCCAGGTCTCATCGCCTTAGGAGGTGTATCTCACAGGCCTACTGTATGTCATGGTAGGTGTCAGGGACTGGAGACCCCAGGATGGAGAAAACCCAGACCTCTGCCTTGAGGAAGTGGGCATCCAGTCAGGGTCAGGAAGTACCCTCCCAATGAAGTGAGTCACATGATCTCCCATGGTGGAGCAGCCATGGCGAGGCCTAGCCCCCAGCCTGAGAGCTCTGCTCCTGGCCTCTGGACTGTTCTCCTGAGTGTGATAGAAGGCTTCCCTTCTATCTAATGCTGTGTAGTTTGGGGGCTGCCCAACTCACAGGAAAGAAGTCCAGCCACATGGCTAGACGGCCTCCCCCGTGGGATGGCACCCCTCCTGCCTGGCCTCCTGCCTCCCAGCTGAGGAGGACTCGCCTCCTGGTGATCTCATTCTCCCCCTGAGCAGGGCTGTGAAGTGTCTAATCCAGGCTTTTATCTGGCATCCACAATTATAATGTCAAGATTGAATAATCTGCCTTTATCTCCCGGGTGACAGCCATGTAGAAACTTCAAAAGAAACAGTTTTGCTGGCATCTAACGGCTTTTGTTAATTACTATATCCCAAAGAAAATGAAATAAAGGAGGAAGAAAAATGATATTTCTCTGTGACAACTTTGTAAAAATATCAGTGATGAAGCGGCGCGGTTTAAGGGCTTTAACTATTCATGCAGCTGAGATTGGGCCTCTACCCACCGCTCAGGATCTGGAGCCAGAGAGTATCTGAGCATGAGTGTGGACAAAGCACATGCAAACACATGTACATACACACTCGTACCTGGCTACACAGCCCCCTCACACACAGACACGCAACCATACTCCTGGCCTCTCACACCCCCTCCCCCTCTCTCACCTTCACTGCATTGCTAAGAACCTTCCTTACCTGGTGTCAGGCCCCGTGTGGGTGCGGACCTGGGAGAGATTCCTCTGAGTAAGGGAAGACATACGGGTACACAGTAGCCCACCTTCAGTTTTTGCCCGTGTCACACTGCACTAATGTCTTGCGTGATGTGGGCACGTGGAACTGCTGTGGTAGAGCGAGCAAGGGCACAAGCTGCGGCGCCACACTGCCTTTGAATCCTGGCACTATGACACTGCAGCTGTGTGGCCATGGGCACATCATCCAACCTCTCCATACTGTAATGTATTCACCTGTAAAGTAATAATAATAACAGGGCACCCTGTACTGGATGAGATGACACAAGTGAAGCATGCCCCAAATGCCAGCTGCTCTTGGGAGGCAGGGGAGTGGCCTGCCATTTATAAGGAAGGCTTTGGAAGGGCGGACATTGGAGTTTGGGCTCTTGAGGGCTGTAGGAAAAGGAGAGACTGGCGTGTGCAAGGCTTAGAGCATGCCGGGGCTTCATGTCCCTCAGTGTGGGCATCTGGGATGACTGGAGGATGTTGGGAGGTGTCAGGAAGAGAGCTGGGTGAGAGAAGGTTCTGGAGAGGTAGGCAGGACACGCCTCAGAAGTGTCATAGTGTGGGTTTCCTTCTGAGATCTGGCTGCTCTCTGGTGGGTACTTCCATCAGATGGAGGAAGACCCTGGGGAGCAGGCATGGAGCACAGCCCATGGGCCTGGAGACAGGGACACCTGGGAGGAGCCTGTGCCGAGAGACAATGGGTCACACCTGCCCACCACACACACACACAAACATACTCACTGACATATTTACATTCACACTCACATTTGTTCACACAACTAGCACACTCATGCCTGTACTCACGGTTTTACACACATGTATACTTTGTCTCTCAAACTGCATTTGTAGATAGACATTTTTTTAATAATGATTTTATTTAACTTAATTTATTTATTTTAGTTTGACCAGAGATGGGGTGGGGGGGAGAGAGAGAGAGATTGAGAAAGGAAGTGCCTGGGTCTGGGACTTGAACCACAGTCAACCATGTGGGAGTCCAGTGCCCTTAACCACCATGCTACCTGCTGGCCTCTGTAGATAGGCTTTTAATGTCAAATTTCATTTTCCTGCAGTGACCGTCAACTATTTAGTTACCTGGGTTGGCAGAGAAGTGTCTAATGGCAGAAACCACCAAAGTAAACCTTGGGGACATTCTGTACTTGTCTGTGCTATGGAGGGGGGCACCTCAGAGGCAGATGAGCATGGGTTGCTGACAGCCCTGGCCCATGGGATTAGAAGACCTGGCATCTGGTTCTGGCCTCATTCTCTCCAGCTATAAAATGGGGGACTTGAACTCATACTCCAAGGACCCATCTAGTGTATTGTTCTAGGATCTTTCTGAGGGTAAATAAACACTATAATGCAACAGAGAAGTGTCCACAGGGAGCAGGGGACTCATCTGAAAGCAAAAAGTGGTTTTTGGATAAAAGTCTACTGAGTACCAAGCACAGAGCTGGGAGCTGTGGGGGATACTTGAGTGTGAAGATATGTCAGGATATATATGTGTATTCTGCTCACCCCTGACCTGTTGGAGTGGAAGACCCTGGAGGACAGACACTGTCTCAGAGAAGAGACAAGATCACTGAGTAAGGAAGAAGTGGCATCTCCTGTGGTCAGAGGCGCTTGTGTATATGGACTGAGCTAGGCCTTTGGGGGACAGATGGCAGACCTCCAGACTCAGGGCACAGCCTGGGCTCAGGAGGGCGCTCAGGATATGCTCACGACCTGTCCTGACTGTCTGGAGCCCAGAGGCCCTGGAGGTGCAAGGCCAGGCAAGTGTGTGTGTGTGGGTGTGTGTGTGTGGGGTGGGTGTATGTGGGGTGGGTGTATTTGCAATCTTTAGTCTTGGTATTCTAGGGTTTTAAGGAACAGAAACACGTTCACAGTGGCTCCAGGAGAGTCTCCGAAGTGTCCTTGGGGTGCCAGGGTGGAAGACGCAACTGACCAGGAGCAGCAGGACCCATGACTGGCCACTTTAAGTCACCTGTCACCTCTAGTGACATTAGCTTGACCAAGGGCACCCAGATCTGGGGAGCCAAGCAGGGTTCCACCCAAGGCAGAATTCTATTGAGGTGCTGCCTTTGAAGTTTGCACAGACAGCAGGCTTTCGATTGCATTGCATGGGTGCATACAAGGGGTGCAATACCATGCTGGCAGTGCTGTTTTGGGTCACAGTATTAGAGTGAGAGGTCTGCCCTCTCCAGACCCTTGGGCCTCTCCAAGGCCAGTAGCACTCTCTCCTGGGTGCTGATCCCAGGGTTTCAGTCATAAGCCTAGAGTCTCCCTGTGCTGCAGCCCACATCTCTCTGCCCTAGCTAAGCCCTCTGCCCCCAGGGCTCTGTGCAGGGTGGTGAGGAGGAGCTTGGGCTGTTTATCCCCCCTCCCCCAATTATCCCTGCTGGGCCTTAGGGGAGTACTGGCTCTGGATCCAATCTCAGCTAGGTCTGGACGCTGCCTTGGCCGCCCCTTCCCTCCCACTAGTCATTAGTCTCCCTGGCTGCAGGTAGAGTGACAGGCTGGCTCGGGAGCTCCTGAAAAGGCCTTTGTTTTATCGCCTTCAGTTCAGATGCTTCAGAGCACTAGCAGGCCATATTTTAATCTCAGGTCTTTGCAAACAAAATCGTTAA
Source organism: Tupaia belangeri chinensis (assembly GCF_000334495.1). Classification (NCBI taxonomy): domain Eukaryota; kingdom Metazoa; phylum Chordata; class Mammalia; order Scandentia; family Tupaiidae; genus Tupaia; species Tupaia belangeri. Next base: position 2,116,065 of record NW_006159929.1, read on the forward strand.
AAGCAGATGGCTGTGAAGACTGCCATGAATATTAATAGATATTGAAAAAAAGGCCCCTTAATCTTTCCATAAATCTTTCCGAGGAGGTGGGGGAAGACTTGGAGGAGAGGAGGCTGCTGTGCTGTCGCAGGTATCCTGGTCCTACGGTCCTACCTATCCCGGCTCCATCCTAAGGGCTGAGTAATTAGATGAGGGTCTGTGCTCTAGCCCGAGCTGGCCAGGCCTGGGCTCCACTTCCGGTCTTCACCTCCCTTTCCCCTGCAGGGGTGGGGTTGAGTTCCACGCTCCTTCTCAGCACCAGATTCCTGTCGAGGCCAGCTGTAGACAGGCCCATTCCTTGGCACTCCATGGAATGATGCCAGTGCTAGTTGCCCCTACCATGGGCCAATTTCTACATATGTCAGTCCTACATCAACCTTTGAGGTGGATTAGCATGCCATTTTACAGATTAGGAAATGGGCTCATGGAATAAAAGCAGCTGACTCAAGATTCCTGGGTTAGGAAGTCAAACAGAAGAGATCTGAACCCAGCTCTGTCTGGTCTTGAAAGCCCCCATGTTGAAAATCTTTAGGGATCTCCTGTCCCTCTGGTCCTCTTGCCAAAATGTCACCTGTGCAACTTTGAACTGAACATTTTACCATTCACAATTCATTCATTTGGATTATATATTTCCCTCTCTCCTTAGCTCTCTTTTAAAATGCAAACACCCTTGGGAGAGGTAACCTATTAAGTGGCTGAGACACATTAAAAGCTGTTCAGCCGCATAATCCAGGACCTGAGTTGAAGTCTTAGCTCAGCCATTTCCTGGCTCTGTGACCTTGAGGCAGCATTTAATTCCAGAGTCCATTCCTCTGGGGGGAAAAAAAAATGGGAATATTGAAACAACCCTGTGAGGTAGTCTGGATGGGCAGGAATTTGAGGTAGACCAGATGGGCAGGAATTTGAGGAACTCAAAGATAGGAAAACACTTTGAAAACCACATACACCTGCAGAGGGTTCTTGTTTTCATTGTTGTCCAAACACCTCATTCATTTCTGGGACTACTTTCATGGCAATCAGAGTGAATAAGTGACTATGGGAAGTAGAGAGGAAGAGACCTGGGCAGGAAGCACAGGCTCAGCCTGAGCAGGGTGACAGGAAGGGACATGATGGCTGGTTAATAGAACCAATGACTTTGACCTAGACTGTTTCTTTCTTTTTGATCAGTGGCTTGTTTTGCTTTATGCTTCAATTAGAATGAAATCAGCTTTCTCCTTCCTTCCTCTCTCTCTGCCTCCCTCCTACTCTCCTTTCCTCTCTCCCCTTCTCTCTCTTTTTCTCCATCTCTGCCAAAAAATATTTTTGGATCACTTGGCAATGGTCCAAAGGTGGGGATTCAATCAGGAACATGAACAGAGTGGCCCCTGTACCAAATGAGGAGGCAATACATAAATAACATAGATATGCACTGGATAAATCCTCTGCATGGAACAGGAGACTAAGTTAGGGTTAATCTAGGAGCCTCTCTATTCTTCCAAGAGGGTTTCAATGAAGCTTGAGTGTGTTGGCTCAGCAGCTCTGTGGCCAACCCTGGAAAGGCCTCAGAGGAAGCCAGTGAGAATGGGGCAGAGACAGGTGCATGAAGTCCGACCCAAGGGCAAACTCTGTCCCCTGGCCAGACTCCACCCCTCCAGGACTCCTTCCCTCTAAAAGCCCCACTTCCACCCTGCCGCTTCGGAGGTCTGGTGCTGCCTATATGTGCCCTCCTTACATGGAATAATCTGGCAGGGCCTCTGCTCCAGGGGTGGTTTTAAATGAATCCCAGAGATTGAGGTAGTAGGAGGGGCTCATTGTGATTCTCTGGCTCCAAGCTTTCATGCACAGGTTCATAGGGCTGAAGCCCAGGGTCTGGTTTTGAGGAAGAACTCAGAAATAGAAGAAATTCATCACTTGAGTCCTGTTAAACTGTTGCTATTCGAAATGCAACGAATTCCTGGAGCATGAGTACAAAGAGGCAGAAGCTTGTCATGTTTCAACAAACATACTTTATTATACTGTATAATTTAAGGTATCATTTTATTCAAGTGACATTCAAACGTGTGAAAAACGGTTGCATATGCCATAGTCATTAATGAAATCATTACGTACAAATGGTTACGCTTTACCAAGTCATTCATTCAAAGTAAATTAATGAGAGGGACAGCATTAAAATATTTCGCAATCATTACCAGGTCCAGCCTAGCCCACTTTTATAAATATTCATCAACAAAAACGTGCCTCAAGAACTCACCCAGTAAATTAAATTCTCGTCTTCAAGTGTTTTGCTTCTATTAATGGCATCAGGCCGTGGTACTTTCTTTGATTTGTTTTCCGGAACTTTGGGATATATTGTACAGAAATAATGACAAACTCTGAGTAATCGTTGATAATTAGGCCAAATCTATTATTCCCATGGTATTTACATTTTGATTACTATTTCCCCCCCAAAGGCAATGTCTTGAATCTATTCTCATATAAGACAAAGTAGAATCTGAGATTTTCAGGGCTGGAAGGAAACTCAGAAATTAACTAGTCCAGCTCTCACCTGGTATTTAAATCTCTTGTCAATGTCTCTGCCAGGTGGCCCTTTGATTGTCACCTAAATACCTCCAATGATGGGGAACTTAATACCACTCTCAGTGGCCCATTCCGTTCTCAGTCATCTTTATCTTGAAACTGGACCACTTTCTAATTGACGTGTGTGTTCTAAGCCCTGTGCACTATGGGAATGAAAAATTCTTCACAAACACGGGAAAGTTGTCCTATGGATTCATCATACTCTTGACTTCCCTCAAGTCTTCTGTCTCCCGACTAAATATTGCCAAGGTTCTCGAAACTTCTTCTAAAAAAGTGAACTCCAGTCTCTTCATTTTCTTTTGCTTTTCTACAGAGAAGGTCTTATTGCCAGGGCCCTGCATAATCTTGTTTCTACTTTATCTTTGCAGATTTACCTCCTCCCTCTTCACAATTTCCCTCTGCACTTTAATCTAGGTGATCCTGAGCCAAAGATGATGTTCTTACACAGACTGTTCGTGAACTCTGAGCCTTCACACAGGCTTTTCCCTAGGCCTCAAATGCCCGTTTTCCCTTCATCTGCCTGATGAACTCCTATTCATCCTGCAGAACCCCTGCTCAGAGGTCATCATGTCTGTGAAGTCATCCTTGATTAATTCCCAAGCCCTACCCCCAAGAGAATTGATCATACCATCTCTCTACATTACTTCTGTACCTCCTAAGGGCATGTGAAAGAGGAGGCAGGAGGGCTTCCAGTTCATGACAGTCCATGTTAGGCTTTTTTTTTTTTTTTTTTGCTTAAAATAAACAAAACAAAACGAAACAAACCCCAGATTTATTTTCTTACAAATCTGTAGATCAGAAGTCTTTTCATTGGCATACGGCCTCCTTTGTTCATCTTCAAAGCCAGCAATGTTAGGCTGATTCTTCCCAGATTAGACATTTGGTGTTATCTTCTGAAGAGGCTAGTTAAACTTGTAGCCTTAGAGCAGCAGCATTCAGAGAGACGATCGTCCACAGCAGACACCTTCTGGCCCATCACCAGCCTATGATATCACACTACATGCTTGTGGTACACTTGGAAATCATGTTATTTTTGTAAATAATGTAACTATCTTGGAGAGAGCATAATTTTTATTACATTGTATTTCCAGAGCTAAAAGCATTCATTTGTGAGATGTAAACATTTTAAACCACGCATCGTTTGTAACCTTGTTTTGACATTATATATGTATATATATGTATATATACATATATATATATGGAGATTTATTATGAGGAGTTGGTTCATGGGATTAGAGACGATTTTAAAAACCATTATGAGGAGAACTGAAACACAGGCAGAGGGGCCTGTCTTGACCTGGAGAAGTCCTGTTTAGCACAGGCATGTGTAGGGGATGTACGTCCATGCTTGCTTGTCTGGCCATCTTCTAGTCTATTTGCATCACATGGTAATTACAAGCACAGACTCTGGAACTAGACTAGCTGGGTTCAAATCTAACTGGACGTCTGAGTGACTTTAGGCAAGTTGCTCATCTTCTGTGCCTCACTGTCCCCATCTGCAAAAGGGCTAATATCAGTGCCCACTGCATGGGTGGCTGGGCATACACTTCCCTAACAGGATTGGAAGCAGGGAGTCTTCCTGTAGCCTCCATGCAGCCCCTGGTCCAGAGGAATGGGTCTTCAAACATCTGCTGTTGGGAACCAGCAGTTAGCGTAATGGCTATGTCGCTGGACTCCCACGTAGTTGACCGTGGTTTGCGTCCCGGACCCGGCGGCTTAAAACTCACGCCGGGAGCGTGTGTGTGCGTGCCCAAGATCCTGAGAGGAGAATGGAGGACAAGGGATTGTGGCATGACCATCCCCTCTGGGGGGTGATTTCTTGCTTTCTGTCTCTGTGTCTCTCTCTGTCTGTCTGGTGAGCGCACGCGCCCTATAGCGAAAAAAAAAAAATCTCTCCAAACATCTGCTGCATCTCTGCTGGCCACACCGTCCAGAGTCTTTGACTAGAACTCCTGCCCACATAAGCCATGTGCATCATTCCCCCATGGCTTCTCCTGGATGCTGGGAGCATCCGTGTGAATGTCTGGAAACAGAGGCCTATTACTAGCTGGCATCTCCCTCCTTCCTTAGACAAACCGTCAGATAAAGTTGTTCCCTTTCCCTTCTGTCCACAGCAAGGCTCAGCATGGGGGGCCCAAGTAAGATTCTACCACCATTCGTGTGCTGTCTATGGCTGCATTTAGTTTCATCTTTCACAGAACAAGAGTCTCTTATGGAAAAAATCTCCTTCCTTCCTGGCTGGCAAGGAGCAGCCAGGAAGGTCAGCTCTTCTCAGTGTAAAATAACTGATCTCGCATTGATGAAGAGTGTCCTCACTGCCCCAATGCTGGGGTTCTAAATTTGGCGTTTTTGTCTTTTAACGCGGAGGACTTCCCAATGGGCAATTAGTCCTTATTATCCTTTGCGGGAGGGGTGAGTTGAGAAGGCAGCGTGATGCTGTGCAGAGAACCTCTCTGGGACGTGGAGGGAGGTTAGGGGTCCACCTGAGGTCAGCCAGCTGAAGGCTGCTTTCTCTGCAGTGGAGTTAGCACTTGGACTGCGGGGAGCAGAGAGGGCTGGCCGGTTCAGCAGAGGTAAGGTCTCCTGGGCATTCTGCCTGCATGGAGCTTAGGGAAGCAGGTATGTCTGTGAGTGCTGATGTGGGGCTGCTGAGCAGGACAGGAAGCAGGGAGGTGACTTTTGTAGTCTGATTGGCCCACACCAAGGACAGCTGCTCACCAGAATGCAGGTGCTTTGAGACCCAGAGAGGGAGACCCCCCTGCTCCCCACCCAGGGAAAACATGGAGAAAGACAGGCTCAAGCCACACAAAGCCTTGGAAGAAGATAAACACAGAGACAACAAGCACAAAAAGAAATGTTAAGAGTGACCCTGGACACAGAGAGAGCTGCTGGGGACAACCAAGAGAGTGTTCACAAGCATCCAGAGAGACACAAGTCAGAGACACACCAAGAAACACCCAAGGTGACTGGGGCTTGAGAAATCTGCGCAGATGTCGGGAACCAGCAGTTAGCGTAATGGCTATGTCGCTGGACTCCCACGTAGTCGACCGCGGTTCACGTCCCGGACCCGGTGGCTTAAAACTCACGCCGGGCACGTGTGCGTACGTGCCCAAGATCCCGAGAGGAGAATGGAGGAGAAGGGATTGCGGCGTGACCATCCCCCCTGGGGGGTGATTTCTCGCTTTCTGTCTCTATGTCTCTCTCTGTCTGTCTGGCGAGCGCACGCGCCCTATAGCGAAAAAAAAAAAAAAACCTCTCAAGAAATCTGCGCAGATGTCAGGAGGCAGGTGAGAAGCCAGAGAGATGCACACAGAGACCCAAGAAAGAGGAGACAGAAGGGACATAACCATGGTTATGGAGGAGTGAAGACAGCAGGACAGAGAGAGAGAGAGACAGAGCCAGCAACACAAACTCCCCTACTCTCAGGCAGAAGGGCCAAGGGGCTGAGAATCATCTGTTGGCTAAAGCGTTGCATTCTTGCAGAGCGAGTCCCCTGATGGTCAGTTGGCTCATGGCTCTGAAATCAGGGCCAGTGGGTCTGTGGTTGCTGAGAGGGTGATGGGGTGAGGACTGCACTGTCTCTCTGTACCCACACTTGGATGCCCAGAACCCAGCCTAAGGGTGGGCAGTATGACCCCATACCCCACTGCCCATGGCCATTTTACTGAGCCTCAGAGGTGGTGATCCTTACTATCAGGGAGGCCCCAGCTTCAGCCCCCATCTGCCTGCTGGAGCTTGGCTTGCAGAAAGCAGACAGCCTGCCCTGTTGTGCCAGCTCCTGTCTCACAGCCTGCTGTCACCCTAGCCTTTCCACATTGCTGCTGGACAGAAGCTTCTGGGGGTGGGGTGGGGTTGGGAAGAGAAATTTAAGAGATACCACCCAGACATATCAGGACCAGCATGTTAGCTTGAAGAAATAAATTGAGCTCAGGTAACAGGCTCTTGGTAGATGCTCATATGAAAGTGCAGCCTGTTTACAAATGAACCTTGGTGTGGGCCTCCATTCATTCACCTATAAATGGAAACGAGAGTGACCAGATGAGCCTGGCAATTCAGTCTGTTATGGTTCTAGAAATTGCTCCTGGACCAGGAGTTCTGTCGGGCAGTCGCTGGGTGACTTTATTCCCCGTCATCTCTCCCATGCCTGGCACTGAACAGGCCTGAGCACATTGATGAGTAAGTGAGTTCTAACATTTCTATCCGTGTTAATAACTATTTTTGTTTTTCTGTTGCTCCAACCATGCTACAAACTAGGTAATTTACAAAGAGTATAGGCTATTCAGCTCATGATTCCGAAGGTCCAGAATCAAGGGCCTCCAGGGCTGTCTTGCTGCTCAGGGCTCTCTGCACAGTCCCAAGGCAGCGTAGGGCATCACATGGTGAAGGGGCAAGAGCATGTATCGCTTCCTCGCTTATAAACCCCTCAGTATTCAGTCATAGGGGCTCCACTCTGATGGGTTTATCTGATTCTAATTACCTCCAGAGGTCGCCACTTCTAAAAACTATAGCTGGATTAAATGTCCATCCTCTCGATACCGTCACAATAGCAACCAAGTTTTATTTCTTCTTTCTTTCTTTCCTTCTTTCCATCCTTCTTTCTTTCTTTTTCTTTCCTTCCTTCCTTCCTTCCTTCCTTCCTTCCTTCTTTCCTTCTTTTTCTTTCTGTCTTTCTTTCTTTCTTTCTTTCTTTCTTTCTTTCTTTCTTTCTTTCTTTCTTTCTTCTTTCTCTCCATTCTTTCCCCCTTTCTCTCTTTTTTAGGGCACATGTGCTCACTGGAGAGCAATCAAGTGAGCAAGAGCAAGAGAGAATGAGAATAAGAAAGAGAGAGAAAAAAACGAGAAATCACACCTCCCAGTGGGATGGGCACACTGCAATCCCTTCTCCTTCATTGTCCTTTTGGAATTTTGGCCACACATGCATTTGTACCTGGTATTATTTGTCAAGTGACCAGGTCCAGAACTCAAATCACATGATTGGCCATGTGGGATCCAGCTGCCTTAACCTCTACTTCACCTGCTGACCCAGTAACCAGTGTTCAACACATAAGTTTTGGGGTGTCCTGGAGTCAGGACCTTTCCAGCGTGGGTCCAATTGATACAGCCTGGCCGTAAGACTTACATATTGGAAAGGTCACCTTGGCTACAGGGGGAGTCATTTGGTCGGGAAGGAGTGGCAGCAAGGAGGGCAGCAAGGAGGCTACAGCAACAGCGAGGCCAGAGATGGTGTACTTGATTGGCAGTGTTACAAGTAAATGAGGTAGTAATTTTAAGAGACTTTGTGCCAACTAAAAAAAAATAGTCTTATTTGTGAAAAGTTGCATGATGGCATTTGAAGATCACCATATCCTGATTCAGGCAAGCTGGGTCCAAATGCCAGCTACATTATTTCCCAGTCATAATCTCAGAGGAATCATTTCACTTAGATTCTTTCTTTCTTTTTCTTCTTTTATTTAGGTTTCTTCTTTTATTTAGGATGCATATGTTTGCTAGAGACAGAGAGAGGGAAAGTGAGAAGTCACTCTCTAGGAGGATGGTCACATTGCAATCCCTTCTCCTCTATTCTCCACTAGGGATTTTGGGCATGCACACACACGTACCCAGAGTGACTTTCAAACCACCAGGTCTGGGACTTGAACTGTGGTTGACCATGTGGGAGTCCAGCACCTTAACTACCATGCCACCTGCTGGCCCTGAGTCAACTGCAAAATGGACCATAAGAGTCTCCACCTCCACAATCACTGCCAGGTTAGGTACAAGGACACATATGCTCAGCCAAATGCCAAGCCTGCAGCAAACACACAGTAAATCATAGTCGCTGTGATTTGAATGTGAGTTTTATTTAGGAATTGTGTCTCTACCCCTTAAGTAATGGGAAACACTGGTTCTCTTCTCTGGGGCAATTTAATGAGACTTGTGTGTTGTTTTGGTTTTAAACAAGTTGTTTGTCCTGCATCCTCCCTGGGCATCCACAGCGTGGGTGCTCACACACACATGCTCATGACCTAGGCCTGTTGAGACTGGAGATGGATCATGGTATGAAGACTCTGTTGCAGAATGCCTTCTGCAATGATATCCAAGTTCTTAGTTTCTTGGATGAAGAACTGAATGAAACACACCAATAGCAGATGCAAAAGGTAGTTTGTTAAGTAAATGCAAAAGTACACACCTGAGAGGTAGGAGCAGGCCTGAGTGGAGAGAGAGAGAGTGGCTTAAGGGCCCTGGCAATTACATTCTGTGAGGTTTATAATTTTTAAAATCTAGGCTGTATCAGTTGATCATTGGCTGAACCCACTGATTATTCTCATCTCATTGGCTCTATCAAATGTGGCTCAGCCACATTTATCTCATTGGCTGTATCAAATGTGGCTTAATCAATTAGACATCCCTCACTGGAAATCTCCTGCTTGCATTACTTTGGGTGGGGGATTTTCTACCCTGATTGGTTTTTCTATCTAGCCACATAGGCAGATGCTCCAGTCCCCTTTCCTGCTTCCATTTTCCAGTTTTCTTCCTGCCTCAATCCTGTTGGGGATGCCTCTTTCTCTGTCTCTTTCTCTTCCTCCCATGGAAGAGATGAATAAATAAAATTTAAAACGAAAACACCACACAGAAGTCTCATTAAATTGTCCCAGAGAAGAGAACCAGAGCTTCCCATTGCTTAAGGGGTAGAGACACAATTCCTAAACAAAACCCACGAAGCCATCAAAGCAGGGTGTCTCTTAACCTGCAGCCATGACCCATTAGGGGACCAGGAAATCAATGCGTGGCTTGTGACCTGTATTTTCTTAAATCAAAGAAATAGCACAGGCTAGAATAGAAATAGAATAGAAACTCTCTGAGTGGCTCACATTTAATGTGGCAAGAGTAACTTTGTTTATCAGCCTTTGACATGGATGCATGCAGGTTATTTATATATGTACACACATGGGTATGTTCTGTGTTCCATGCATAATGTATTTCACACTGTGGGGCTTCGTCAAGAACATAGGAAGCCAGTGGTCTAGGAGTTCCTTGTTTAACCTCATCTCACCCATACCCTCTTGCTCTTGGCCTTTGGTCTCATTGGCCAGTTTTAAACTCTCTCAGCCTTCAGTGGAAGGTGGAGGACTTCTGACTGGCCTGTTTTTCCTGCCTCTTCACTTAGCTAATTCCACCTCATCTTTCTGACCTCAATTCTAGCACCATCTCCTCATGGATCCCTTTCTTGCCGTCTCCATGTCCACCCCTACCACAGCACCATGGACCTCCTCTCCATAACACATCACTATGGCCTTCTTCTGTTTCTTCTTCCCCTCCAGCTGGCTGAGCAGGATGCCCAGCCAGGGTGGCTGGGGGAGGCACAACTCAGAAAGTGACAGCGACAATATTAGGAGTGAAAAAGATCAATTAAGCCCATCGAGCTGATTTGTGAAGCTGATTAAATTAGGAGCCTCCCTGGAGGCAGAGTTTCTCTCAGGTTGATAGAGCAGCTGTTGGCTGTTGCACTGTGGGGTACCCGCCAGCTCCCCCACCCTCGTAGGGTAGGGTCTGCTTTGCCCTACTCTGTGCATGGAGCGGGGTTAGGGGGAGGGGAGGGAAATTTAGGAGGACTGGCAGGGTCAAGTTCAGCACCTGGCTGGAGCCCCTGTGCTTTGTGGGAATCCCACAAGCCTGGTGGACTGGTTTGATTTAAGAATTAAGACACTGAGTCTCAGAGAGGTTAGGTGGCATATGGGTCCCCAGTTGGGGGGCCAGGGCAGGTAAATGATGGAGCTGATATTGGAATCCAGGACCACTTATTCTCTCTGCATTCTCTTTTCCTTGCTCTGTCCCCACTTCTGGCTTCAGCATCCTGGTCGATCTTTTTCTCCATTTGTCCAGGCTCAAAGCTCCTGTTCTCCCTCCCCACCATCACCTCCCACCTCCAGAAGGTCTAATCAGATTATCTCTCCAGTAACCTGACCCCTTTGCCTTGGCCCCAGGACTCCCTTTCATGCCCTGTCCCCAGGGCAGCTCTGGCCAGAATATCCTTGTACTTCAGAATCCATCCCCCTCTCCTGGCCCCTGAATGGGGGCTGGGAAGCAGGATTTGGACAAAGGCTCCAGTGTGTATCAGGGCAGTGGAGCCTGGGAGGTTACAGAAACAAGGTCAGCTTCTCCAGAGTGCAGGGCTAGGGAGGAAGCTCCTTAAATGCCAGGCTGCAAAATTTGGTCATCTTCCAGCAAAGGAGGGACAGGAAAAACCCCCAAAGATATGAGGTAGTCATGGGGTGCTGTGTTTCTAGGTGGGTGGAGGTGCACACAGGTGACAACATTTGGAGCCACAGACACCCAGGAAGAAGCACTGATGCATGGTTGCAGGGAGGGGAAGCAGAGAAGGGCTTCACAGCAAAGATGGCTTTGGTGCTAGGTCAGGAAGAAAACAGTCCTTGAGGGGAAAGAATATACCAAGGAGTCTTGTGAGCTCTTTATTCTTGGGCCAGACATGGGCTGCAGGAAGAGGAACTGACCTTTAGATGTAGCCTGGATTCTCATACCTGGTCTTTTTTCTTAGAGCAAATCTGTGCCAACTCTGTAATTACTTTTAAAACACACATATGTATGTATGTATGTATACATATATATACATATATATATGTATATACATATAAATCTATAGCATTTCTATATATGAACAACAGGCAGACTGAGATAGAACAGAATAGTCAATCCAATGGAAAAAGGAAAACCTCTTTAGCAAATTGGGCTGGTAAAACTGGGTATCCACTGCAGAAAGATGGCCCTTGCAGTGCCTGCCAGTCTCCCTGGCTCTGTTCACAGACTTCCAGAACCATCAAGGTTGTAGCAAATAGCCCAAGAAAGATCCCAGACACTGAAGTGTGTGTGTGTGTATATATATATATATATGTGTGTGTATATATATACATATATATGTCTATATACATGTATATACATACTTATACATATGCATGTATGTATGTATGTATGTGCATGTATGTGTATATATATATATATATATATATATGCGCAAAACAGGCCTAGAGTCATGTTAGTCATAGTGACAGAGTCCAGATTCACACTTTGATCTGGGGACTTCAGTGTCTGGGATCTTTCCTGGGCTATTTGCTACAACCTTGATGGTTCTGGAAGTCTGTGAACAGAGCCAGGGAGACTGGCAGGCCTTGAAAGGCAGCATAGGCTGGTAGTGACGAGAACAGGTCTGAAATCAGACTAAGTTCACTCTTGACTCAGCAACATGCCTACTCTCTGGCCTTGGTCAAGTGCATTTGCCTCTTTGTGACTTACTTTCTTCTATAAAAGGATGAAGATACTGTAGTAGTACAGATTAATCATTCCTAACCAGAAAATCTAAAATCCAAAATGGTCCCAAATCTGAAACATCGTGAGTGCCAACATGACACCACGAGTGGAAAATTCCACAACCGACCACTTGTTAAAAGGCTGCAATAGAAAATATTGTATAAGATTAACTTCAGGCTATGTGTATGACGGGGAACTTCAAGAAATTCATGGAAAAATAAAATTGAAAGACAAGTTTATTTTGGTGCAGAATCATTTTTAAATCCAAGTGTAGTTTTTCCATAATCCACATTTCTATGAACTCTGTGAAGACTCCTCATATAAGGTATATATGAAACAGAAATAAATTTTGTGTGTAGACTTGGGTCCCATTCCCAAGACATCTCATTATGTATATACAAATATTCCAAAATTCTCCCCACCAAATATTTCCAAATCCAAAACACTTCTGATCCCAAGCATTTCAGATAAGGGATACTCAACCTGTGCCTATCTCATAGGGTTGTTGTGGGGATTAAGTACATTTACACATGAAAATAATTTAAAACAGTGCCCATCACTCCGTAAGTGTTAGCTGTTGTTACTTGGGCTGGAGTTCGGGATATAGGGGATAGTTCTGCCAGGCCAGGGAAAGCTGCAGCATGGCAAAGCCCTCTGGTCTGGCACCCTCTGCAGCTCTTCCCATGTTTACTCTGTGCTACCTGAGCAGGTGGGACTTGAACTCTCCGGCTGCAAAAAAGTGCCTTACACAGTGAAATCACTGCACAGTTCCAGAGTTTTTTTTTTAATAATTATTTAATTTTATTTATTTTAATTTGACCAGTGATAGATACAGTGAGGAAGAGAGAGAGGGAAAGTGAGAAAGCAAGCTACCAGGTCCAGGACTCAAACCACTGTTGGCCATGTGGGAATATCCAGCACCTTAACCACCATGCCACCTGCTGGCCCCCAGCATTTGCTTTTGAAGCCCCATTCTGTTTAGCAGACTTGAAAACTGAGGTTCAGACAGCTTGCTGCAGATCTGCTTTGTGACTTTGGGCGAGTCACTCTAGTGCCTTACCCTAGACCCAGATTCCACGTCCTGGTCTAGGGTCTCCACGTCATCCCCAACTGTCTTAATTTCTTTCAGACGGACATCATCCTCATGGCAGAAACATTTTCCCTTAATCTTATTTGCAATCGCTAATGAGAAGCAGAGCTGTTCTCCATTTCTAAACCTCATCCTTGTCTTTAATTTGTTTCCAGAGGCTGGGGCTCAGGCTTCTACTGTCTCTGTGAAATATTAGCAATTATTTCTCAATTACTTCTCGTCAGAAAGCCACTCTTGGAGATGGGGTTCTGGAAGCTGGAAGAAGCCTGAAGAATGATGTTTTGATCTGGCATAAACCTTGCCACAAGGTGCACATGTCCTGTCATTCCTACTCCAACCTGAAGGCTACTACTGGGGGCGTGAGACTGTGTCTTCTTCCTTTTCTTTACCTGGCTTCTGGCCCAGCTCAGCTTCCAGACATGGGAGCTGCTTCAGGTCTCAGATGCTGCAGAGAAGGGGGCAGGGGAAGGGTGGGGAAGAACCTTCCCTGTCGTCTCAGTACATGGCAACTCTGTTCCTATAGCTTGGGCCCTAGGCCTCAGAGTCATTGTAGGCCCCGTCTCCTAAACAAAAATCCAATCTATTAATGAGTCCTTTTATCTCCACCTTCAGAGTTCTAGAATCTAACGCTTCGCACCACCTCCAATGCTCCCCCTGGTTCAAGCCAGTGTGCTCACACACCTGGATTTCCTTATCTGTGGTTTTGCCTTCTGTGGTTTCAGTTACCTGTGGTTAACCATAGTCTAAAACAATTCAATGAAAATTTTAGAAATAAATGATAAGTTTAAACCAGGCACCCTCTGAGTATTGCGATAAAAACTGGAGCTGTACCACTCTGTCTTGCCCGGGCCTGTGAATCATACCTTTGTCTGGTGGGCCCATGCTGTGTATGTCCTCCATCTGTTTGTCACTTAGCTTCTCTGTTCTCAGATCGCCGTCACAGGTCCATAGAACTCATGTTTAAGTTACCTCATTTTACCTAATGATGGTCCCAAAGCACAAGAGGAATGATGCTGGTGTGTGGTTATAACTGTTCTATTTTATTAGTAGTTATTGCTGTTCATTTCTTACTGTGCCTAATTTGTAAGTTAAACTTTATCATAGGTGCATTTTACACGTAGGGAAGAATGTAGTAGATCCAGGGATTGATACTACCTGTGGTTTCAGGCATCCATAGAGGGTCTTGAAACATAACCCCCACAGATAAAGGACAGCTACTGTGTTTTAATAACACCCTAACTGTTCTCCCTTTTATCGCCCTCCTTAGTCCACACAGAAGCCATGGGAATTGTTTCAGAATTCCATTTTAATGTAATCATTTGTCCCTTTAGCTATACTACTTTCTATTAACATTTTCTTTTTTCATTCTAGAGATTAAAGTATACATACTTACCTTCACAGTCGATTTGGAGTTAATATTTTACCACTTTACATAAAATGTGAACCTCTTGCAAACATTTGCCACCCTCCATCCTGTATGCTGTAGTTTCTACATTATATGTATTTCATCTTTATATTGGATCATCGGGAAAGTCATGATACATTTTTGCATAGAAAACTATGTCGTGACTTTCCTGATGACCTAATATATTTGTAAACTTGTGCAATGTTATCATTTTTGCTTTAAACAGTTATGCAAATTAAGAAATATAAATTAGGAGAAAAATAATTTTATATATTTATCAAGTATCATTTCTTTAAATTTTTTATGAGAGAGTTTCTTTCTTTCTTTCTTTCTTTCTTTCTTTTTTGCTATAAGGTACCTACACTTGCCAGAGAGACATAGAGAGACAGAAATCAGGAAATTGCCCCCCCCCCACCCCAGGGGACCAGCCATGCTATAGTCCCTTATCCTCCATTCTTCTTTTGGGAATTTAGGCACACATGCACATGTACCCTGCATGAGTTTTAAGTCACTGGGTCTGGGACTCGAACTGCAGTTGACTACGTGGGAGTCCACCAATATAATCATTATGCCATCTGCTGGCCCCAGAAATTTATCATTTCTGATGCTCTTGATTTTTTTTTAACCCAAAAATATCCAAGTACCCCTTTGACATAATTTTTCTTCAGTGTGAAGAACTTTGGTATCTCTTATAGCTCAGGTCTTCTGGTGACAAATTTTAAGTAAAACTGCTTTTATTTTGTCTTCCTTATTGAAGAATAGTTTCACTGGACTCGCAGTTTATTTTTTCCCCTCAGCCCTTAAATTATGCTATTCTGTTTCTTCTGGCCTTCATAGCTACTGATGAGAAAGTCTGTGGTTTATTTGGATCTTTATCTGTAATGTGCCTTTCAAGGTTTTCTCTATATCTTTCATTCTTAGCAGTCCAAATCCAAATGTGAGTATATATGTAAACTGGTATTTCTTGCTGATTTGGGAAGTGTTTTCTTTCTTTCTTTCTTTCTTTCTTTCTTTCTTTCTTTCTTTCTTTCTTTCTTTCTTTCTTTCTTTCTTTTCTTTCTTTCTTTTTCTCCCTCTTTCTTAATTTCTTTTTTTCCTGCTCTCTTCCTCTTCTTTCTTTCTGGAGAACCAATTATGCATATGTTAGATTTTTGATATCCCACAGACTTTTGAGAGACTGTTCATTTTTTCTTTTCTAGCTTTCTTTTCTTCCTCTCTTCTTCATTTTTTCCCCTTTTTTATAATAAATGACTTCCTTTCTTTAAGAAAAAAAAATTGCCAGAGTTTGCATGTGATCACCAGAGAGAGAGACAGAGAGAAGACTCCATCCCTGTAGGGAATGGTCACATTCCTTTCTCTTTCATATCTCCCTCTCTTTGAGATATTGTGCATGAATGTACATGTGCCTGTGGTGTTTCTCAAGCCTCTGGGTCCAGGACTCAGACCACAGTCAGCCATGTGGAATCCAGCTGCCCCAACTGTCACAGCATGGGCTAGTCCTGCTAAACGGTTTATATTAACCTATTTAAGACTCTGTTATCCATAATCTTCATTCTGTTTTAAGCCAATGTCATAATGATTTAAACATTCTAGAAAATTTGCCTTTTAGTACTAGAATTACCACTTGGTTCCTGTTTTATTTTCTCTTTTCTTTTAGTGATTTCCTGTCTCTAAGAGTGTATTTTCTTTTACCTCATTGAGTATAGTTGTAAGAATTCTTTTATGGTACTTTTCTGATAATTCCCACTTCTAGGTCATGTCAGGGTTGAAGTCTGGTACCTTCTCCAGGCAGCCTTACCTGAACACACTGTTTCTGCTGCTCACCTCCCCTTGTATGTGGTTGGAGCCTCTATCTCTCCTCAAGGATTCCACTTTCCCGTAGTGGAGGGCTAACAGTAATAGTCACCATGACACCATCTCCACTTGACTAGCTTACCACGTGACAGGCTCTGAGCTAAGTGTCTTCACAGCTAACCACAGTGAGTTACTGTGCGCATGCTGGGAGAAAACTGGATCATACATCCGTGTGTTTTCAGGGGGGAAACAGGCTTAGAAAGGTTTATTATTTTGCTGAGGCCACTCAACCAGGCAAGGGCAGTGTCAGCATTCCATCCCCAATAGGTCAGGCTTGGGTGACTGCCTTGTCTGTGGTAGGATCTCCAGAGATCATGGTATTTGCATGCTAACGAAGTATGTACGTATGTGTGAGCACACATATGTACTCTGGGAAGAGGAGGAGAGCGGTTAGTGGGCAGGTAGAGTTGATCGCAAAATCACATGGGAGGTCCTACGATGTTCCTGTTCATTCCCAAACTTGGCCAGTGAAGGGCTTTACTCCGTTTACCAGCTGCTGGGAGGGGGGTATATAATGGGATGCCAACAAGTTGGTCTGATCTTGATCCTGACCCACGAGCCGCATGCCCCTTGCTTCTCTGCCCAGTGACTTTCTGCAGGTCTAGGATGGTGTGGCCAACTAAAACAACCAAGACCAAATCTTGCCCACTGCCTGCTTTTAGCCCCTGCATTAAGAACAGTTTTGACATTGTTAAAGGGTTCTAAAACCAAAAGCCCAAAGATTAGGTCAAAGCCTAATGTATTTCCTTTCTAGTTATTTTATTTTTATTTATTATTTTTAAAAGATTTTTGCCATAGGGTACATGCACTGGCTGGGGAGAGATAGGGACAGTGAGAGGGAAAGCAACAAATACCGCTCTCCCTTGGGAGATGGCCATGCTGTAATCCCTTCTTCTCTGTTCTTCTGGGATATTGGACTCGCACACGTACCAAGTGTGATTTTTCAAGCCACCAAATTAGGGATTCAAACCATGGTTGGTCTTGTGGAAGTGCAGCACCTTAACCACCATGCTGTCAGCTGGTCACTTCTTTCTGATTCTTGACAGAAAAAGTCCACTGCTAGCTCAGGATATAGAATCACAGAACCTGAGTCCTCATCCTTCACACTTGGCCATCCCAATGTCACCCAGAACAGCAGCTGTGGACCGAAAGCACTGGCTGTGGCAGAAGTTGATATTTAAAAATGACCTGCAAAAAGAATGCCACTACTTAGGCCACCAGTATGGAGGAGGTAGGCCCACATTTCTCCTCTTATTTTGGGGGTTATCTGTGCTCAGAGAGAAGCTCAGTGGTTAGGCTTCTGGGGTGAGAATTTTCTCTGGATGGGGTTAAGTGCACCCATCTGTGGGTGGCAATGAGCCTGGACATCCAGTGTGGTTCCCTTTCAAACCAGAAGGCCCTGATGCCACTCCAGGCACATAGCCCTTGTGCCGGGCACACTGCCAGGCACAGAGGAAGAGAGTGCGGTCCCTGCAGACTCCACACCGCCCAGTCTAGGACCCCGGGTAGCCCCAGACAGGAGTTTCGGCAGAGGAAAGGCATAAGAATCAGAGAAGGGTAGGGAGGCCGGCAGGAAATGCAGGAGGTCCCCTTCTGCGCTTCATCCTGAGAGCTGAGGAGTTTGTCGCACCACGGGGAGGGGACGTGGGGAAGGTGGTGGTGGTGGTGGTGGTGAGGACCAGCTGCGATGGCGAAGGGAACGACCCGGACTAATTGCGGTGGGGCGGGCAACCAGCAGCCTGGCGTCACAGGAACCTAAGGGGCAGTGGAGTGTGGGCGCAGGGCTGTAGGTGTCAGCAGAGCGCAGCTCTGGGGTCGACCCGACCCGCCCCTCGGCCCGCGCGGCCATTGTCTACGCCGGGCGCCGCCTTGGCAGCAGAAGGTGACATCTGGTGACTAATGGCCGTGGCTGCCCGCCGCACTCCTCCCTCCCACAGCGCCTGGAGCGCAGCTGCCGCGCCGCCCACTCCCTTCCTTTCCCCTCCCCTCCGCTAGGCAAGCCGGCACCCGGACTCAGGGCAACGAGGATCAATGCCCTGGTTTCCGTAGGATCAAGGCCACCTCCACTGGCCAACCGGACCAAGCGGATCTGTCGCTCACGCCCAGCTAGCGCATGCGTTTCCTCATGCACGCTTCTGGCCGCCAACCCGGGTGGGGTGGACATGGCTCCTGGCCAGGGGCTGACAACCGCTGGCCTCATTGGCGGACGCAAACACCGACCCACACCGCAGCCCACATGTGCGTGCATTAACAGGTGCACGATCCCGCTGTTGCATGTGTTGCCACGCACTGTACACCCTTGCGCGTTCATGCGTGTTCACAGATGCACACGTGAGAGCTATGCAGTCCCACAGACTGACCTGCAACGCATCTCTGCATGTGTTCACATAGGAACATGCATTGCTTTGGACTCCTGCAGCCATGCACTACTTACATGCTCACATGAAGGCATACTTATAGACATGTCCATGCACATGCATAACCACAGCGTGTGCCTACCATGTCCTCACTAAAAAGCCTGTGAGTGGTGGCAAGTGGCTTAATTCAGACCCTAGACATGATCTAGGCTAGACTAGCTACCCCTCCCCAAGTGTTTACTTATAAATTAGTGATGTTTAAGAAAATACATGTTAAAATTGGAACTTTCACATGAAGATCTGGATTTCTGACTCTCTTGCAAAGTCAGAAGCCCTAGCAATTCGAGGCACTTTCCCAGAGGGCCGTAATGGGCTGAGTGGGGCTGAGTGGGGCTGAGTGGGGCTGAGCAGCAGAAGCCCCTTCAGGTTGTGCTTAGTTTTATTGACCTGTCCAACTGCTCTCCCCATTCTAGTTACCCACAACCCCCTCCTTCACGGACACTTGAGGCTGCCAGACCTGATGAGAGGCAGTTGCTCTTTGGGGAGCTGGCCAGGAGTTCCAACTCAGAGCCTTAGCCTCAGCCCTGTCTGTGGAGGGGGAAGTGGGAGGCCCTGGCTTCTCATGAGCTCTATCCCTGATGCCCACAGCCCTGACCCACCCCCCTTTGTGGGGTGTTGGGAGGGGGGTTGCCAGCCATGTGGCAGTCTTCTGCAACCTGCAAAGTACCTTCCTGCGAGGACCATGTGGTGCTGCTGATAGTGCTGAGAGGAGGATGCCATTGCATCTGTTCTCCAGCTGAGAAGACAGAGGCCTGATAGTAAAGCCATACTACCTGGTCAGGAAGTGCAGAGAGGGTTTGCAGTCAACATAGTTACTGATGGTGGGGCCAGGTGCCTCCACTGTGGAATCTCTGGATGGAAGGTAGAGAAAGGCCTGTAAAGTACAAATGTCTATCTTGTGCCCCCGAAGCTAGACCCTGCCTGGCTCTGGTGCATCTCTCCCCTCTCTGATAAAGCTCTCCTCAGCCTCTCCTTATGGGGAAGCCTGATTCACAGAGGTTAGATCCTGAAGCTCCTAGGGAAGCTGTATTATGTCAACTCTGTCCAAACTAGCAAGGGGCAGGCAAAGCTATCTGGGCATTAGCCCCATTTACACCCACCAGCCCTGTGCCGCAACCCTGCATCATTTCATTCTTTAGAGGACTCTGGCTAGCTCTGAGGGCTGATGGTACATTCAACCTTCTGTCTCAATTGTTTCTTCTCCCACTGGAAGTCTGGCATGCCCTTGACTGCCAGCCCGTTAGAGTCAGTCTGTATACTGGGGTGACAAAGTGAGTATGGCCTGACTTCAGACCACAGCTTTCCTACTTCTTAGCTATGTGACCTAGCCAAGTCAGTGCTCAGTGCTCTCTGTGCCTCCGTTTCCTCTGTAAATTGAGGCTAATAACAGGACCTGCTTTGAGGACTGCCTAGTGAGGATTTGGTGAGGAAATCCATGTAAAACACTGATTCTGGTGTCCAACACAAAGTGAGTGCTCCGTAAATACCAGCGCATATTCACTTTGCTGCCCTCTGGTCTTTCCTCCTATTGCTCCTGCCGTAAGTGGTTTTAACTTTCACCCGTCCAAGTCTAGATCCTGAGAATCACCCCTGCTTTTCTCTTTGCATCTCTCCTACTCTCAGCCCTACTCTCCATGCCTTTGCCCTCTGCCTAAAAGTTCCCTTCTGTTCTTCTGTCCTGAGCTCACCGATGCTTACCTCCCCTCCCTTCATATCCAGCCTGTTACCTCTCACCGTGATCTCAGAATGCCCCAGGCACTGCCTATATTTGCACTTTCCTCATCTCTTATCTCTCTGTTCAGCCATCACCTAGACCCATGCTTCTCACACTTCATTGTTCACACAAATCACTCAGGGATCTTCCAAAAGCAGATTCAGAAAGTCTGGGATGGGGTCTGAATCTCTGCATTTCTTTTTTCTTCCTTTATTAGAGATTTTTGCTATGGGGTGCGTGTGCTTGCTGGAGAGGCAGAGAGACAGAAAGGGAGAAATCACTCCTCAGGGGGAATGACCATGCTGCGATCCCTTCTCCTCCATTCTTCTCTCAGGATTTTGGACTTGCACGCACACGTGCCTGGTGTTAGTTTCAAGCTGCTAGATCTGGGACTCAAACAGTGGTCGACCATGTTGAAAGTCGAGCACTAACCACTACGCCACCTGCTGGCCCCCAAATCTCTGCATTTCTAACAAGCTTCCTGGTAAAGTTGATGCTGTTGGTCCCAGAACATATTTTGAATAAGGAAAACTTGGATAGTAAATCCTTTCAGGGTAGTGACTTATCTTCAGTTAACCTTGGTATTCTTACTACCTCGCTAAGAGCTTGGCAAATGGGGAGTCAAATAAATGGCTACTGAATGAAGAAATGAATGAATGTATGAATGATATTTCATCCAGGTGACGATGTTGGAAAGTTTTCTGGGGCAGTTAGTGCCTGAATTGAATTCTTAGGGGCAGGTAGGAGATAGCTAGGAAAAGCGGGCAGTAATGGATTAAGATACTCCAGGTGAAGGCCAGGGCTAAGGCACAGAGGTGTTTGAAAGGCCAGGTGCAGGGTAGCATGGGATGGAAGACTTCACATTCAAGAGGAGAGGGGGGAAAGGCCAGGACAGTACTGGTCAGCCCGGAATGCCATGCTGGCTTCTGTTTTTATCCTTGAACCTCTGGTAGATGCCATGATCCAAACTGTGGGCCA
This sequence comes from Tupaia belangeri chinensis, assembly GCF_000334495.1. Taxonomy (NCBI): domain Eukaryota; kingdom Metazoa; phylum Chordata; class Mammalia; order Scandentia; family Tupaiidae; genus Tupaia; species Tupaia belangeri. The sequence continues at coordinate 2,137,418 of NW_006159929.1, forward strand.
ATCTTGCAGCAGGATAGGAAGAAATAGTAAAGAAGAGATACAAGGCTGAGCAGTCAGAGGAGGTTCCCAATCATCTGTGTGGAGCTCAGATTGTGACAGTGAGGACAGAGTTAAGGGCACAGCTTAAAGAGGAACTGAGGAGAAAGAATAGACAGAGCTTGATGGCTCAGTGGAAAAGAGGGTGAAGGAAGGCCATTATCTGGGTGAATGATGGTGCCGTTGTTGGAGACTGGAGAGCAGGAGGGGGAGCTGGTTTGGAGAGAAGGATGAGGAGTTTAATTTCAAAGCCAGCTAGGTGTAAAGTGCCCGTTGGGCATCCACGACATATGTGCCAGGTGCTCCTGAGAGAGCCCAGGGCTGGAGATGACAGTACAGGAGGCACTGGCTGACAGATGCTCATTGAAGTTTTGGGAGGGAATGAGATCATCGGGGAAATCTTAGAGTGAGAAAAGAAGAAGGTAGAGGAGGGACCCTGGAGGAAAACCATTCATTTAAGGAGCAGGAGTTAATGACAACCTGTTAGAAGATAAAACGGGAATAGAAAACATTTATAACAGCAACAAAAAGATAAAAAATCTAGGAATACACATAACAAGAAATGTGCAAAATCTAAGTGGAGAAAGCATTATAATGCTTCCAAGGGACAAAAAAAAAATCACTTGAATAATGTTCTTGGATGGGAAGACTAACATCATGAAATTGTCCATTCTCCCTCAGATAATTTAGAATTTAATAAGATTCTCAATAAAAATGAGCCTTTGTTGTTGTTTCGACAAACTGATTCAAATGTTCATATGGAAAAATATCGTAGTGTTGAGGGTGTTCTCCATGGCCTCTCATGTTTCTACGTGAGCAGAACAGTGGCTATGTCTGTTCCAGACCGTCTTTGTAGGGATGTTTGTATAGTAAATGCTCTGGGAAGTTGGAGATAGTGTTTCTCTCTAGAGCAATGGCAAATGTGTTTACTGTCCGGTATAATAAATATGTCTCCTGGGGCAAAAACCAGGCAGGCTTATTGACTATTATAAAAGGTTTGGGTACTCTAAACTCTAGGGTTTTTTAAAATTATTATTTATTTATTTATTTGCCTATAATACAACCCATTGCTTATGCAAGTATCACCTGGACTTTATGTCACTCTGTGGTAACTGGGGCTTGTGCGTCTATCACAGATGCTAATATTCTGGCTACTGCCATTGCCATGAATAATAAAGTCCTCTGTCACTGATACAGAAATTTTGTGCTCTCTGACAGTACTCAGGAAAAAGGACAGACTACCTTGTTGGTGTACAAGCAGAATAAAGACTGACTTAAGTTCTTTGCAGTTCTTGACAGTAAGAATAGTCAGGAAATAGCTGAAACAAGAACAGTAATGAGAGGGAACTAACCTATACTAGCTATTAAAGCACACTATAAAGCTATATTATGTAAAATAATGTGGTACTGGACAAGTCAGCAGAAAAAAGCAATTCTAGAAATTACACATGAAAAAAGATGGACACAATGTGAAGAGTGAAGGGTCACTAAAACCTAAGAAAAGATGCCTCCTTACAATAACAGAAAGTTTCACTGAGGCACTGAGGCATCACTTTCACTTCCCAGTTGTCTAAGGTCATTTGATCATATTTGATAACACATTTTGTGGGGAAACAGATACTTATGTGCTGCTGATAGGCGAGGAAATGGTACAGCCTGAAGGGAGAGAATTGGGCAATATCCCTGACATTACAAATGCTTTTGACCCAACACTTCTAAGAGTTTATCTTGTGGAAATAATCCCACAAGTGAAAAATGATGCTTTTGAGATTAGTTATTACAATGTAATAACTAATTGTAATAGCAAAACACCAAAAGCAAAACAAACAGACATCTAAAGAGTGATATTGAAATATTAAGTCATTAGAAAAGTCATGACACATTTTTGCATAGAAAAACATAGGAAAGTACATCATGACTTTTTCGGTGACCTAATAAATCAAGTACATGAGTACAAGAATATATACACGATATATTGATATGGAAAGATTTCCAAGATATCTTGTGAAGAGAGCAAAGAGTGCTTCACTGTGTAGAGAATGCTGCAGTTCTTGTGGAAAAAGCTCTATGTGTAGATAGAAATTACACATGAAAAAAGAGATGGACACAATGTGAAGAGTGAAGGGTCACTAAAACCTAGAATTTGTAGATACATGTATGCATATATGCATGTTTGTACATTTTGTGTGTATGTAGGAGAGACCAATACCACTGGTTGCCTCTAGAAAAGGGAATTTCATCATTGGAAGACAGAGCCTGGAAATGTTTGCTATACACAGTTCTGCACATTTTGAAAGCTGAAAATATACTACTTCGATAGGCTCCTCAAGAAAGAGAGTGGACAGAAGATCAGGAGGCCGTGATGGAGATCAGGAATTCGTAGTTAGAGTCTTAGAGAGAAAGCTACAAGAAAACTTCATGGATGGAGCCAGCTGGGGAGAACCTTTCCAGAAGAAGGTAGAGCCTGTGGCATGGAATGCTACCAAGGCATTCTGGATTTAGATAAAGACTTAGAGATGTGCAGAAGGTGCATTCATCAGATCAGTGAGACTTTGGTGAGGGTAGGTGCAATTCAGTAGATTGTGTGAGTGTGCAAGGACTACTGAGGAGGGAATGAAATGTGCAGAATTGGATAAAGTAGACGTTTTAAATTTTTTGGCAGTGGAAGGAAAGGGAGAAGGTGGAAGCTTAATGGAAGACCAGATAGCTTGTCATCATCTCTTTCCTCTTCTCTTCCTCCTCTTCCCCTTTCTCTTCTTTCTCTGCTCTCCTCTCCATTTCCTCCTTTCCTTCATTTCTTCCTTCTCCTTTCTCTTTTTTCCTCTCCTCCTCCTTCATTTTCTCCTTCTCCTTCCTCCTTTTCTTTTTTCTTCTGCTCTTTCTCTTCCCCTTCTCCTCTTCTTCATTCTTTTTCCTTCTTCTACTCCTCTTTTTCTCCTCTTTTCTACTCCTCTTCCATCTTCTTCCCCTTTCCTTCTTCTCTTCTTTCTTCTCTCTCTCTTCTTGCCCTTCTCCTTCTTTGTCCTCATCTTTATCCTTTCCCCTTTCCTGCCCTCTCCTTTCTCATAATGATAGCTATTATTTAAACAAAGAAACTGTGCATGTTTAACTAGTGATGGCAAGCCCGTAAAAAAGAATCAGTACAAACTACAGGAGTCAGAGGGAACTGTCTGGTTATCTATTGCTGTATAACAAATCATTTAGAAACTTAGAAGCATAAAACTGCCATCATTTTATTATGCTTGTGATTTTTGTGTCTAGAATTCTGACAGGGAACAATGGGAACACTTTGTCTCTGTTCCATGATGTCTAAGCCTCTGCTGGGGTGGCGTTAATACCAGGAGGTGGCTGGAGCAATATGGGGCCTCAGTGTGTAAGATAGCTGTGCGTGTCTGACACCTGGGCTGGGATAGCTGGAGCAACTGACGTCTGGCCAGTATTACTCACTCTCCATGTGACCTTTTCCCATGGTTAGCTTGGGCTTCCTTCTCAGGATTCCCCAAGGTAAGTGTTCCAAGATCCCAACCAAGATCCCAACCAAGGCCCAAGTCCAAGGTCTTTATGATCTATCTTTGGAAGTCATGCATAGTTACTTCCAGCGTGTCCCCTTAGTTACATGTGGCCAGACCAGATTTAGTGTAGGGGGTGCTATATAAGGGTCTGAATATAGGAGGCATTGGAAGCTGAGGGTGTGGGGTGCACAGCTTTTAAGTCTGGTGATCAGAAGGATCATAAAGAAAGTGAGTTTATGTGTGTGAATATTCGTAGTATCTAGAACATTTGGGTGGAATTTGCTTTGGGCAAGAGAAGGGATCTCCTTCATTGGGGAAGGAAGGAAGAAGGCAAGGGTGGGATTAAGTGAGGGTAGAATGGGACTAGGGAGTGTCTGCTGGCTCTGATTTCCAGGTGATGATGAAAATGAGGTCTTCAGTTTGGACAAGATGGCTCATGGTGGGGCAGGAGGTTTATAGAGAGTATGTTCTGAAATACTTGTGGAGCAATGGAGAATGAAACCACTAAATTAGGGCCAGAATGAATGGGACTGACTCAGAGTTACAACCCACAAATTTGCAATGACACACACAATCCATGTCCCCAGTGTAGGGTCGAAAACATCAGAGAATGAAATATATTCGGGATTGAAGTTTTGCTAGGAAAGAGGAGAGAGCAGAGAGTAGATGGCATTGACAAGAGAATGGTTGAAATAATGAGCTATGGAGGCTTCACAGGGTAAAGAGAGGTATAAAACTAAGAGGGGATAGCTTGGGAGAATGTTGATGGATTAAGAGAAGACAGATTTCCATGAGGTTGAAAACCATCCTGGAACACTTGTGAGTGAGAGATGGGTACCCAGAGTGTTGCATGGGACATCCATATAGAAACTGAAGTCACCAGAGTGGGGCTTAGATGGAGATGATTGAATATGGAAGTAAAATCTTCCATGACCTTGGGGAGGGACCAGAAGGTTGTTGGATGACCCAGATGGCGTGTTGGGTGGGGATTCTGTAGCCAGGTGGCATAAACCACAAGGAGCAGAGGAGTTTCACATATGGTAAAGACCTGTCCTCAGCCTGTGCTGTGGGGAGTGAGAGAATGAGTGGCCATTGCTGGCCAGGGTTCTAGGGAGTAGTGTCTTTC
>NW_006159929.1:2142122-2149830 GCF_000334495.1 Tupaia belangeri chinensis
GGGTCACCAGGTCTCTGTTCAAATCACCCCCTTAGCTGGCCAGGCAGGGAGGCCAGACTACAGGAGGAAGGTTGGAGATCCAACCTTACAGTCCTCCTCAGGGACCTTCTGAGCAGCAGCTTTGGCAATAACCAAGCCAGCTTGACTCAGAGTCTAATTTACAAACAGACCCTGCCAACTATCAGAGCAGAACTTCAGCAATCTGGTCCTCTGGGCAGGGATGGTGAGGAAATGGGGATGCTCACTGGCAGCTCTAGTTTCTGGCAGCTCTAGTTTCTGGCTATCCTCTAGACCAATATGGAACAGTCACTGGTAAAGGGTGGGCAGTGTCCCTTCCCCAAATCCCTCACCTGTTAAACTTGGGAGGCAATTAAGTAGAAGTAAGGTGCCTCTGTCTGTGTGTGTGTGTGTGTGTGTGTGTGTGTGTGTGTGAGAGAGAGAGAGAGAGAGAGAGAGAGAGAGAGAGAGAGAGAGCTGATGTGGTAAGGGACATGTAACCCCCTTCCTCAGCTTCCCAGAGGGAGGGGAACTCTTCCTTATGGTGGGACATGAGGGAAAATATCAAAAGGACATGACCTCAACCACAGGAATCCAAAACCGTACATCAAGTCCTACTTATATAAAATGGCAAATTCTCATTGGAAAGGGAAATTGAAAACAAAAAGATCTGTGAGCATGATAGTATGCTTTTTTGAGAATGACCCCTTAGTGGTGGGTCTTGGACTAAACTTGCTGTGACCACATGTGACAGGCTGGTGCCTACCCAAACACGGTGCTTACCCTTCACCTATGTAAATCCCAGCAGGCTCCAAAGGTTTGGAGGGCTCAGAAAACTGGGGAGTAAGCAAGGACATATCTCAGTCAAGGTTCTGTTGTTGCAAGTAATGGAAACTGACTTGAGTTAACTTCAGCAGAGAAGGAAATTCACTGGAAAGAATCTGGTTTATCTCACGGAAGACAAGGGCAGCCAGGCCTCCAGCCTCTGGAGGAACGGGCCCCAAGAGTCAGTGTTTGCCAGTGTGTGTTCTGTGGTTCACTACCTCTGACAGATGCCTGTAGAAATAAAGTGCTCTGTGGTCCATTGTGTTTGGGAAATGCAACATATTTTCTCTAAGTGCATTGCATATTAAAGGCTTTGATAAGTCCTGCAACAAGAAAGCTTATTGAATTAGCTAAGCACTACCCCAAATGTTTAAAGAATAAGGTTCACCTGTTGATAACTTTATTTAAAGTAGGAAGAGGTTTTGTGTCACTCTCACCATTACCCTGTTGTGATGCAACTGACTTTGCCATGAAGTAGGCAAAACATATATTTTTAAAAATGAGTATTTATTTATTTTATATATGAAAGGGAGTGCACGTATAGGTATGTGAACAAGAGAGAGAATGAGAGAGAGACCTTCAATAGGGGATCTGGTCACATCCAATTCACTTTCTTAGCCCTCCAACTCCTCAGGATCTTGGGCACATGCATGTGTGCCCAGCATGTTTCAGGCTGACAGGGTTGTGGTCAGCCATGTGGCTTCCAGCACTGCAGTTCAGTACCCTAGCAACTGTGCCACAGTGGCTGGGTCAGAGACTATATGCCTAATGGTTAAGGATACGGACAACCTGGCTTCAAATCCCAATTTTATCATGTACTAGTTGGGTGGTTTGGACAAGTTATTTAACCTAAGTTTCACTTTTCTACCTATAAATCAAGGTAATAACAGTAATATCTCTTGAGATTGTAGTGAAAATTAAATGATATAATAATGTCTCCATGGGGACCAGCAGTTAACGTAATGGCTATGTCACTGGACTCCCATGTAGTCGACCACAGTTCACGTCCCGGACCCGGTGGCTTAAACTCATGCCGGGCGCGTGTGCGTGTGTGCCCAAGATCCCAAGAGGAGAAAGGAGGAGAAGGGATTGTGGCGTGGCCATCCCCCCTGGGGGTGATTTCTCGCTTTCTGTCTCTCTGTCTCTCTATGTCTGTCTGGCAAGCGCACGCGCCCTATAGCAAAAACCTCTCCAAAAAAATAAATAATAATAATAATGTCTCCAAACTTGTTTATAGTAAGCGTTAAAAATACTTAGCTGTTTTTATTGTGGTTGTATTGTTATCAATTGAACATACACTCTGCCATACATAGCATGTGGAGCAGCTCACAGTTTTACTTAGCAATCCTTTATTGGTGTCCACTCCCAATGGACTAAGGACATAGAGATGAGTCTTGTAACAGGCTCAGCCTTCATGGAGTTCCCAATCTTATAGAGTAGATAGAGTTGCTAAGAGAGAATTACAAAGAGGGATGGTAAGAACACAGTTCTATGACAGCCTGTAGGAAGAATATGTAGCACAGATGGAGGAGTGGAGGTGGGGTTGGATAGGAGGATTGGTGTTGCAGGCTGATGACATGAAGGTACCCGCCAGCTTTAGGCATCCAGGGCAGTTTGGTGTTGTTAGGGAATAAGGTGAGAGGGAATGGTGTTAAAGATATTGGCAGGGACCGGTGCAGGAAGGGTTTTGAATGCTACATGAAGGAGCTGAGATGGTATCCTTTCAGTGACAGGGACCCTAAAACATGCTTCAGTCAAGTGAGTGTCATGGCAGCTGTGCATTTAGAAAACTCCCTCTGGCAGCTAGGAGACTCATTGTTTAGAGAGACACAAAACTGGAAGCCGAGAGACTGGAAGGTGCTAGTTATGGCAATCAAATTGTGAGATGAGAAAAACTTGCCTTGGGTGACTTGCTGAAGCCACCAACTCAATTGGTAGTGGTTGGTGCTGGCTTAATTGAAGGATTTGAACTTATATTGAGTTTAGTTGGAGGATCCTGTAGACAATCCAAGTAGCAATACTTAACAGGATGTTGATGACTTGGAGATATGGATCTGGGAGCCACAGCTATATCAGTGGTAATTGAATTAATAGGAACAGATAGATTATTCAGAGAAGGTCAGGATCAAGCCCACCCTGGGGAGCTTGACCCATGAGGGAAAGCAGGAAAGCGAATCGTCTCCCTTTTCAAGGAAGAAAATCCAGGACCCCTAGTTCTTTAGTGTTTCTTAGTCATCCCAATACTTTGCTAGTGCCCTCGGATCTGTTTTCTCATTTCTACAATGTAAAGAATTGGATTCCATCAACTGCTTCAATCCCAGAATTGTTTCTAGAGACACAAGAAAGATATAATAGCCGAGTGGCAGCTGAGGAAAGTATGCAGGTTGTCCTCTTTTCTGGGGACTTATCCAAACCCTTCTGGTTGGCAGCTCAGTATGACTTTTATGCTTCCATGCTGTCCTCTTTGTACTAGGGCTTAGAAGCATGAGAACAACATTTCTGAGAATCCCTGCCATACAGATTGTGGGTTAGACTCTTTCACTTAGAAGCAATTGTATGAGATTCAGAAGGTGGAAAAGAAGCAGAAACCATAATCTACCCTCCAGCTGTTGTGGGTAGATTGGTGGGCTTTGACAGATGTGAGATTTTAAAATAACCTTGGAATTTTTCTGTGAGTCCACAATGTTGGAGGCATGTGTGATTGTTATACAGCATTTCCTGAAGTTCTTGCAAATTTTTTTACTTCTTGAAAGTTTATAGGGAATCTTTATTTTAAAAATATCTAATATCTTTATTTTCCTATCTATTCCAAAAGTTTTATAAGTACTCTATCAATTAACATTTTCTGCATAACAAATTACCCCCAAATCTTAGTTATATACACCAACAATTATATATTTAGCTCACAATGTCATAATTTGGAATTTGGGCTTAGTTCAGCTGGATAGTTCTTCTGGTCTTAGCTGAGCTCACTATTGCATCTGAATCAGGGGCAAAGTGGCCTAGAAGCTTGTTGATCTGCAGTGACTACAATATTTTTTTATTTTAATGCCAGAGGGTGTTTGTATGTGTGTATGTGCGTGTGTGTGTGTGTGTGTGTGTGTGTGTGAGAGAGAGAGAGAGAGAGACTCAACCAGGCCTGATCATGCTCCAATCTTTTACTTCCAATTCTCCCTCCCGACCCTGGGTACATGTGTATGCACCTGGAGTGAAACCCAGGGAGCTGAGATTTGAACCTTTGTTGGTCATGTGGGATCTAGATTTCTCTGCACAGCACCTAACCACGGTACCATGGGCTGACTCCAGAACCCTTGAATGGCTTTTGCTGGGATGATTTCTCTGTATTTCACAGCATCTCTCACTCTCTAGCAGGCTAGCTTAGAGTTGTACACATGTTGCTGGGCAGGGTTCCAAGAGAACAAGAAGAGGAATATAAGGTCTCCTGAGGGTTAGGCTAGAAAGGGGTGCAGTGTCATTTCTGTTATATTCTATTGACCAAACCAAGTTTTAAGTCACATCCCACGGATTTAGGAAGACAGATAATCATTGCCAATTTTACAATCTATCACAGCACATATTTCTTGTATGAAATCCCTTTCTACTTGAAAGACCTAGAAAATTTCTGTTTTCCTATGTAAACCTGGCATATACAGCATCGCTCTGCATCTCAGAAGGCAATCAGGTATTGAGACTTGGAGTAAGCAGTGGGCCCAGGGTTAAAGATTGGGTTGAAGTCCTGTACTGTACCACTTACTGCAAGCCAACCTTGGGCCTGTCTTTCTACGTCTCAGTCTTGACTCTTTGTCTGTTTAAAATGTGGGCAATGGTCAAATAAAGTAGTGGTTATAGGTCCATACATGATGATGTTGTGGTAATGTGCTGATCTGAATGTTGGAGGCCACATGGAAGTCAGGGTGTGGTTCCTGGGCTCACCTGCACATGGTGTGTGTGTGTGTGTGTGTGTGTGTGTGTGTGTGTGTGCACGTGTGTGTGTGACCATGATCTTGGTTGGCTGGGAAGGTTGAGGGGAAGATTATGGCATGAGACTCTATTCCAGGGTACTTATCTTTCTCTCTCTTGAGATAAACAAATAAACTTGAAAAACTAATGTCTTAGGAGAAGTTCGAATAAATTAGTAGTCACTGCCTGTATTTAAATAACACCACAGTATGGCGTTTTCTAACCTGGGGCTGATGGAGCAGGGGTCAGGGGCCAGGGTTCCTCAAGGTGGGATAGAAGTAAAAAAGATGGTTACTTCTTCTTGTCATTTCTTCTCTACTCTCTCAAGTTCCCAGGTACATTTGCAAACTTAGAAATCAAGAAGGGCTCACCACCCAAATCTTCCATTTGAGGCCTCTGTGTTGGAATGAAGCCAGAGTTTGGAAAAGCCTTAGAATTGCAGTAGCTAGAACGGACTTCAGGGCTGGCATGAGCCAACTCCCCATCCGTTGCTCCCAAGTGCCCTTTTGGCTTTTAGTGTGATGAGGCCCTCTTGTCCTATCCCATCCCTTCCCAGGCCTCATGGGCACAGCTGCTTGAAGGACCACTCCTCAGTTCCTTGACAAGTCCCAGTTCAAGCTGGATGTGATTCACGGGGATAATGAGCTTGTAAATTAATTCCTGGCTTGTAAATAAAGTCCTGCTGCATCAGCTCATGAAGCTGAAGGTTAGGCCAAAGATGTGGGCCAGGGAAGGCAGAGGGAACTGGACCCAGAGATTCAAATGTCCCCTGTGTTCTCTCCAGGGCACACGTGAGGAGGGTTATGAAAGTGTGAGAGATCCTGTGAATCCCCCACTGGCCTGTCATGTGGCAGCGCTGGTTACATTCTCAGTGCCTGAAATCCCATGCCCCACTCTGCTTTCACAATCCAGCTCAGCTAGAGATAGACTTTGGGAGATCGGTGTCCAGTGGCTGTGTGTTTAGCAGACCAAAATCAGGGCAGCAAGATTTGTGGGGAGCTGTTGAGGAATAGGAATGTGTTCAGATTTGTTGGGATTTATTAGTAGAGAGAGGTTACAGGGAAATGAAGAAGCTCAGCAAAATCCTAAAATAAAATGAGAAACCCTAGAAAGAAGTATACTTCCTGTTGATGGCAATGTGCCTGACTGTATTTGCATATGCTGCTGCTTCCAGTCTTTGAAACAGGCTGGTAATATCGTCTTCCCATTTTACAGATGACAAAACTAAAGGGAGTGGGAGAGGAAGGTAGCATTCCCAAAGCCATGAGGTGACTACTGAGCAGTGGATTTGGTACTAGAAGTGACAACCCAGCAAAGGTGCTGGCTCAGAGAAATGATCAAGGGTAGGAATAAAAGACCTTTGGCTTTCTCCATTATGAAAGGAAGGGTTTTTTCTGAACACAGAAAAGTCTAGAGCTTCATAATCCTCAGTACTCCCTCAACTTTCAATACATGCATACCTAACAAGTGTTCTCTGTATGCCAAGTCCAACCTAACAAGTGTTCTCTGTATGCCAAGTCCTGTGATGAATAAGAACGGGCTGAAAAACGTGCCTCCCTTGTACCCAAAGTGCTTTAAGGTATATAACCAATCAGTCTTTAAAATACACATTTCAGGGGCCCAGTGGTGGCACGAGGTAATGCAACTGTGCTACGTGGGAAAGGTTCTGGGTTTGACCTCCCTCAGCATACGAGGCATGTATGTCTGTGGTCCAGGCCAGCTGAGACTGTGGGTAGATTGTGGGGTGAAGTCCCTGTTGGGGTTACTCATCTTTGTCTCTCTGTTTTTCTTAGAGGAAATAAACTTAAGTAATACATACTTTATTGCTTTTTATTATACAATTATACATATTAATTACTGAAAATATAGGTGAGAAAAAAGAAAATTAAAATTGCTGATAATACTACTACCCAGTTTAAAAAAAAAACACTTTTCAGCATTTTGTTGTATAACCTTTCAGACTCTGTTCTTAGGCAAATATAAATATTAAACAGAAATGGACACTGAGTATATCTTGTTTGGTATTTTTTCCCTTCCCAGTTGAATATCTAATCACTTTTTCGTATTTATCTTTCCTCCCATCATCTATTTCCTTTTTTAAAAAATGTGTTTCTTTTTAAAATTTGCTGTAGGATGTATGCACTCACTGGAGAGAGACACAGAGACAGAGGGAAAGTGATGACGCACTCCCCAGGAAATGGCCATGTCTCTGTCCCTTCTCCTCCATTCTCTTCTTAGGATTTTGGGCACACATACACATATGCCTGGCATGTCCTTCAAGCTGCTGGGTCTAGGACTTGAATCACACGGTCAAATAGGTAGGAGCCGCTTTAACCACATGCAACTTTAACCACCATCCCCTAGTTTTAATGATTATATGGTCATTCATTATAAGCACCCTCCAATAGGGCATGATCACTCCACAATCTCCTCTCCTCCGTTTCTCTCTCCTGTCGGTATTTGGAGCATGCACATGTGCCCAGCATGTTTCTCAAGGCACCAGGCCTGGGATTCTAACCAAGATTGGCCATGTGGGATCCAGCTCTTTACGTACAGGGCTTATTCTCTGCACTACAGGGCAGCCCCCTAATATGGATATTGTATTTATTTGAACAGTCAGTTTCCCCATTGTTGAATATTTAGGTTAATTCTAAGAAGGTTGAAATCTTGTTGAGAAGACAATTAAACCTGTAAATTGTATCACAAGAACATACAGTCCGACCTTGTTATGGGCTGAATGATGGAAATGCAATAGAAAATCGGAATGGAAGCAATGGTTTTGAATGAAAGGTGACAGGGGAAGCTTTAATGAGTGGGTAGGCTTGAAATTAAGTCTTGAGAGGAGGGGCTGGATTTTAAGCAGTTAGGAGAGTGTATTTGAAAGGGTAGAACCAGAGTTGTGAAGGTGTGCGGGTCTTTAGGCCAT
>NW_006159929.1:2149845-2153935 GCF_000334495.1 Tupaia belangeri chinensis
CAGCTTCAGAGAGGGCTAGAGAAGGAAGAAGGCAGACTCTATAGAACACCTTAAGGGTAAGACTGGGAAGAGTAAATTTTATCTTTCTGGGCAACAGGGAGCCACAGAAAATTATTGAGCTGGGTTATGACCTGAGTGGTTCTGATTTTAGAGGCACTGTGCAAGTAGCAAGGGAGGGAATGGGAGATAGTCGTAGAGGCAGGGAGACATGTTAGAAGGCAGGGAACAAGTCAAGAGGGGGGATGAGACATAGATGCAGGCAGTGGCAGGAGTGAAGGTAAGAGGTGGATGTGCACAGCTGCAGAGGGGTTGAGAGGGAGCCCTGGCACCAGGCTCCTGGCTCACTAAGAGGGGAGCCTGCTGCCTGATACCTGGGAGTCTAGGAGAGTTAATGGGCTACACATGGGTGATCTAATTGGCCATCTAGCAAGGCTGACTCATCCGGGCATCTGAGCCAGTTATTACTAATGCTGGGGAGAGGAGAGAGAAAAATAAAAACCAGAGCAGTGGGAATTCTCTCTGATTGAAAAGTTCCAGGGCCGGCTCCCATTTAGACAGGCAGCACTGGGAAGAAGAGGCTGGCTGCATAGGGGCCTGGGGAGGGTGTGGATGGCGGAAGTGACATTTCTACACTGCCAGCTGGAGACACATCTACCTCTGCCCCATGGGGTGCCACTGGGGAGGACTGGGTCTTTCCCAAAACAGCTCTAGTTTTCCAGTGACACCCACAGTCCACTCTGGGCCAGAGAGCTGGGCTGGAAATGTCAGCAGCTGGGGTAGGGAAACGGCAAAGGCCAGCGAGGGAAGGTCTAGTTCTATTTATTGAAAAACTGACTGAAGTCTCGATCCTTTTGTGTTTCCTTGGGTTGTTAGCTTGTTAACATTCAGCAGGCAGCTTTGCTCACTGGAGAGAGAAGCCCTGGGGGCAGCCTACACTGCCCAGTGGAGGGAGCTGTTTGGCTCAGGGCAGTGGCCCAGGACACAGCCGAAGAACCTGGTGTGGTGCAAAGAGGACTGGAGGGGTGCTACCTGGCCCTCTCTGCCACTTCCTGGTGGGGCTCCTGTGCCTTTTCCTGCAGATGAGAGGTAGAGCAAACACTGCCTGGTGCTTTCCAGCCGGCCCTCACCGCAGTTGGTTGGGAAGCTCCATCCAGGACATTTCCCCAGTGGTGGGGTCTCAGGTGTCTCCCAAGGGTCCCTCTGTTGCTGGGAGGCAGACAGTTTGACCAGCTATTGATTGTGGCATTTTCCAGCTCAGCATCTCTACAAGGTCTTTTTCTTTCATGCCATTAGTTTGGGTGACTACACTTCTAGGTTCTGCTTGATCATCAGAGAGCAGGCACACTTTCCCTCTGGCATGTGGGACAGTGTCCGGCTACCTCCACAGGTCTTGGTTTGTACAGCACACAGGCTCGTTCTCAGAGATGGTACCTCTGCGCCCTCTGGCTCTGCCTTTGGGGCTCCAGCTGGTGGGAAGCACATGCGAGCCCTCATGTTGTGTGACAGCCACACAAGCTGCATCATGGGTTAGGGCCTGGTGTGGGGGAGGTGACATTGTAACATATTGTGCTCTGGGCCCTTGTGGGTCTTGCCATCCCCAGCCCCCACACCTCCCATGCATGGGCCACAGGCATCTTCTGCTTAATTTCATGTAGAGGGCCAACCCCGTTACCAACTTCATGTTTGGATCTGGGGCAGATTCTACACACTGGCAATGGGAGGCAGCCTGAACTAAGGGTGAGGCCAGCTGGAGGTGCAGGGTTTAGGCAAGGGGTTCCCCTCATCCTGGTATGGCTGAAAAGCCTGCAATGCCTTCCTATGAAGTCTCAGATCTGGTTATGGGACTGAAATGGGACATGGATGAAATGGACCCTGATGGGAGAGGAGGGAGAGAGGAGACTGGCGAAGGAGAAGGCCCACGTGGGGAGTGCAGGAGCCATCACTTGGGGCCAAAGCAGAGAAGGGGCAGATGTGCTCAGGCTTTAGTGCAACACCCAAGGTCAAGGCCAGAGCCATGGATGGAGGCCACAAGGAGAGGTTTCCAAGCAAGTGTTTGTATGCCTCCAGCTGGAGGGCCTGCCTTCTGATAAGGACAAGAAGCCTCTCTCTATTGATCCAACTTGGTCCTTTGCATGGTTACAAGGTTCAGAAGAGCTATTTCATATTGACTTAGTCACTGTATTTGTCAGGTATCTGCTGTGTGCCAGACATTGTTAAGTGCTGGGATCACAGGAGCATGAACTGTACCTGGTTCCTGCACACATGAGGCTGCCCACCTGGGGCTGATAGTGGGAGCGAGTTGGGACACAAGTAAGCAAACAACAGAATGAATACACACTGTGGTTAGTGATTTGGAGGGAAAGAACAGTGTTTCAAGGAAGAATACATGAGGGACTCCCTGGGAGGTCAGGAAGACCTTGAGTGTATGAGGAGGTGATGGTTAAACTGAGACCCAAAAGACCGTGAGGACTACTCAGGCCACCGGGTTGGAGAGAATATCTTAGGCTGAGGAGGCAGATGGGTTCGGCATTCAGGGGTGACAGCTGGGTGGCAGGGATGCCAGCTGGGAACCAAGATGGCAGGTGTAAGGAAAATGGCATCAGGGAGACCCTCTTTCTTCCTCCTGAAAGCTGGCTTCCACAGCCTCAGGTGATCAATGTGGGGTGTTCCTAGACCTATCCTGAAAGGCTGCACCCAGGCCTGACTATAGGAAGCAGCTCAAGCGTCCTGGCCTACAAGGTCCGTGTGTATGACCTTATTTGGAAAGAGGGTCTTGGCAGATGTAATCAATTAAGATGAGGTCATGTTGATTAGGGTGAGTCCTAATCCAGTAACTAATATGCTTTTTTGGTTCTTTTTTAGAGGTTTTGGCTTTAGGGTGTGTGTGCTCGCTACAGAGAGAGACAGACAGTGAGAGGGAAAGTAAGAAATCACCCGCAGGGGTGATGGTCATGTTGTAATCCCTTCTCCTTCATTCTCCTCCCAGGATCTTGGGCACACATACACATGCATCCGGTATGTTTTTCAAGCCACCAGGTCTGGGACTTGAACTGCAGTCAGCCATGTGGGAGTCCAGTGACATAACCACAATACCATCTGCTGGTCTCAACTTATGTGCTTTTAAGAAAAGGGAAATTCAGACACACACACAGAAGGGAAGGTCATGTGAGGACAAATACAGATGCTGGAATTATGCTACATGAGCCAAGGAATGCCAGGAGTCACTAGCAACTACCAGGTGCCAGGAAAGGTCTTTGGAACAGTTTCCCCTGGAGCTATGGATGAGAGCCCGGCCCTGCTGACCCCTTAGTTTCTGATTTTTACCCTCCAGAACTGTGACAGAATGAACTCTCATTTCAAGCCACCCAGTGTGTAGCACTTAGTAACCTGGAAACAAATACGTTGGGTTTAGGAAGGGAAATCTAGTGTACTGGACTTGTCTCCTGGGCTGGGCCACCAGCACCCATTGTTTTATTTAGATGACAACTCAGTGACATTCCAACCATGGTCCCCATTGCTCAGAAGCACAGCTGGATGGTCAGCTGTGGGCACAATTACAAGGCTGGGGTTTGAGCTCAGGCCTGAACTGGCCTATGCTTTTCCTCCACTGCCTTTCAGGGAAGAGCCCAGTCTGTGGCTTGTTCATGGCCTTTACAAAGTGTAATTAAGGTGGTCAAACGCTGAGGAGGAGTTAGTGTTCTGCCACGTGTGCTCAGGTATTTATCCATGAAATCCTGTGCCATTTGTTTCAGTCTTCTAAAAGGATGGTGGGCATAAGGGATAGATGAAGCAAAACCAGCACAATGCTGGTCACTGTTGAAGTTAGGGGGTGGCCCATGGGGGCTCATTGTATTATTCTTTTTCCTTTTGCATAGGATTAAAAATTTCCATAGCAAAAATTAAAAAAAATCAAGTCGTAGAAATCTAAGATAAAAAAAAAGTAAAAGATCAGAAATAATGATTGTGGGCTCTGGACTCAGAGCGTCCAGGATTCTGATCTCGGCTTTATTCTTTAGGGTCTATATGACCTCAGACCAGTAACCACTGGGGCTGAGCCTAGTTTTCTGTTAATGGCAGGGGGGGGGGTCCC